>NC_069662.1:3768947-4083026 GCF_027244095.1 Hemicordylus capensis | reverse complement strand
GATTGCAATTATATCAGCACGGAGGGTGGGAGAACTCCAGGCCCTGCGCTCCAATCCCCCTTATCTAATTTTCCAGAGGGAAAAGGTGGTTCTGAGAGTTGATGTCTTTTTCTTACCTAAGGTGGTCTCGACTTTTCACAGGCCGCAGTCCATCTCCTTGCCCAAACCAAATTTGGAAGAGGAGCATAGATGTTAGGAGGGTGCTGGCTTTTTGTATCCAACGCATGGCGCCTTTCAGATCCACCACGGCCTTGTTTGTGGCGTATGGTGCTCCACGTAAGGGCCAGTGGGTATCATCCCAGTCTATTTCCGCCTGGGTTGTGCACAGCATTAGACTGATTTATCAGGTGGAGGGGTTGGAACCACTAAACGGGTTGAAGGCTCATTCCACCATAGTTATCTCCACGGCCTTCGACTGTGGACTCTCACTGGGTTCCATCTGTCAGGCTGCGATGTGGGCTTCACCTTCGGCCTTTATAAAACATTATGCTCTGGATGTAATGACGCGGCCTTTGGAAAAATGGGTCTTGCAAGCCTCGTTTCAGTAGAAAATGTATCCTTACCTCTGTGTTGTTTGTTGGTTCTCAATAACGTTTTTTCCCTCTTGTTGCTGAGGTCATCAAATTTATCTCTGACCCCTTATATTGGGTGTGATGTGTTTATACTCTGACAACTGGTCGCTGGGCTCTGCTTCCCTCCTCCAAAGGTCTTTGGGAGCTTGTGATACGCCCATCTGTGTGACGGATAGAGACCACTGAGAAGAACTGCAGGTTGCTTACCTGAAACCGTCGTTCTTCTGGTGGTCATCCATCCAGTCAAACACCCACCCATCCTTCCCCGCTGCAGAGCCCTGTGGCGGTAGACTCAAGAGCTGAGCAGGAGGGTGCAGAGCACATGACCTAGGTGCCGAGGGGGAGGAGCCTAGCTACCTATCAGGATGGAGAGACAGAAAGAAGAGCTTGTGAGTTTTTTTCCGGAGGTTTCTTCACTTACAGTTATGGGTAAGCAACCTGCGGTTTTTCCTGTAGTATTTTTCAAGTGAAACACGAAGTGTGTGGAGGGAAAGTAATTTTTAAAAACCCTGTTACAAAACAGAGACTTTTAAAAAAGGACTATATATATATATTTCTTTTTGTTGGCTTTTAATGAAACACTGGAAAATTGGTGAGGAAAATTAGCAAGGAAGGATATTGAGCAAGGAAGTATAATCTCTGCTAACTTGGCAAAGAGGCACCTTTTAACATGGTGATTCTCTTTATTTAGCAGGGGGAGAGTAACTGGCCCTATCCACCCCCAGCACAGTACTTCTAATGACTATTGCTGGTGTCTGTCTTATGTTTCTTTTTAGATTCTGAGCCCTTTGGGGACAGGGAGCCATCTTATTTATTTAATACATACATACATACATACATATTTGGAAGGGAAAGAGAGCCAGCGTGGTGTAGTGGTTAGAGTGCTGGACTAGGACCAGGAAAACCTGAGTTCAAATCCCCATTCAGCCATGAAAACTAGCTGGGTGACTCTGGGCCAGTCACTTCTCTCTCAGCCTAACCTTGTTGTGAAAGAGAAACTCAAGTATGTAGTACACTGCTCTGGGCTCCTTGGAGGAAGAGTATAATAATTACATTATTATAAATGTAATAATAATAAGTGTTTTCTTTCATACAGATTCCAGACAGCTGTGTCAGCCTAGCTGGTGCAGCAAAATTATAAAAAACCCAATAATTTTTTTTTAAAAGTCTTGTAGCATGTAAAGGTCAAGAATACAGTCCTAAACACACATTTACTAGGGACTAAATGAAACCCCAATTAACTAAGTGGGATTTAATTCTGAGTAAACTTGTTTAGGAATGCACTGCACAAGGTTTATAACACTATATACTTTCACAGCATGGGATCTCCATTTTAATGTGATAACAGGAAAAGCACAGTACATCTGTATGCAACTGAATGTATATAAGATGTCTGCATGCAAATGAATACTAAGTGACAGTTTAACTAGAATTGCCTTTACTGTACCTGAAGTGTTGTCCAGAAGGTGGGGGTGGGGTTGATGGAAATCCAAAACAACCACTGACAGAAAGTAACCCCCACTGGGAGAACAAGGGGGATATAACTTCATTGCAGAATTTTACACTGCTGCTTGACAACGTCGAGTATTGTCCAAAAGAGAGGCTACAGTGTATTAGAAGTTCCTAAGTGCATAATAATAGTGATTTGTTAAAGCAGGGCTACACTGTTTGTTGAGCTCTCAATCAACTATTGCCACCTCAATCTCCATAAGTAAAATAAAAGGTAAAGTGTTCCATCAAGTCAGTTTTGACTTCTGGCACCCACCGAGCCCTGTGGTTTTCTTTGGTAGAATACAGCAGGGGTTTGCCATTGCCTCCTTCCTCACAGTGTGAGATGATGCATCTTCCTATATTGCTGCTACCTGATGTAGTACCAGTGGGGATTCAAACTGGCAACCTTCTGCTTGGTAGTCAAGCATTTCCCCACTGTACCACTTATGGTATACACAGGACTATGTTGCAAGGCCGTTGCAAACATCCCCTCCCAGCCTCCTCTCCGTTCTGCAGTATTAGCAGTGGGACTACACCAAAGGGCTGCTGTGAACTACCCTCTTTCATGCTGGGTCAGTAATATGGAGATAACTCAGTCTCACCCATAGCATCTCCTGCCACCCCCACATGGAGATAACTATGGCATGAAATTTATTTTATTTATTACATTTATATCCTGCTCTTCCTTCAAGGAGCCCAGAGTGGTGTACATGGTTATGTTTCTCTCCCAACAACCCTGTTAGGTAGGTTAGGCTGAGAGAGAAGTGAGTGACCCAGTCACCCAATGAATGTCATAGCTGAACCAGAATTTGAACTCGGGGCTCCCCAGCCCAACATTCTAACCACCAGACCACACTGGCTCTTTATGAAATTTAAGAAGATTTAAGTTTTCAGCACCATTGTTTTATACTTAACATTAAAAAAAACAAAAACCCCACACACCCACATTTTCTACATCAAAGATTTGAGTCAGAAAGAGCATAAACTTCTGAGAGTTTTGTTTTAGGGGTGCGGCGCATTATAGCCACAGCTCCTGGATTTGTTATGGAGAACTTTCACTTAACCCACACAGGCGAGAAAGGAAACCATGCCTAAAACTAAGCAGGAAGTTCCATCGCCCAACACTAGCATTATCCCTCTAATTTTTAAAGTGATTCTATAGACCATTATACCGGCTTAACAAACTCCCAATGCTAAGGAAATGCCAATTAAGTACCCACCGAGTTAAAAAAGTTAGCGCATTAGAGGATGTCGCTCTGTTTTGGAAAGCGAACTACGCAAATATATGAAACCTTCAAATAGTTGCATTGCTATTGGATAGTGGAAAAGTGCGCTATGCTATTGGTTAGCCTCTCATTGGCTAAGAGAACTCCTACTCTTATTGGCTGTTTGGTACACGGTTTGCCACCATCCAATCAGAATTGAGAGTTTGTAGCCACGCAGAAGTGAATAAATGAGCGGCTCAGAGTGAGCTGGGTCTCATGCGTTCTTTTTCTGTTTTTTGGTTTGGTTCTTCAGCTCTAGTACAATGTCTGGCCGTGGAAAGCAGGGCGGCAAAGCGAGGGCCAAGGCGAAGACCCGCTCTTCGCGGGCAGGCCTGCAGTTCCCGGTGGGGCGCGTGCACCGCTTGCTGCGCAAAGGGAACTACGCCGAGCGCGTCGGGGCCGGCGCCCCCGTCTACATGGCCGCCGTGCTGGAGTACCTCACCGCCGAGATCTTGGAGCTGGCCGGCAACGCGGCGCGGGACAACAAGAAGACGCGCATCATCCCCCGCCACTTGCAGCTGGCCATCCGCAACGACGAGGAGCTGAACAAGCTGCTGGGCAAAGTCACCATCGCCCAGGGCGGAGTCCTGCCCAACATCCAGGCTGTGCTGCTGCCCAAGAAGGCGGAGAGCCACAAGGCGAAGGCCAAGTGAAGCTCTCCTGCTCTGGCGCGCAGCGCAAAGCCTGCAAAACCCAAAGGCTCTTCTCAGAGCCACCCACAATCTCACAAAAGGGCTGACTTCTAATAACAAACCCTCATCCACCGTGTTAGTCACTTAGTCTTAAGATCTTATGGGAACTGTTTTCCTCCATAAAGACAGGGTGCTTGAGAACGTTTTTTGAAAGCACAAATTGCGCGTGCACTACAGACACTGTTTTAAATGTGTCACAGTGCTCATTCCCCGCCGCTAACATGAAAAAAGGAAACATTTTCCTTCTCTGATGATGCCGCTGGAAGCCACAGGCAGGAGAAAAATTATTTTAATTTATATCCCGCTCAGAGTGGTGTGAGTTCTCCTCACAACAACCCTGTGAAGTAGATTAGGCTTGTAGATGTTAAATGTGCACACCTTAACCAAATATAAGCAAGTTCTATCCACAGTATCTGTACACGCTTAAGAGATATAGAACAGCTCTTTCTAAGAAAATGTGAGTGGCCCTTAAAAGGGCCTTTAAATTTGTTCTTAGTTGAATTAAATTAGCCACCAAAACCATACAGAGTACGGCCCTGACGCTTCAGAGCATACACCACATCCATGGCGGTCACAGTCTTTCTCTTGGCGTGCTCGGTGTAAGTCACCGCATCGCGAATGACGTTTTCCAGGAAGACCTTCAAGACGCCGCGAGTCTCTTCGTAGATGAGGCCCGAAATACGCTTGACACCCCCGCGGCGAGCCAAACGGCGGATCGCAGGCTTGGTGATGCCCTGGATGTTGTCCCGAAGTACCTTACGATGCCTCTTAGCGCCTCCCTTACCGAGACCCTTACCTCCTTTCCCACGACCAGACATACTGAACCAATCTCCTTTCGTTTGCCCAATGAATGGTGCTGCGTTAGCTGTCTTTTGCAGCGCTTATATAGAGAGGAGCCGACCACAAAGAAAACTATGTACTTCTGGCGCTTCCTTTCAAGCGTACAGTTCAAACCAACCACACTGCTGTCCAATCAAACACGAACCATTTTCAACTAGCATTTTGCAATAAGCCTGGGCCCACCCCCTGACTTTTACGACAAAGCACTCTCCTTGTCTAGCCAATTGTGATATAGCCCGGGAAATTCGAACTTTCCAACGGACGTCTCGAGGCCTTCAGCCAATCAGAACTGGGGTAATTGTCTATAAATAGTCAGTAAAGCGCTCTTTTCCCATTTACAGCTCCTTTGCTTGACTCGCAATGGCTCGTACTAAGCAGACTGCTCGTAAGTCCACCGGTGGGAAGGCGCCTCGTAAGCAGCTGGCTACTAAGGCTGCCAGGAAGAGCGCTCCAGCCACCGGCGGCGTGAAGAAGCCTCACCGCTACCGCCCTGGCACTGTGGCTCTCCGCGAGATCCGCCGCTACCAGAAGTCCACCGAGCTGCTGATCCGCAAGCTGCCCTTCCAGCGCCTGGTGCGTGAAATCGCCCAGGACTTTAAGACCGATCTGCGCTTCCAGAGCTCGGCCGTGATGGCCCTGCAGGAGGCGAGCGAGGCTTACTTGGTGGGCCTCTTTGAGGATACCAACCTCTGCGCCATCCACGCCAAGCGGGTCACCATCATGCCCAAAGACATCCAGCTGGCCCGCCGCATCCGTGGGGAGAGAGCTTAAAGTTAGCAGACCATGTAGGGGCTCCTACAAATTCCTCAGAAACCCAAAGGCTCTTTTAAGAGCCACCACATACTCAAAAAACTGCTGATAACTATTTTTTTTGAAAATTTCTATTGATCCAAGCCCTGTTGACTGTTTTAAACCAGCTCGCTGTTTTAATTTTGTCTCCTTTTTCGAGCACTTGTTAACCAGCCAGCGTGGTGTAGTGGTTAAGAGTGCTGTACTAGGACCGGGGAGACCCGAGTTCAAATCCCCATCCAGCCAGGAGACTTGCTGGGTGACTCTGGGCCAGTCACTTCTTTCTCAGCCTTAACCTACTTCACAGGGTTGTTGTGAGCAGAAACTCTAAGTATGTAGTACACCGCTCTGGGCCTCCTTGGAGGAGGAGCGGGATATAAATGTAAAAACAAACAAAATTAATGTTTTCGCTACAAAACACTACACCTTGCGGGCAGAACGGCTTCTTTACTTGGACTTCTCTGCACCTTTGAACAGCAAGTTTTTATTGTAAACGTTTTGGGGTAAACAAATAGGTAGAGATGCAAACACGCTTGAAACATTTTAAAAGCCCTGTCACAAATATAGCTGCTTGGAAGGGGGCGGTAAAAAAAAAAAATAGCAAATGAGAACTACCTGCGTGGAAGTGTATGAAATTAGCGAAACCGGAAGTTCTGAAAAAGATCGTGCAGTTGTCATTCAGATCCCACCCAGCTCTTTATCACTGTATTCTACAAAGCCAGGAACCCGTGCAAATCAGCGCTTCTCATGAGCTGTTGGGTGGCTCTTAAAAGAGCCTTTGGGGGTTTAAGGAGCGCCTCTCGCACAAAGACCAGTTGGGGGTTGGGGCAATTTTTACTTCTTCTTGGCCGCCGCTTTCTTGGGCTTGGCTACCTTCGCTTTAGGGGTCTTGGGCTTCGCCTTAGGCTTCGCAGCTTTTGCCTTGGCGGGGCTCTTCGCCGCTTTCTTGGCTTTAGCCGCCTTGGGCTTCTTGGCTGCAGGCTTCTTAGCCACCTTCTTAGCGCTTTTCTTGGCCCCTGCGCCCCCCACCGCCTTCTTCACTTTCTTGGCGGCGCTGGCGGGCTTCTTGGCGGCGGGCTTCTTGCTCTTGGCGGCGGCGGTAGCAGCAGCCGGCTTCTTCTTGGCCGCCTTGTCTTTGGTCTCCGCCTGCTTCTTGTTCAGCTTGAAGGAGCCCGAGGCGCCCGTGCCCTTGGTCTGCACCAGAGTCCCCTTGGTCACCAGGCTCTTGAGGCCCAGCTTGATGCGGCTGTTGTTTTTCTCCACATCGTAGCCCGCAGCCGCCAGCGACTTCTTGAGGGCCGCCAGAGAGACCCCGCCGCGGTCCTTGGAGGCGGACACCGCCTGGGTCAGCAGCTCCGTCACGCTGGGGCCGGAGGGCTTGGCGGCGCCCGCAGCCTTCTTAGTTCTCTTCGCCGGGGCCTTGACAGCTGGGAGCGCAGCGGCGGGCGCAGCAGGAACTTCCTCCGTCATTGTATCACGCGGCGAACCTAAACAAGCACAGAACAAACAACTCGCTACCCTCTGGCACAAAACGGAATAGAAGCTCGGGCGGAGCGGCCTGGTATTTATAGGGGAGGAGCTGCGCTCTGATTGGTGCGTTTCAAGCACTGCTCTTTGACAGCCAGACCTGGCTCCTGGTCCTTGCAACTTTGTGTTTCTTGATCTGCACAAAAGAGCCAATTAATCAAAATCCGTTCCACGGATTCCTCCCGTTCCAGGTGGGGTCGATGGGCAGGATGTCTGCTTTCAGGGGGCTGCTTTTCGCCCCCGAGAGAAGCAAGATTGGTCCGAAAACCAAGGGGGGACGCAACCTCTGCCGGCTCCTGCAGCCTGCAAATTTGTAAACTTTGGCTTTTCGCTGAAAATAGCAAACGCACCTTTTAATGATCGGTCATGAGACTATTTGAATATGATACCCTAGAGGGTCTATATCCCAGCGATGAAGAAAGGAGAGGTTTTTGGCTGATAATTTCACAGCAATCGCTTCTTGAATTGAGTCAAGTAACACATCTGACAACAGGCTTCAGACTTGGCTTTATTACTATGTTGACCCCAGAATATGAGCGACTGAGGGATTTAGGGGGACTCTGATTATCCCAGGCAGTCCACTTTCGGCTAATGGGCAAAACATTCACATCAGTTTTTAAAAGTCGGGCTTGTTTTGAGACATCTCTGAAAGTAATACATAGTGTTACTTTCTCTTTGGGAGCAACTTATGCAAGATGAGGGATGCAGATTCTAGTACTCTGGTGGATCCATCAAAAAATCCATCTGCCTTTCAAAATTAAATGTAAGACAATGTAGATATTACCAATGCTCCAGCAAAGGTGCCTTTTTGAGGATAGCTGTAGGAAGAATACAGTTTCTATTAGATGCACAAGCGTGCATTCATTAATACAATGAAAGATGGTTGAAATCAAGCACCCCTTGTGTGTTTACCAAGATCCCCTGAATAATACAGCTTTGTGTTGTGTGTGTCCACACAGTCTTGTGCACCTTAAATCTTTTTCGGATTTATCTGTGCAATGGTATCCATTTCATCAGGCACATGAAGTGATTTCCTCAGTTAGCAGCCACACACAGAGGGAGAGAGATATTGGAAATGGCCATGGAATAGAATCAGGACTTTGCTATGCAAAACACAAATGCAGGTGTGGACAAACTCGGCACTCTAGCTGTTGGACTACAAGCCCCATCACCCGCTGCCACAATGTATTGGGGATGGGGATGGGAGTTGTAGCTCAACAACAGCTGGAGGGCCAAGTTTGCCCACCCCTGAAAAGTTTGCTCACAGCAGGAATTTGCCAAGTACTGTAACTGAAAGGAGAAATTGACTTATTGCTTACAACAATAAAACTGTGAAAACCTTTCTCAGTATGTATGGTAAAGTTAACCAGATACTGTGAGAAACTTGTGTCTCTTATAAAAGCGGCTGCTCCCCTGCAATTGGTATTTGGAGAAATCTTACGTCTGAGGCTGGAGGTGGATTATATTTATTTATTTAACAAATTTCTAGGCCACCCAAAACTTACATCTCTGGATGGTTCAGAATCAAAACAAAATTTAAACATTAAAAAAAATTTAAAACTTAAAACAAGTTAAAATATTAAAACTGTAAATCTAATTAAAAGCCTGGGTGAACAAATGTGTGTTAATTGACTTTTTAGAAGTTTGAGAGATGGGGAGGCTCTTATTGCACTAGGGAGCGCATTCCAAAGCCTCAGGGCAACAACAGAGAAGGCCCGTTCCTGAGTAGCCACCAGACGAGCCAGTGGCAAATGCAGATGAATCTCTCCATATGATCTTAATGGACAGTGAGAATCATAGCAAAGAAGACGTTCTCTTAAATATCCAGGGCCCAAGCTGTTTACGGCTTTATAGGTTATAACCAGCACCTTGTATTTTTGCCCGGAAACTTATCGGTAGCCAGTGTAGCTCTTTCAATACTGGAGTAATATGGTCTCTCCGAGATGACCTAGAGACCAACCTGGCTCCCACATTCTGGACCAACTGCAGTTTCTGGACTATGTGCAAAGGCAGCCCCACATATAGCACATTGCAGTAGTCAAGCATGGAGGTTATCAGCATATGTACCACTGTTTTGAAGTCATTTATCTCACAAAATGGACACAGCTGGCATATCAGCCAAAGCTGATAGAAGGCACCTCTGGCCACCACCTCAACCCGGGGAACCAGAGAGAGGTTGGGATCCAGAAGCACCCCACACATCTGTTCCTTCTGGAGAAGTGTGATTCCATCCAGAACAGGCAGATCAAACTCATCCTCCAAGTTCCAACTTCCATCTTATCTGGATTAAGCCTCTATTTGTTATCTCTCATCCAGTCCATTACTGGATACAGGCAGGCATTTAGGGTGGTTATGCCTTCTCCCGGCAATGTTGACATGGAGAAATAGATTTGGGTGTCATCAGCTTACTGATAACACCCTGCACCAAATCCCCAAATCTGTCCCACTGGTTTCATGTAGATGTTTAAAAACACCAGAGACAATATGGAGCCCTGAGGGACACCATAGGAAAGTTCAGAGTTGGAAGAACAACTGTCTCCAAAGGACAACATCTGGAACTTGCCGGAGAGGTAGGAGCGGAACCACCACAAAAGCAGTGCCTCCCAACCGCCTCAGACACTCCAGTGCTCAGTTTCAGACAGCTCAGACCCCATCAGTTTATCTGTGAAGTTGGGGTTTTTCATCCCAATGTGCATCACTTTACACTTGCCAACACTGAACCACATTTGCCATTTTGTTGCCCATTCACCCAGTTTGGAGAGATCCTTTTGGAGCTCCTCACAATCTGTTTTGGATTCCACTACCCTAAATAGTTTAATGACATCTGCAAATTTGGCCACTGCTTACACCACCTTCTCACTCATTTATGGACAAGTTTAAGAGCACTGATCCCAGATCCCTGGGGGACCCACTTCTTTCTTCCTTCCATTGTAAAACCTGTCCATTTATTCCTACCCTCTGTTTCCAGTCCCTTCAACCAGTGACCAACCCACACATGAACCTGTCCCACTTTCCCACGACTGCTAAGTTTACTCAAGAGCCCTTGGTGGGGAACTTTGTCAAAAGCTTTTTGGAAGTCCAAATTATAACACATCCACCTGTGATGTGTTATAATTTGGAGGGCAACAATATGGACAAAGACCGCCTTAGATGGAGCCTTAAAATGAGAAAATTATGGCTTTGTTAAATTCCGAGCAGATGCTGAATCAGAGGCATCTTGCAATGCAACCTAGTTTGGATATTTATGATATTTTTTGTCAAAATTACCTGTGTATTAAATTCTCAACTGACCACCGCAGGTCGAACAGAGGAATCACATGAAGAAAAGGATGGTTTGATCAGGATGGTAGAATTAAGAGACAAGCCTTAAGAAAGCTCCAGAGAAGAGTTAGGGAAGGTAGGTCTGATTCTTCTGTTTCTGTTATTAACACAGTTCCACTCCCAATATAAGCAACTGTTAAAGTCTAAGAAGCTTATCTGTTATAATGATCAATGAAGAGAGCTTGGCATCAGTATAACTCAAATAAATGAAAGGAAAATCTGGGAATTAGTGGCCAATAGCAGCACTCATATGCACATCACCATGCCCGATGCACATTTTTCTGCAGAGTACTGGTTCCAACACTTTCCTGCTATTTATAGCTGTCTCCAGTAAGTCAACAACAGAACACAGATACATTACCAGAGTGGCCAGCTGTTACGGAACCAGAGTGCAAGCAGCTGATTCTTACCTTGACCCTTAGAAAAGCTCCTGGAGAGGACATGGTGCCCCCCAAGGAATATAAGCTGAATGTTCACTTGTGAGCCCCATTCTGGCTAGACCTTTTCCAGAAATTGATAGCACACTGTGGTGTGCCCTGGACTTTGTTACCTGTAGTCCAGGGCCTCCACACACCCTGGAAAATCCTCTTTCGTCTGTCCTGGGTGGTGTGGTTGCTGCTGGCCCACACTGCGTTGGGTGGCTGAGTGTGATTGTGACCTGTGTCAAGTGCCTTAGAGACAGAGTGGGGAAAGAAATATGTGGGATGGGAATATGTTATGTGTTGAAATGTTTCTGGTAATGCATATTGCTTGCACCTGTTTTATGTTCATATATTCTTGTGAGTTCAGTAGCTGTTTGTGCCCTCAAGAACTCACATGTTAAAAATACTGTGTGTGTGTATAGGAGGATGATACTTAACTGGCAGTGGGCTGGCCTCCACAGGCGTTTAGGTCCAGGCTCCAAAGTTACTTGGGTGCACCTCTGAGAACACATGTGCTATATCTCCTAACTGGAAACAAAGTATTATAAAACCAACCTTCAAAAAAGGTAATAGACAAGAAGCTTCTAATTATTGCCCAGTTAGTCTCCTAGAAGTTTCATCCAAGTTGTGTGCTCCACATCTTTTGAACAAGATGGAGGATAGGGAGGAATTGATAAAACTTCTCTATCCAGAGCAAGCAGGATTTTGTAAAGGTCACAGTACAATAGACCACTGTCTCACCCTGAAGGCCCTAATCCAGAAATATACTAGCGGCCACAAGAAACAGCTTTATGAGGCGTTTATTGACCTCACATCAGCCTTCGATTCTGCTGATAGGTCCTGACTTTGGGAGAAACTGGAGAGGCAACCCCTTGGTTACTAATCAAACTTCACTCTGATATCAAGGCCAGGGTGAGAGTGGGCCAAGGGTCTGTTTCTATCCGATCCCATGTTACAGGAAAGAGGTGTAAAACAGGGCTGTTTACTCACTCCCTTTTTATATTAAGGATATTGTATGGGCCATAGAATCGCAAAGCTTCTTTCCCCCTTCACTTAGCAGGTGTAAAGTTTTGGTTTTAATGTATGCCAACAATGTGGCGCTTATTTCCTGTGCTGAGATTGGCCTCAGGAGAATGTTGGCTAGATTGGTGGATTATGGTGAGAAGGAGAAACTGAGGATAAATTATGACAAAACAAAAGTAATAGGTCTTTCGTAGTAGTAACATCAACCATTGGTGGTCAATTAACACTCAACAAATACAGCAATGCTCCTCCTTTAAATATCTGGGCATTTCCTTCCATAAGTCCCTTGCATGGAAGACACACCTTTCCCACAGCTTTAGCATCTGTTGGTCATTCAGTGGGGGCCATTTTGAAGTTCTTCTGTTCTTAAGGAAGGCAGTTCATAGCCCCTGCACTCAAACTACTCCAGGGTAAGGCTGTACCACAGATGATGTATGGGGGAGTGGGTGGGATGTGAAGGTTATTGCTCAGCTGGAAATAGTCCAGAACAATTTCCCAGGGATGATTCTGGGCCTTCTCCAGGGCATTCCTGATGCCTATCTAAGAATAGAGGTAAGAGTAGACTACTTTCAATCTCCATTAGAGTCCATCTAGCATTGCTAAAATATTTCAAGAAGCTAGACAGCCTCTGAAAGGATTATATTGGAAAGAGCTGGTCTTGTGGTAGCAAGCATGACTTGTCCCCTTAGCTAAGCAGGGTCCACCCTGGCTGCATATGAATGGGAGACTTGATGTGTGAGCACTGCAAAATATTCCGCTCTGGGAAGAGCATCTAGGTTCCAAGTTCCCTCCCTGGCAGCATCTCCAAGATAGGGCTGAGAGAGATTCCTGCCTGCGACCCCGGAGAAGCCGCTGCCAGTCTGTGCAGACAATACTGAGCTAGATGGACCAATGGTCTGACTCAGTATATGGCAGCTTCCTAGGTTCCTATGACAGAAGAGGCAGTGACTGCCCACTGTGGAGAAGTGTTTCCAAGACATGCCGGCTGTTACATTTTGAAGGCATCACAGAACACATGCAAGCCACTTATAGTTGGAGGCTTTTCTGAATCACAGAAGAATTTGGAGGGAAGGAAGGAAGGAAGAGGTCCAGGAGGGGAAAAAACCCTGCAAATTGCTACAAAAGATGTTGGACAAACAGGTCTCACCCAGCCAGGTCTGCTCTCTTCCCCCACTGCCCCATACTAGGAATCAAGCACAGGTTGTCTTCTCAAGGGACTCGCAGCACTTAAGTGCCCAAAGCGTTGCTTCTTTCATGCAGCATTGGCTTCAGAGCCTCCGGTGCCCATCCCAACATACAAGAATTGCCAGCGCTTCTTGGGGAAGAACGGAAACTCCTCATGTCCTGCTGAATTGACCCAGACCCATGAATATCCAGGAGAACTCAACGGGGGTGGGGGGAGGGGAGCAGGGGTGATTGCATGTCTTCTAAGAGGACTTTTGAAAGAATTGCTGGTGTGTGAAACATTTGCTGGCATTAACCTTAAAAGAATGTAGAGCCACTTCGGCTCTCCTAGGCTGGAGGCTCTGTTCTGGAAGGAAAGTGGGTCTTAGTGGATGCGGTTCACCAAGCATCCATCAACTAACCAATCTTCCCCGGTGGAGAGACTTAGCAAGCTCCCCGCACCAACTCTGATTAACGTGGCCAGCCATAAAAAACGGCAAGAGTTTTGTTTCTTAAACTGTCCATTCTCATGTTTAGAGCAACCATCTCCCTCCTCTGGCATCCTAAAAGGGGTGCTTTCACTGAGGTTCTGTAGTACTAATTATTTAACTGATCTGTTGATTAAGAAGTCAAAGAGTCTCGACCATAATTCCTTCCTTTGCTGACAAGCTCTGCTTAAAAAATACCAGCAGAAGTTTTGCTCATGTTGTCACATCAAGAAAGAAGTAGGGGGTGATAGAGGACTGATAGGGGCAATAATAAAGCAGGACTTTTTCTGCTAGGTTAGAGGCGGGGCTTCCAAAACAATGCCCCACGTTGATTCTTCCCACCCTCACAGGACCCAAGAGACATACGTGACTCCAAATTACTCCCAACTGAAACCAGGCTCCTTGCCTGCTCATAGGAATGGCAACTTGCCCCCAGGAAATTTCCCCCACTTAGGATGTGCTTCCAGGCACATATATGTATTAACAAAAAAAGGGGGGGGGGAAGACCAGGATTGATAAATCAATAGTGCAATAAATAGGGTCCTGGAGAAGGAAAGGAGGGAAAGCAGGATGGCGAATCTGAACAGGCGGACCCAGAATCTCTCCTGTTTCAATCTCAACACATTCGTGATGGGAAGAAGGGGTGCACTTGAGCAGGTCTGCCTTCTTGGAGAAAGTTGCTGTTTTGTTTAAGAAAACCAAAACACAAACTCAAGTTTAGGAAGAGAGCTGGTCTTGTGGTAGCAAGCGTGACTTGGCCCCTTAGCTAAGCAGGGTCCGCCCTGGTTGCATCTGAATGGGAGACTTGATGTGTGAGCCCTGTGAGAGATTCCCCTCAGGGGATGGAGCTGCTCTGGGAAGAGCAGAAGGTTCCAAGTTCCCTCCCTGGCGGCATCTCCAAAATAGGGCTGAGAGAGATTCCTGCCTGCAACCTTGGAGAAGCTGCTGCCAGTCTGTGAAGACAAGACTGAGCTAGATAGACCAATGGTCTGACTCAGTATATAGCAGTTTTCTACGTTCCTAAGTTTTGTGCAGCGGAAGTTTTGTACTGCCCCAGGACAGAGGCTGGCAATCTTGTGGGGAAAACAAACAGGGTGCGAGCGAAGAGGCCAGGGGTATGTAGCGTGCTGCTCTTGGGCCAATCCGTTTCCCCCCAGGAGATGAAGTGCGAGTTATGTGGATGACAGAAACAGCCTTGTGCAGCAGGGCAGGGAAGAGTTTACAGCTAGAGGAGAAGGCTGTGGGAAAAGATGGAGGGGCGACGGTTTTCCTGCCCCTAGAGAGCCAGAGACGGCACACTGGAGCCCTCCTCTGCAAGTCCTGAGGCAGCTCTCTGTCCACTGCCTCCGATGCCTCTGACCCAGATGGAGGCTGGCTGCAGAAGGTTCTTCCAAACCAAGCGAGAGAAAAGCCTCCCTCCCTGGTGGGGATCCCAATGAGGGGAGGGAGTGTGCTCGGAGGAAAACATGCAAAGGTTTCTTGAGAGCAGGGCCCACAAATCAGCCTCTCACTCTCCTTTTTTTCCTTTTATTATTGGTTCTGCACACAGGCCCCTTCAAGAGCTTGCCCGCAGAGAAGTAAAAAAACACATAACCCCAAAAATACAACAAATGACAATTCTGCAAAAATAAATACATAAAAAGTGGGTCCCCCCGCCCCATGTCACGGGCCATCTAGGTCCAAATCCTCAGTAAGGCAGCAAGGATTGGGGGTGGCTGGTCCAGCTGAAGTGGATCAAGGTCAGAAGGGACCTTCTGCATCCTGGGAGACCATCAGCCCCGAGTTCAGTGCCAGAAGAAGCTGGTCCTGGGCTTACAGTCCCATCACATTCTCTCCTTTGGACCGCAGGGCTGACCGGGCCCAACACGCGCCTGTGACGTGAGACACGCCTCTCCATGGTAGCCGCTGGATGGCCGTAGGCGGCGGAGCTGCGGCAAGAGAGACGCTCGTCGGCTCTGTGGGGAGTTTCTGCCTCCGAACCCTGCTGCTCAGCAGCGTCCCAGCTCGGGGCCGGCAGAAATTACCTCGGCTTTGAGGGAAGAGAAAGAGTCTGCAGTTTGACGCCTGGGTGCCTAGCCCAATTCCTGCACGATGGCCTCTGCCCGAGATGGCTGCTGCTCTCCTGCCTCCTCTTGCTCCATGGCCATTTCCAGGGGCAGAGGGGGCAGGCAGGCCTGTCCCCCACTGCCTTCCTCCATTGGCTCCAGCATACCATTCAGGTCCATGTCGTGGACCTCCACGTCGTACAGGGGGGCCACTTTGGAGGCAGGGTTGCTACCACAGTCCATGCAGGCCTAAGACAGGAGAAGAGGAAGAAATAAGTGGTGGGTGAGCTTCAGATTGCTGCTGGGGTTGGAGACTGTTATTCCTGGGACTGGCAAGTTCATTCACTCACCCCTCTCACACACATGGCATTTCTCACACTGTCTGGAGAGAACCCTATGGATTAGAGCAGAAGTTTCCCAACCTTGGGTCCCGAGATACTGTTTGACTACAATTCCCATCACCCCCATCAGCTAGGGATGATGGGAGTTGGTAGTCCAAGAGCATCTGAGGACCACAGGAACATAGGAAACTGCCATATACTGAGTCAGACCATTGGTCCATCTAGCACAGTATTGTCTTCACAGACTGGCAGCAGCTTCTCCAAGGTGGCAGGCAGGAGTCTCTCTCAGCCCTATTTTGGAGAAGCCAGGGAGGGAACTTGAAACCTTCTGCTCTTCATAACCAGGTTTATGAACCCCTGGATTAGATAGATATCAGACAATAAGATCTCTCTAGATGGGCATGTAATATTTTGTTTACTGTGTTTAGTTCCATCAACCAAGATTAGTTCTTAAAGTGGCTTACAATTGTGAAGAATCACACACAAAATGTACACAAAAACCCATTTACAATAGAGGTACATGGGAGGTAGGTATGCCACAACTCTCTAGACCCTGGCGGCTAATCCTCATTGTAAGGGAATGGCAAGTGGTGAAGGTGTCAACCAAAAGGGCAGTCCTTCCGTTGGTCTGGGCACAATCATGTGCAATATTGGCCCTATTCACACCTTATTTTCAACCCTAGCATAACAAGTGCACACAGATACAGCAGCACACTCCCTATTTGTACCCTGCATTTGAGGGGCCTGTATCTAGGTTTACTTTAAGACCAATGTAGGTAAAGTCAATCACACAAAAACATGTATGAGCATACAGACATCTGTACCCTTGTACAACATAATGTCATAAGGGCTACAGACTCCGAAGCAGAAACTTGCTTTCACTAAATACACACACCCAGATCAACTTGCTAGCTCAAACATCTATGGAGAAAATCCTGCCGCCATAGGAACATAGGAAGCTGCTTATACGGAGTCAAACCACTGGTCTACCAATGGTTTTGTCAGTATTGTCTACACAGACTGGCAGCGGCTTCTCCAAGGTTGCAGGCAGGAGTCTTTCCTAGCCCTATCTATCTTGGGGTTGCCAGGAAGAGAACTTGGGACCTTCTGCATGCAAGCATGAAGGTGCTCTTCCCAGGGCAGCTCTATCCCCTAATGGGAATATCCTACAGTACCCGCACGTGTCATCTCCCATTCAAATGCAAACCAGGGTGGACCCTGCTTAGCAAGGGGACAATTCATGCTCGTGGCCACAAGACCAGCTCTCCTCCCTCTCCACACGGTCCACGTTTGCCAGATGACCGGCGGACTGAAAAGGTGCAGCAGGACGATGCCTCCTGTGTGGCGGGACCCGCGCTCTACCAGTCCCCCCACCTTGAGCAACCCCCTCTCCTCCCTCAAAGGGTGTCCAACCATCCGTACCGTGATGTTGATAGCTTTGGGCAGGATCCCCTTCTGGACCCAGGAGTGCACCTCGGCCAGCTCCTTCTTCTGCTCTTCGGTGAACCGCGGCTGCCGCTTCTGCATCTGCTTCAGCTTCTCGAGATCCTGCTGCAGCACGGTCTCCATGTCCCTGCAGAGCAGAGGTGGGCAAATGGGTAAGGAGCGGCTGAAAAGAGAAACTAATTGAGGAAGACGGCTCTGTTAATAACAAAATGACCACTCTGGCTGGAAGAGAAGTGAACCCCCCTGGTCTTTGGTTTTTTGAAGAGGGAAACTTAAGCCCTGCTGAAACTTTGAAGAAGCAGGGGCTTTCAACCTGGGGTCCCCTGATGTTGCTGGACTACAACTCCCATTACCCCAACAACATTTGGGGATCCAAGCTTGAGAACCCCGGGATTCCAAGTCAAAAGGCTATGACGAAGGAGGCCAGCTGAGGGGGGGGGGGCGCAGCGGCAGGTCGTTAGCTTAAAGGCGAGCAAAGGGAGACATGAGAGGGGTTTATAAAATTAGGCATGGTGCAGAGAGAATTCTTCTCACTCTCTCACAGCAGGAGATGCACCAGGGGTCATCCCATGAAGTGGAAGGTCAGGAAACTGACAAGAGGAAGTCCTTTTTCACACAGTGCATCATTAGTCTGTGGAATTCTCTGCTATGGGATGTGGTGACGGCTACCAGCTTGGATGGCTTTAAAAGGGGCTTAGACAAATCCATGAAGGACAAACCTATCAATGGCTGCTCGTCTTAATGGCTACAGGCTACCTCCAGGCTCAGATGCTAGATGCCTCCAAATACCAGTGGCAGGGGAAGAGCAGCAGGGGAAGGGGGACACCTTCATGTCCTGCTTGGGGGTCTCCCCAAGGTATCTGGTGGGCCACTGTGGGAAACAGAAGGCTGGACTCGATGGGCCTCCTTGGGCCTGATCTTAATCCCAGGGGGCTTGAAAGGGTTGTCTGTGAGAACCAGCCACCTGCAGAGGGGCCTGGCACCTCCCTCCCCTTAAGATGGGCAAGAGCAGAACCGGAGCGCTGACGCCGCCTCCTCACCTGGAAGGCAGCTGGTAGGTCATCATGACCTTGTCGTCGGTGTTGGCCATCAGCAGCCAGATGGGGTCCTGCAGGACGTACTTGATGAAGTGCTCGTTGTCTTCCACCTCGGAGCGCTTCTTGCCCTGCAGGTCGTTCTCCGAGGAGTCGATGCTGCCAAAGTACTTGCTGGTGTTGCTGCTCTTGCTGCTTGCTGGGGTGGGAAGCAATGGGGCAACAGTCAAATCAAGGAAAGCTTGGCAGAGTGCAGACCAGGGGTTCCCATACGTGGGACTACAACTCCCATCATCCCAGCTCAACAGGTGTTGTAGCAGGGGGTGATGGGAGTTGTAGTCCAACACCACCTGGGAACCCCTGCCAGCTGCAAGGCCAATGCCTTTTAAGGCAGGTGGAGGGATCCTCAAGAAGTCCCATGAGGATGAACGGCTGGTTTCACAGCGCCTCGCTGTGGCTCAGCAGGCCTGCTCCTCACATTGACAAAAACCAAAGAGAGTGTGCAGGCATCCCACCCCAGCACTGGGACCACACCCAGACTCCTGGCCTGAAACTGATCTCTCTCCCCTGAAACTGTAGTTCCACAACCTGGCTCAGACGGCCAAGGAACGGAGCCAACCCAATCAGAAGCCAAGCCTGACAACCTGGTAGGAGACATGCAAGGACATGGGGCTTACTGGTGCCGCTGGCAGAGGTGCTCCCCCTGTTGGAGCCGGAGCCCATGGAGCCGGAGGCAGCCGAGCCGCTGCCCGAGGCAGCCGAGCCCGTGCCGGAGCGCGAGTCTTCCTGCAGGAGCAAATCCAGGAGGTCGCTGGAGCTGGAGAGCGCGTCGTTGTTGGAGGAGTCGTGAGTCTCTGCCTGCAGGGGGGCAACCGAAGAGGAGGGTGAGAGCCAGGCCGTAGCAGGGGCACTGTGACCTTCCCACAGAAACAGCTTGGCAAGGGTGCTTCACACGTCCCTGCCAAGCCCACGAGGGCAACAACAGGCCACTACACACAATACAGTTTTGGTTTCAAACATACACACACATACTCCAGATAAATTCCTTGACGACAGCAACAAAGAAGGGGCACAGGGCGGCCAGAGCCTGGTCTAAGGGCACACAATACAGCCACCTTGCTGAAGCTAAGCAGGCCTTGGGGTGGGTCAGTGCCTGGATGGGAGACCCATGAATGCCACATTTGGGGACATAGCATCTGCTCTGCATGCAGAAGGTCCCAGGTTCAACCCCTGGCAGCATCTCCAGGTAGGCCTGGGAAAGACTCCTGCCGGAAATCCTAGAGAAGTCTACTATCTGACCGACAGCGGCAATACTGAGCTCGATGGATGAGCGGTCCGACTCAGTAGAAGGCAGCTTCCTGTGAGCCCAATGCTGTTGACCCAAGCGACAAGAGACTAGCTAACTCCCATCATGCCCTGTTTGGGAGGACCTGGACTCCAGGCTATTTCTATGGGGTGGAAGCAATCCACAGCCACCCTCTGATCCCCCAGTCAACCCCAGTGCAGGCTGCTAACTGATCAGCCAACCACTGGAGTAAGGGCTACAGAGATCTTGCGATTTCCTTCCTCAGCCCCCTCCAACCTGGAAGAGGAAAGTTGGCTGATGCTTCCACAAACATCGGAAATGCTGGGCCTCCCACCTCTGACGCAGCAAGGGCCTCCCATCAGAGAGCAGCAGCTCCTCACAGGAAGAGGTGGCAAGCTTGAGCTGGACCTTCCTTCCAAGCAGGAGGGCAACTTCCTGATGGGTTAACCACTTCCCTGCTATCGACTGACTCTCCGCATTCCTACAGCTGCCATTCCCAGGAGATCTCATCCCAAACTCCACAGTGCTCTCTCTTCGCTTCTTGAGAAACATCTTCCAGACTCAGTCAATCAAAAGCTAAAATCTCAAAACCTGAATGACTGAAACAAATGCAAGTGATCTCAGAGAGGAACAAGCTGGGGGGAGTGTGGGGGGAGTTGACAGGCAGCGGCTGCTCGAAAAAGGCAAGAGAAATCCAGAGAGCGGGGATCATCTTCCCCTTGCCTTGGAATCTCCCACTGGGGCTGTATCTAGCTTGTGTGGGGCCCAGGACAAGAACTGCCCACCACGTGATGGAATCAATATTGCTCCAGCCCTGCCAGAATGAGTCCCTATTGCTGAGTTACAGTGCCCAGCTGTGGACAACCGTCCTCCCTGCCACCCCAAACAAGAAATGCCCCCCCCCAGAGGGACATCCACAGCAAAGGGGAGAGAGAGAGAGAACTGGCCTGTCTGGGCTGCTGGCAGCTGCAGGTAGACCAGGGGGCTTACCATGCACGTTTCCTTCTGGGGGCTGAGCTCGCTGGCCAGCCCCTGCCCGCCAGCCACGCCAGCCCAGTCCGTGGTGGCCCCTGCTGGTCCCGCCGGGTTGCTGCTGGCTGCTTCTTGCCGGTCACAAGCCTTTGGCATCTCTTCCATCTGCAGGAGGTTGAGCTGCAGCGGGGAGCTGCAGCGGGAGTCGAAGAGGGGCGACTCCGGCCGCTCAGGCTGGCTCATGGAGTGTGGGGTGGAGGAGCGCGATGGTGCCTGCACGCCTGCTTCGGGCCCAGGGGCTGGCATGCTCCCCGGCTGAGGGCCGAAGGGGAAGATGGGGTTGCCGGGGAAGTAGGACTGGGGGAGCGGGCTGTTCACGGGGGGGAAGACGTAGTTGGGCAGGACGAGGGCCACCATGGGGGTGACCAGCGGAGTGGGGAACTGTGGGGTGGGGAACTGCGTGACGGGAAGCGGGGTCTGGGAGGGCTCAGCAGCCGGGGGGGGAGCAGGTCGAGGGGGAAACATGGGAATGGGGTAGGTGGGCATGGCGGTGGGATAGGGCAGGGTGGGAAGGCTGGCTTGGGAGTTGCCCGAGGGTGGCCACGAAGAGGACGCAGGCGCTCCCGGAAGCTGGGGGATGGAACCGGAATGCTGCGGGGAGCTGGTGCTGTCCGACAACTTGTTCTGCTTGATGCGTTTGGCTTTGGACTTCCTGCTCCGCCCACGGCAGCCTGGACCCCGGGCAGCCTGGCGCAGACCCCTGTGCCCTAAGGAGCCAAAAAGAGGGAAACCCACATGAAAGGCCTGCTTCTCCTTGGACACGAGGCCTCAATCCCCCCCCCCACACACACACACACGCTCCCCTACACGCGCGCACACAGCAAGCCGCCCGGCCAGGCTCACCTCGATCCACGCGGAGCCCACCGTGGCGCATCTCCTGCCAGCCCAAGGGGGGGTTGAAGACATGCAGCTGGCTGAGGTCCTTGAAGTGGGTGAGGAAGGCCTGCTCCTCCTTCTGGGTGTGGACGGAGAGCACCTCCTTCGTCAGCCCCACCTTGCGGTACTGCTGCTCCCGGTCCGGGGTCACACTGGGCGCTGCCTCCTCCATCATTACAATATCTGCAAGGGAGGGGGGAAGGCAAAAAGGGGACCAGGTGAGCCTGCAGTTCTGTGACTTCTTCGTCTTCCAGCACATCTCCAGACTGAGCTCAGGATGCTAGCCATCCCCCCCTCCACCTCGCCCGGGCAATACAGCCTGGAAACAGGGTGTGCCCCACCCAACTGTTTTAACCAACACCAGCTTCATCTCCCATTTTGTTATCCTGGCCACAGGGACAGTTTTATTCATTCATTCGCCAAAAATGGCTCAGGGTGATTGCCATAGAGAAATAAGAGGAATTTTATTGATTGCATTAGTTGTATTAGTCAGACCTCCTATGAACTTGCTACCCATTAGGGACACAAATTCTTGTGGGAAAGGGACAGTTGGAATCTTTCTTGATGTGAACAGTCTGCCACCCTAACCCTAGCAGCCTCTGGAAGTTTCCCAGGGCACAGCACAGGAGAAAAAGCAGCGGTGCTTTCAGGAATGGACCTTTAGCGGGTCAACATCTTGGAGAAAAGAGCAGCATGGGGTCAACAAGGTGCGTTAATGCCTGGCTCCTGTTCATACCTCTGGCTTAGATGCCATGCCGCTTTACCAGGTTAGCACCAGGTGGGGGGCTGGTGGTTGAGTACACAAATGTTAGCTATATCTATCTACTCAAATCTATACCTATACTATCTATATCTAACTACACAGACATGCACACATCATCGTATATACAACTAAAAGTGGGAGGGAACCAGTTTGAAGCAGAGTCCTAGGTAATTGCTGAATCCAGAATTCTGAGTGCAAGAAGGCCAAGCAACAGGGGCTGCCTGTTCTGCTCTGAGGCGATTCTTCAAAACCCATTCCTAGGCCCAAATGCTCGTCCAAAGAGTTTCTCTCTAGGAACCAACAGTGTGGACTCCCTTCCTAGACATCCTTTAAGAATGTGGATCCGTCCAAGAGTCAACTGGGGAGACAAAGGCTCCTAACCCTGGGAGGAGAGCCTAGAAGAAGATGGGACTGCAGTAGGGCTGGAAGAGGAGACCCCTGCCTGCAAAACTGGAGCGCCGTTGCCAGACAGTGTGGACAACACTGAGCTAAATGGACCAAGGGTCTGAACACAGCAGAAGGCAACTTCCTAGGTTCCTAAGCAATAGCAGAGATTGACAGAAAACATGACACTGCTACCTTCTCCCAGAGAGAAGGAAAAATGAGAGTTGCATTGTGTCCGCCCTGATTCTATAGTCACGCGAGGTCAAGAGCAGATGGGCTCCAGCAGGACCAGCTGTGGCGTCACAACTGGTGGAAACACCCAGGCTGATGTGGCACTGGTGCAGTCATTTAGGAGAAGGCCTCGCAGAAGTCAAGTGTGGGCAGAAGAGATCAAAGCTACGCAAGCACTGCAGACAGCCACCGAAGTGGGTGTGAAGTCTTCAAATGGGAGAAAAACTGAGCCGGGTCTGGTGGGAAGCTGTCTGAATCTGACTGGGTGCTCTTGAGCTGCTGAAGGAGCTGAAAGAGCGGTGGGAGGAAGAGAACTTCCCCCTGCTCTAGATGCAACTACAGAGACAAACGCTGTCTGAACCCTCCCGCCCCCGCCCCCTTCTTCTTCAGCCATCCCTGAAGTGTGATGCCAAAGTCTTCGGCCACAGGGGCGAAGAGGGGCGGAGGCAGCAGCAGAATGAAAGGTGCTGGGGCCTGAAGGCCTAACTCTGGATGCAAAAGGACCTGATGCCCTCTTTGAAAGAAAGAGTTGCCAAGCGGCAGCCTGTGCCCCCCAAAAGAGCGTGTAGTCCCTGGAGAAGCAGCCTTCTTTTAGTCACTCTCATAGAAATGTTGCAGTGTTTCTGCTCTAAGTTAAAAATAAGACTGGCCAGGAAAAGGGCCGCCGCCTGCCAGCAAAGAAGGGAAGAGAAGAAAGGGCAGCTGACTCAAGCTGCAGCAGGCAGGAGTTTGCTTCCATCTTCTGTGCCCAAAAGGTGCCTCCAATCAAGCCTGTGGTTGGCACCACCCAGGTGTAGAGAGAGGGGGGGGGCGCAAGTGAATGAATTGCTGGTGTTTTCCACCTTGGCCAGATGCCAAGGAAACCCAGTAGATGAATGGTCAAGAAGCATCCTGCCTTTGAACCTGGAAGTCCTAGTTCAGCTTTCATGGCTAGCAGCCACTGAATGACCATTCCGTGTTTTCTGGTGGTCTGTTCCAGCCAGACATCGACCATGGCATCCAGTGGCAACAATACTCGGGGTCCCATCGTGCCCTGCCGGGAGAGCCTCTTTCTGCCTGCCCCAAACCTGCTGCCAGCCAGGGAAGCAAAAGGAGCCAAGTCAAGCAGAAGCGGTGAATGGTGCCTCCAGCCTCCTCCCCCCTTCCCATCACCACCCTCACTCCCCCCCCACTAGGCCTCTCCCCCGAAGTTGCCCCTCCCCCCCGTGATTTCCCAGAAAAACACGGTATCCACCTCCCCTACCCGACTCGGGGGGCTTCTTGTCTCCCACGTGGACGATGGTACTGCTGAAGCTACACTGACTCGTCACGGAGACCACGCTCTCAGCTTTGCTAGGCAAGGCAGCCAGTGGCGTGAGCGGGCCTCCCACCACGGCAGCTGCTGCCGTCCCAGGCTCTTCCCTCTTGGGCTGGCTCTCTGCGGTCGGCAGCATTTCCTCCGGGGCATCTGTTCAAAGAGACAACGATGGGTTAGCAGGGGGGCAGTGGGGAAGGAGACCAATGTGCGACGGGGCACTCAGAACATCCAGAGTCCCTCAAGAGCGCCGACTGGCAAGAGGAGGACGAGGACGACAATGATATCAAGAGGCCTGTGCTCGGCCTGCTTCGCCCTGCGAGGCGACCCACCATGTGGCCGCGTCAAAGGGCTTTGCCCCGCAGAGGCAGAAAAAAAAAGAGGAGTCTGGCCGACCACCAGCATCAAGAGGACTTCCAGCAAGGAGGGAGAAGTTCAGCTTCCTAGAGCGGACCCGGAAAGCTACCACTCCCACCCACCCTCTCCCTCTGGCTCCCCCACTCAGCCTCAGCAGCAGAATAAGAGCTAGATTCCAGGCAGAAGGACACAGAGCAAACCTAGCAGAAGACAGGGTAGCAACACATTTTCCTCTATTGGGGGAGGGAGTGAGGGAAGGAAGGAAAGGAGAGAGGAAGCTGCACCTCAGGCACAGCATTCCCTCTTAACAAGGATTCCCAGATGCTGTTGACTACAACTCCCATAATCCCCAGCTGCAAAAGGCCAAAGGCAGGCAGGGATTGTGGGAGTTGTAGTCAACAGCAACATCTGGGAACACGGCTCAGGTGGGAAACCTGGGGTCACAACAGTACAAAGAAAGAAAAGTCACCTTTGTTTGGACAGGCTGCCTCCTCGCCCACTTTCTGCTTGTCGTCGTCAGAATTGGAAGAGGTCGTGTAAGAGGAAGAACCGCACTTCCGCTTCACACGGCTTGGAATGTTGCAGCTCTCCAGGTACCTGATTATTTTTAAAAGTACAGATTAGGAAATTTGTAGAGATGAACAGCCCATTATTGTGGGGGACAGATGAAGATAAGACCCCAATTCCTGCCCACACACACCCACGTTTAGTCTGCAATACAGAAAGATATTGCTGCAGTGATCTCATACAAGAGCAAATGCAAAAGCAGCCAATGGAGCTTGTGCATGCAAGCTTTAGAGTTTCATAGAACTCTTAACCAGCCAGAATGGAAACCAAACATCAATGAAGAGTTTAGCGAAATTCAAAAGCTTGCATGCAGCTAAACCAGCCTGCACTAGAGTAATAAGTAATTTTGTCCTCCTTTGCATCTTAACAAAAGAAAGAAGGTTTAAAAAAAAAAATCACCAAAAAGCAAAGTTGTTCCTCTAATCAAAATTCCTTCTGATTTGGCCTTCTATAGATCCAACCCGTCCATCCCATTGGCCTTGTGGGTCAGCTCTTTCGTCCTCATGGGATAGCTACAGGGAACTCCCTCCCCTCAGCCCCTCACCTTATGATCCCATCCAGGCAGTTGATTTGCTGGTAGGAGTAGTTGGAGGACTCCTTCCTCACCGACTCCTCCGAGGCAGCTGCGTTGCCTGGTATCTCCCCGGCCCTCACAGTCTCCATTGGCTGCACATGATGATCAGCTGGTGCTTCGAGAGCTAAAAAGGAAATTGGGGGGGGGGGGAGTTACAACTGGGGTGGCAAGCTGGAAGCCCCCTGGTGAAAGCCCACAGGATAGAAAAGGACAGAACAGCAGCCCTGCTGGATCAGGCCAAGGCCCATCCCTGTCCAGCATCCTGACCCACACAGTGGCCCAACAGATGCCTCTGGGAAACCCACAGCAGGGAAGAGAGGGCAACTGCCCCTTCCTGTTGGCGTTCCCAAGCCCCTGGTGCTCAGGGGCACGCCCCCTCTGCTCCAGACGGAAGCCGGAAGCCATTGGCAAAACACCAGGGCACAGAACTTGCAGGCGAGGGTGGGCACGAGCTCCAAGGGGCCGTGTGGGCCTGTGTACAAGCTCACCTGCTCGAGGATGCTTCCTGGGCTGGGGCTTGGCCCGGGATTCGATGAAGACCTGCTGGCCCTGGTTCTTCACCATGTGCACATCCTTGCAGATCTCCTGGAAAGTCATCTAGGGTCACAAGGGGAGGAAAAGGTCAGAGCAGCCTGCAATGCCCTCTCCAAGGGTGAGCCTCTCCAGACGTCCCTTGCAACGAGCAGAATCCCCAGGGCCTGCCTTCAAGGGACTCCCCTTCACCACCGCAGTGGACTCTGCTGTCACCCGCAAGGCACACCAATGCCTGCTGCCGTTTCCTGTTGGTGCTGCAGCATTTAAGGCACACACATTCAGGGTTGGCAAGGATTGTTCTACAGGAGTTTGAGGTGTCCGGAAGGCCTTCCGAATCCTTCTTTCATGTCTTCCCACCAGCATCATTCCTATCTGGCAGGTCAGTGTTAGGATCCTATTTTCTGACCGCAATTGGAGCAAGATCTGCCTAGGGAACGAGAACTGGAAGCCTAAAGGCTCCTCCTCTTGAGAGCTGCCTGCTATTCCTCCTATGCAGGCTTCTAACTCTCGCCATGGGTTCTCAGGGACGGGGGCTTCCACTCACCGGTCGGACCGCTTGGGCCTCCTCGTTGGGGATGCCGTTGCTGTCGCTGGACGAGGCGATGCTCAGGAACTGCTCGTGGGATGCATTGCTGCCGATGCTGCGCAAGCCCATGGATCCACTGCTGTGCACGGGCTGCCAAAGGGAGGAGAGAGCAGAGCGTCAGAGGGTGGAAGCAGCGGGGCCAGGGCTCAAGAGCACAAGGCAGCAGGGGTGGGGAGAGCCTCACCTGCAGCAAGAGCCGGTGGATCTGCTCCGACAGCTCCTGGATGTCCTGCTCCACGGGCTTCACCTTCAACACTTTGGGAGCGGTGAAGACATCCTCGTTGAGAGGGCCCCTGGTGGGGAGAGCAGAGAGGGAGGGAATGATTAGGGGAGTGTGGATTCCTAGTGTTCTCCCACTCCTCTTTCTGTTTTCTCTGCTCCGTCTCACTACTTTGTGCCTAGAACAGATCCGCCCCCCACCCACCATTAGGGAGAAATAAAGCAACGGCTCCCCCCTCCCAAGGACTCGGGGGCAACCAAGTGCAATGCAGGCAACTCACGTCCGCACTTTGTGCCTCCCCATGATGAAGGAGACTTTGCGGCTCCAGGGGTTGACGAAGCTGGACCAGCTGGTGTCAATGGTGACGTACTCGCCGTTGCGGGCGCAGAAGCGGATGGGCGAGTGGTCAAAGGGCTGGCTGCCATACTGCAGAACTGGAGAGGAGGGAGGGCGGCAGGTGAGGGGGGGGCCCAGAAGCCATCAACATCACACAACGGTCTTTGCTAGCTGCCCCGGAGCAAACTGTGCCCAGGGCAGCTCACAAGAACACAACAGTAAAAACACCCCATTAAAACCACAAAACAGAAGATCGCGAAACAAGTTACAATATAAAACACTGTAATACTGAAAGCACCCCACAGAGATTGCAAGCTAATGTGAAAGTGTCCATTGATTGGGTGAATCAATTAGGAACTTCAGTGTCCTGTGGAAATCTTTCCCCACCCTGACTTCCCCTTCATTTTGCACTCACTTTTCTTGTGCATGGCCAGCATAAGAGGCCGGTCGTCTGGATGCAGGTAGAAAAGAACAGGAGATCCAATCAAGTCCTGGGGAAGGTAACCCAGCAGAGGGGCAGCCCTGAAAGGAGAGAGCGGAAAGCAATCTTGTTGAGCGGTTGGTGCAAAGCTGTGTACAAAGCAGAAGAGTTCACAGCCCCACAAGAACTGGGCTACACAAAGAAGGAAGGCTATGTGGATGAGAACACAGGACTATGCCAAATCCTCCTCCTCGAGGCTAGCACAGGAACACCCGCCCTCCACACTGAAAGGCAAGCAAGACCTCCCCTGCCTATCAAGTCAAGTTTCCTTGCTCAGGGCTGCAGCCCCACAGTGGGACATGCCTGGAGAGAACAGCCAGACTTCCCCGGGGCCAGAACGTGAGAGGACCCTTCCCAACAGTTTCTGGCTTGAACCCCATCTGCTTACCGCTCATCCACATCCTGGAATAAGCAGCTGGGGGTGTGTCTAGTGGTGAAGATTCTCTTATCAGGAGGGATTCTGGGAGCTGGAAGAGAAAAGTAGGAGACAGTTAAAACAAGCACTGCAGAGAACGGCTGACACTAATCTGCCACACTTTCCACTTTGCCCCCCTAAGCTCTCAGATATCCACAGAAAACCCACAGAGGGTCTTGGAGATGCACGCTTTCCCAAAAGCAAAACTTCGGTGCATGCCAGACAAATGGGGCTTGATTCTTATCCATGTGCCCCTCAAAAGAGCAGCTGAGCAAGGAGGCGTGCATTACAGAGGGGGGCCAGGACATTTGGATCAATATTTTACATGCACAATACTGCCGGCTGCACCACCATTTCCATTCCGTTCTGCCTAAATGCTGCACAAGCACATGCGCCGCTGGAGGAGAGCAAAGTTGGCTCTGCAGGCACATGCATGTCCACTATCCTAGCAAGTGCCAGATACAGGCTCAACCCATTATTTGGCTTTGTTCAGTTGCACATTAGGATTGGTCCGCAGAAGACCAGGTGTTAACCAAGCCACACACTGAAACATGTCACCAGGGGAACTAGCTGCAGATGGCCATAAACATCAGAACGTGCATCTCACCCATGGTAACTAGGCGAGTTTAAGCAAAAGAAGGGCAAGGGTGGAGGCGGTTTCCTGGAAAGGAAACGGAGCCTATGGGGTGGAGCAATTTTGAGTGCAACAACAGGCAAGAGGGGAGAAAGTTCAGCAGCGACTCTCTCTGCAGCCATTTGTCTTCCACTTTGATCTGCTGGCCATAGGGTTTCTAAAACAAGCAGAAGCAGAACTTGGGTGGGAGCAACAAGAGAAAAGGCCGTGCAGAAAAACCATTCCTGCTTTGGACCCCAAAGCAAATGCGGTCTCCCCTCAGGCACCCAAAGTCTCTCCTCTCCTGCCATCTTGTGGTTAAAATGGTTAATGCAGGAGTTCTCAAGCAGGGGTCCTCAGATGTTGTTGGATGAGGGGCGTTAGTCCAACATCGTCCGGGGGCCCACATTTGAGAGCCCTGAATTAGGGGGTTGCAGGTTTCCCCGGAATGGGGAGTTGCTTCCAACTGGACGTGGGCTTCTGTGGTGGCACCTTTAGCCAGTCAAAAACAAAGCTGCCGAGTCCACCTGTCCCTCGGTGTCCCCCTCCCCTCAGAACATGCACTGCCTCCCTCTTACCTTCGTAGCCCGAGTGGATCCGCTCTGCAATGAGCAGGCAGCAGGGCTGTCCCTCGGCGCTGTCCAAGTCGCGCACTTTGGTCAGGTAAGGTGTGAGACGGAAAGGGTAGTAGCGCAGCCCACGCCCGTAGCCTCCGCTGAGAAACAAATGCCTGCAATAAGACCAGAGGCCAGAGGAGACCAGGACGACCAGGAGGGAGCACAAGAGCAGCAGCCGTGGCGGCCAGAGGGCAGCCTGGGAGGCACCAGGTCCCCCACCTCCCACCAGCCACCCTGGCTTAGAGAGCACGGTCGGTCGGGTCGTCCACATTAACACCTGGGACTGGGAGGAGGGTTCCAGGCCCTGCTCATTTTTGGGCAGATTTCAAGACTGCTGATTTCTATACCAAATGTGTACCACCAACACAAATGACTCGCCCTACAGCCATGTTCATCACAGGACACAAGACATGAGTGCACAGTGCACACTCACACAACTGCACTATCACTATGCTGCCAGAGATGCTGTTGCCAGTAACTATCCATCTTGCAGCAGCTGACTTAGGAAAAAAGGAAGCACCCTTACACTGTGTCCGGCATCTAGATCAGTACTATCTACCCTGACTGGTAACAGCTCTCCAGGACTTTAGACCAGGGTCTTTCCCAGTCCTACCTGCAGATGCTGCCAGGGAGTGAACCTGGGACCTCCTGCATGCAAAACAGAGGCTCTGCCACTGAGCTGCAGCCCCATCCTGCGACAGGGAAGACAGGTTCATGGAGAACCAGGCAGGCTCATTTCAACACGAAGCCACTTGGCTCTTAACTCCTCATCCAGCTCCACTGAGCTTTGCCTGCATGCCAGGGACCCAGGTTTAGGAAGACCACCAGGAACTGGCCCCCACCATTCCTTCCGCCTATTCCGAGCCGCCGCCACCACCCACGCCCCACCAACAGAGACGAAACTCACCTGATACGACAGAAGACAGATTTCTCTTGGGTGTAATCCATGGCAGCTGCAGCTAGAGAGAACGAAAGAGATGCAATCGAAGGATTAGCTATGAATTGGCACAAGTTCAAGAACTGCCCTCCTGCATGTGACGCCACTTTCATTACATCCCTGCTCTCTGCTGCTTCCGGAATTGACAGAGGTCTTTTTGAAAAGCTCCGAGGCCAGCCAGAAGAAGATGCCCGACTCTTCTCAAAGGGCTCAGGTACCATTTTTAGAACAGGAAGAACATATTCTACAGGTTCTTCTCTTTGGATGTCAGTCAATGCTGCTGCTTTGGGTTACTCCTATTCAAAAGCATTGACTGCAACAGACACGGAAGGCCTGGCAGGCTACAAGCCAACTCTCACGCCACTCCGGAAGCTCCTTGTGTGGCTGAAACTTACTGGCAGAGGTGCAGGCGCTCCAGGAGGGCAAGTGGTATGGTGCCGTGGACCCATAGAAAATGCTGACATCTTGCGGCGCCAGGAACTCTGCAAACTTGGCCCCCTTGAAGACATCTCTCTTGCAGCGCAGGATGAAGGCTGCCTGGTCCGAAATGTAGACAATCTTCCCAGTGATGAAAGAGACGGCCACTGAGAACGTGTCCTTCAAGAGCAAACAAACAGGGTGAGGAAATGGAAACCAGTTAAGGGGCTGTGCGGATGTCAGCCGAGGCCGCAACAACAAAAGAATTCTCAGGACTGCGACACATGAAGCTGGCTTGGACAGAGTCAGGCCATCCATCCACAAAGCCCGGTGCCGACTACTCTGACTGGCAGCAGCTCTCTAAGCTCTCAGCCAGAAGTCCTTCCCATCACCTGCCACCTGATCTTTTTGACCTGGAACATTCTCTGTGCAAAGCAAGGGCTGTGCCACAGAGTTAGAGGCCTTTCCCTTACTTGTCTTCAAGACGGGAAGATGACCTCTAGTTTGCTAGCTTTTAAAAAAAAAAGATTAAGGGAGGGGTTCTCAACCTTGGGTCCCCAATGTTCCCTGTAACAGGGATTCCCAGATGATGCTGACTGCAACTCCCATCATGCCCAGCTACAATGGCTTTTGGCTCGGGATGATGGGAGTTGTAGGCAACTCCACCTGGGAATCCCTCTTACAAAGAACACTGGTTCCCCAGATGATGTTGGGACTATGACTTCCACAATCCCCAGCCACAGTGGCCTTCAGACTCCGGGACTAAGCAAGGAGAGGGAGAGAGCTGGTCTTGAGGTAGCAAGCATGAATGTCCCCTTTTGCTAAGCAGGGCCCACCTTGGTTTGCATTTGGGGACTACATGTGTGAGCATGCTAAGATATCCCCCTTAAGAGATGGAGTCGCAGCTCAATGGAAGAGCACCGGCCTGCTTGCCTGCAGAAGGCGCCAAGTTCCCTCCCTGGCAGCATCTCCAAGAAAGGACTGAGAGAGACTCCTGCCTACAACCTTGGGGAAGCCGCTGCCAGTCTGTGTAGACAATACCGAGCTAGATGGAGCAAGGGTCTGACTTGGTAGAAGACAGCTTCCTGTGTTCCCTCTTAGGTTAAGTTAATTGCACACAACTGGCCTAAAGTGCCCCCCCCCCACACACACACCCAAAAAATCTAGAAAGCATGTTTACAACTGCACTTTGACCTTACGATTCAACTGGACCTTTGAGCCCAGGTTCAAAGGATAGGACAGAAAACTCACTGGGTTTTTGAGGGTGTACTCCGAGGTGATATTTTCCAGTTCTTCGATGGTGTAAGTGGACATGTCCAGATGGCAGGGCTGACTGTTGTCAATGGTCCATTGCTGGTAGTAATCTTGGCTGGCTGAAAAGTGAGGAGGACCAAGAAGAACCAATCAACAGGAGGTGCCACAGAATGCCAGCATACAGAATGACCTCGCCTTACATGGGACCAGCAGCAACCCAACCCTGCTTTCCACTGCCCTTGGCCACCAGTGTTCCCTCTAATATGTGCACACATGCGCACACGCTCACAAGTTTTTGGATGTCTGCTCAGTTCATTTTGGATCCCACTCAGGTTGAATCAAGAAGGCTCCACTCTGAATGCATGTGCGCACACACTGCCTTGATACTGCCGCCCACAACAAAATTCATTCCGCACACAGATGAAAAAAATTTAGAGGGAACACTGTGGACCACCTGTGCCTCTCTAGCCCTAGACTCTTGGCAGCAGCTTCTGGCTCACATGGGAAGAGCAGATGGGATTCTCAGGCTGTCCCCTACAAAGGCATCTGGCATCCAATTTCTGTAACTGCTTCATATGCTTATCTACAACTTCTGCCCATGCAGGTGTATGCAAAGGCCACTGAACTAGGTTGGTTCTTGTGGCTGGGCTCTACCTATGAGATGCCATCCCAAGAGAGATCTGACTGGCTTCTTATGTGAAGCTGCCCTGGAATAAAAAACCACAGAGTCCATCTGAGTCAGGGCCTTGGTCCATCTCGCTCAGTACTGTCTACAAGGACTCGGCAATAGCACTCTGGGGTTTCAGAGAGGGATCTTTCCCAACCTCACTTGGAAATTCACGTTCTTATTCACACCTCTAAGCAATTTACATCCAAAATTGCCAGGGATGGAACCCGAGACCTTCTGAATGAAAAGCATCTGCATCTGCCCGGCCACTGTGCCATGGCCTTAGCTTCATGGTTCTCTTTTAGGCCAAGTCAACTCCAGACTCTCCTACATATTTGGCCCTTTGGTGGGTAACGCTATTTGACTTGCTGCGTACATGGATTTTGCTTTCTAATTGTCTGCTGCTTTGAATTCTGCTCTTTATACTTTTTCTCATACCATTTTTCACTGTTACTTTTGGAGTGCTTTTTTGCAGCGTCTTTTAAATTGCATCTAGCGGGATTTGTTTCCAATTCTTAACTGATGTTCTGTTTTGGGTACCAACAATGTTAGAAAGGCAGTATATACCTTGGACCTGCTTCACACAGGAGAGTGCATACTGGAGCGTGGCCAGAGTGCCCGATTTCCCCTTGCTGCGCTTCTCCGATGGCAGCCGAATCTTCATCTCCTTCAGTGCCTTCATCAGCTCCTTTTGGGTTTTCACTCGTGCAGACTGTTCACTACTGCAAGGCACAGGTTTTTTTAAAAATGTCAAGTCAGCTACAACAGCAGGCCAAAAAGCCTTTGGGGTTTTTTTTGCTCAGATAGGCTGAAGGGATCTTCTCCATTCCCCACCTCCTCCATTCACCCCACCCTCCCCCGACCCAAGGGTCTGATGCATAAAGAAATATGGCTAGATTTTTCTTTTTCAGGAAAATAAAATGCCAATCATGACATAAAAAGCCCCACATAAATTGCTTCTGATGAAGTTACCTAAGTTTTCCTGATGCTTTTTCTGTTCTGCTTAATAGAACCCTTCTCTTCCCTTCCCTCTTTAAACTATATGAATTCCCAGCATGTTTAAACTGAAAGAACAAACAGAACTCCAAAATAAAGCACGACCTTTGTATGAGTCTGATATGAATACCACACAAAAGAAGCCACCATATCAGTGGCTTGTTTTCAAGGAATGGCCAAGAGATTGTTCCTTTCCGAGTCCCAGTTCTACATTTCAGCCTTCATGTTCTCTCGCCTCCCTTGTCCAACCATCCCCCCATCGCCCCCACAACTGCGTAGCTCCAGAAGTTTCAAAAACCAGCTGTTCAAGGGTCAGACTCTCAAGAACTCTGACCAGACAGAGAGCAGAATCAAACTACTGGAAGACAGAACTAATGAATCCCAATTGCTCGCCAGGGAGGGAAGGAGAGATGGAGGTTGTCTTCAGTTCAACCCCCCTTTTTTACAACTGCATTACTCTTGGTTCCAACCACTAGATCGGGGAGGGGGGGGCACAAACCTGGCCCTCCAGCTGTTGCTGAACTACAACCCCCATCATTCCCAGCCATTGTAGTTCAACAACTGCTCGAGGGCCAAGTTTCCCCACCCCTTCACTAGAGGGTAGTTAAAACAATGGGACATAAAAAAGAAAATCTAGACACGACACGCCTCGACACAGTTCCCTTCATTGATCAAGTTCTTCCTTACCTGCAGCCGCTAGTTGACGGGTTGTCTTGTTCAGAGCTCGCGCTGAGAAGGCTGTAGGCGATGGAGCTGCTGGGAGGAGATGGGCTTTGGAAATTGGAGCTGCAGAGAGACGTAGAACAAGCAAGTCCTTTAGCCCAACTGGGCAGCAAAGCAAAGTGCTGACTGCACTTCTGTGCAGAAAGGTGGGACATAAAATAAAACCGATATATACAGGTCCGTGAAATGCAAAAGCTTGCATGGTATACACAGACCTAAGTTGACTCAGTTATGGTGTGAGGTGGCAAGCCAGCTCTCTGACAGAGACCACCCCAGACATCCCCCAGCACAACATACCTCTTGTTACTTTCGGTGGTTTCCAAGAGGGCCGAGTCCTTGCCGTTTCCGCTGCTGCGGGAGCTGCTATGGGAATCGCCGTGCGACTCGTTGCCACTGGAGCCATTGCTGTTGGCATCCATGTCGTCGCTGGCTTGGCCCTGCACTTCAGCCCCTCGCTGGGCTCTGGTCCTCCGGGGGGCTCCAGAGCTGCTGCTGCCACCTCCACCCTCAAAGGGGTTCTGCCCGGGCTCACAGGCAGTGCTCATGATCGGTTCTGGGACATGGGTGCCTCCCTGGAGAATGGGGGCGAGTGGTGAGAAAATGGCTGCTGGAACAGCAAGGAGACTTTTCAGAAGGCTGGGGAGGTGCTGCTCAAAGAGGATCCCTCTTTGGGCTGCGTCGTGTGAGAAAGATCTGATCCGTGTGGAGTGAGTCTTGGGTAATACCTACAGGAGAAGAGAAGAATGAAAAGTCTGATTCAGCAACAGCTCCGGATTAAATGCGACACCAACAATGCTACCAAGTAAGGCCCCTGGTGCAGGACGACGCTTCTGAATGCTGGTCCTGGTGTGCGAGATAGTCTTTGGACAAGCTATACCGATTGCCCACTGGGACGCAGCTTTCCCCAGGCAGGAGCCCTGGCCTAGCAGGGTCACTTCAACGTCACTGAACCAGCGTCAAATATCAGCTGTTATACACACCCTGAAACCAACACACATTACTAAATAATGGGCTTTACAGCTGGTTATCTGGCCTAGCATCAAAACCTCTCTTGCTCTCTTTCAAGCAAGGTGAATCAAGACAGCTTTACCCTTGGATGTCTGGTTTGATTATTTCGTCTTGGGGGGAGTGGAGGAGAAGAAGAGGCCAGATTTGTTCCCGGGCCCAACGCAAGGTGCTGCTTTTGTCCTTTAAAGTCTTTAATGGTTCGAATCCTGGATATCTAAAGAACCGCCTGCTCCCAAAGTTTTCTGCCCACCAGACAAGAGCATCCAGAGTAGGCTCTGCTTTGTGTCTAACAGTGAGGGAGGCTCAGTTGTCGTGCACACACAGGACAAGGCCTTCTCTGTGGTTGCCCCCAGGTTTCGACATGCTCCTCCATGACTGGCATCCATTCCTCAATCTTTTTTTTTTAGAAAGCAGGTAAAGATTCATTGGGTGGGCTTGAGAAAGTCATCAACTCTTGTAAAACTGTAAGCTCCTTGGGGTAGAGGCCAGTTCTGAGTTGATTAATTTGGAGTTAGTTTTTTGTTTTGTTTGTTTTTGCTTTGATACTCTGTAAAGCACCATAGCACTGCTACTGCTATATCGATAAATGAAAAAAAAACAGCAAATAAAAACTTTGGGGCTACGTCTGCCTTAAATAATCTTGGGCACACTGGTCCTTTTTGATCTTAGTAGAAAAGGGAAAACAAACTTTAATTGTTTTGGAAAACTCTTCCAGCATAAAATGTTTCCCCATTCCCAGTGCCAGGCCTATAAACAGAGTCTGGAAACTGTCTCTGGTGTTTGACTTACTCCACTAAGAATTCCTTTCCACTGCCTTCAGGGGAAAAAACACTCTCTCACACACACACACCAGAGAAATGAAAGGACACTGCAAAGAACTGCCCAACAAACTAAGTTTGGAACCAGCCTGTACAGTACTCCTCAGGGCTTACACTTCTTAAACTATATATTCCTTCTCTTTGATAAAGGACACAAACACCCTAATTCTCTTTCTACATTTTTCAACAAGCCCTTCACTTTCCTTAACTTTTTTTCCAAGCAAGTCAATAAGGATACTGTTTTAAAGTCAAGTGCCTATATGCATGCACGCATGCACACACATCTGTCTGTCACACAAACTACCCCCACAGCCCAGACAGGGCCACCCAGTACCTGTTAACAATTGCATGGCAGACCAAAATTCAACAGCAAGCACTTTCCCCACGCCTGCATCTTCATGCTGATAAAAAGCTGCATCTGTTGAATTCAGTCATATCACTGTTTAAGGCACAGGAGCCATGCCAGGGAGAAAAACGGATCTGTGCCAAACCGTAAATGTGACGATCAAAGAAACCAGTTGGGAGAAGGGCAACAATAATTTAAAACATAATTATTGAAAACAGGGCTTGACAAATCCCAGACACCAGGGAGCCATAGTGCCTAAATATGTAACTGTTGCACCTAGACTAGGATATTCAGAGGCCGAGTCATTTAACGAAATATTTTATTTGTCTCAGAAAGCCTTGCTTCTGTTCTAAGCGTGTTACTTACTTGTAAAGGGGATAAAGTGAAGACCATTTACCCTTCCACTCCACAAGGTCTGCCACAATGTGTGGTGATTTTGCCAAGTGTCCATTGTCTAGCTCCTAAGTTGTGGGAGATCCAAAGAAAATCAGTGATGGCCCGCTTTAAAGAGTTGTTTGGATAGGCTACTTAGAACAGCTTCCAGAGTAACACAGGCAGAATACCCAGACACAATCTGAAATGTTCAAAAAAGGCTGGCATAGCAACCACGAGCTCCAGGGCCCCCCCCCAAACACACACACCACCTCTCTCTGTGCAGCAGAGGGAGATTTTAGCCCAGTAAGCAGGTATTTAATTGTGCCTGAACCTCTGCTGTAGGTGTGTGTATTTATTTAAGTCAGAGAACCAAGTCTATTCCTAGCTCTCTCTTAAAAAAAAAAAAATCCCCTCTCCTACCTTCCACCTGGGTCCCAGCACTTCCATTCTCCACAAAAGCCATTTACTAAACTCGTTAATATCTTAGCTGCGCTATATTTAGCTCTGCTAATTTTGGGTGCCTGCTATTTTTAGTCCTTATTTGGAACAGACTCTTATTTACAAAGAAAACGATTACAGCAAAGCTGGTGTGTCCGGTGGCCAGGCTACTAAAAGGGGTGAACCCCACCTTGGTAAATCTATGCATAGGCTCGTGTTTTAAAGGCCACTTCTAATCAGCATTTTCCACTAGCTCTGGAAAAATGTACACAGACCTTTTGGTCAACAATTCCTGGATCGAGAGAAAGCTCTTTTTAAAAAAAGAAAGAAAGAAAAAAGAAACTTAATACAGGGCATCTCCAACTCGAGTCCCTAGATAATGTTGAACTCCTCCTCCCATCACCCTCTGGCCACCGTAGCCAGTTGTAGTCCAACAACATCTGGGGACCCTAGACTGAGAAACTCTGACTTAATATACACATTCCTCTTTTCTTTTTTATCCATCTGCCCAAACCCAAGACCTGGATTCTGCATTGCCCTAGCAACAAAGACAGAGGCACTCCAAGCCAATGATCTCCCCCCCACCACCACCAGAGAGTGTCCACGGAAACACAGGACCCAAGACTCAAGGTCCTGGCAGATGGATAAAGACACACACAGACAGGCCACTCTTTTCTCACTTGAAAATGTTTGCACCTTTAAAAAGAAGTTTGTGAAGTCTGTGCTTTGCAAACACCCTCTTTTAGCCCCTGCTAACTGAGCAAAGAGGCACCTTTCGAAGTGGTGATTCTTTTATATTTAACGAGGGGAGAGCAACTGGCCCTATCCATCCCCAGCACAGCATCCCTCCAGTGGTTGCTGCTGGTATCGCTCTTGTGTTTCTTTTTAAAATTGTGAGCCCTTTGTGGACAGGGAACCATCTGGTTTACTTTTCTATGTAAACCGCTTTGAGAACTTCTACTGAAAAGCAGTATATAAATACTGAAAGTAATTATGCATAGTAATTCTAAGTAGCAGCTTTACATACCAAACATTCATCAAAAAAAGAAGCTTCCATCAAAATCACCATGATTTAGTTGCAGGTAGGTGTATGCTTAGCATTGAAAATTCAGTAGACTAATGGTTTTGTTTATTTTATTTATTGTTTAATTTATATACCGCCTTTCATTAAAAACAATGGTTATCAAACTGATCCCAATAAGCACCTGAAAAGGACAGATGACGACTATATCTTTGGGGAAGGGGCCTGTAGCTCAGTGGCAGAGCACTTGGTTTGCATGTAGGAGACCCCAGGTTCAATCCCTGGCAGCATCTCCAGGGAGGGCTGGGAAAGACTCCTGCCTGAAACAGTGGAGAGCCGCTGCCAGTCAGTGTCCAGGGATAGGGAATCAAGTTGGTTCTCCAGCTGCTGCTGAGCTACAACTCGCAAGATGGACCCAGGGTCTGACTCAGTATATGGCAGCTTTCTATGTATTCCATAGTTGATAAACTCAGGTTAGGAACATGTAAACCTTTGAGTATCACAGAGGTCTTTTGTTTCTTGTCTGATGAAAGGTTCTGTGAACCTTTGAAAGCTTGCATACCACTATACCAAACTGCTGGATTAGAGAACGAGAAAAAGAGTGGCAACCAAAAAGCCACACACACACACACACCCTCCCCCCCCCCGCAACCTGTACCTTGAAACCCCTCCTAAGGAGTCCTGGTGACGTATAGAGCTGCCTGAAAGTAGCTTCAAGACTAGTTTTGGTGACCCACCAGGAAATACAAAGACACACACACACACAGTGGCATGTCGACTATGGATATGAGATCAGACTACACCACACCACACCCCCTTTTCTCCTAACACAGAAGAATGCACTGCCCATTTTCCAAACCCGTAGCTCAAGTGGGGGCTAGGGTGAACCTGGCCCCACCAAACTTTTTTCTGGGCCCTCCCCTGAATTTTTTGCAAGCAGATAGTTTTTAAAGCAACTGAATGCTGCTTGCACTTATGACCAATGGGGCCCAGAAAAGCCACCCCCCCTACATTTTTGGCACCAAAAAAACCATTTAGACAGGCTGTAGGCCCCCCTCTCCTGCCCCTTACCAAAAAACCCTCTCACCCTCTCCCCTTTACCTCTCGTCCCATGCAAAAGGACAGTTGCTGGCTCACATTTTGGCCCCACTGGCTCCTTTGCTTTGCACTGGGTCTCTGTGGGCTGGCAAGGGACCACCCCAAGCGCAGCTCCCTCTAGACCCCGCCCCCCTCTGCAAGCAAGAGCTCTACCTGCAGCAGAGCTCCTGCACCCAGCGGATGCCTTACACTATCCCACTCCACCCGCCCCCAAGTTGCCCAGCAGTTCTGCTGCTCCCAGAGAGAGAGAGAGGAGGGAGGGAGGGAGGGAGGGAGGGAGGGAGGGAGGGAGGAAGACACTCCCCCCCACTCCGCCCCGCCCGCCTGGAGCACATGCCAAGCTCTGTGCTGCGAGCTTCCTCTTTCCTCCCGCCCCCCCCACAGCCCGGGCAGCCCAAGCCGGATTACGAAGCCTCTTTCAAGAGAGAACATTCCGTCCCCGCAGAACTGGCACACGTGACAGCAGCACTGGTAGCCGCTAGGCGGGGCCTGAGCTTGCCAGCTTCCCCAGGCGCAGCCTGCTGACCTACCCAGTGGAGACCCCTGAGAGAGGCGCAGGCCAAAAGGCGGAGGGTCCCCCCACCACCACCACCGCCGCCCAGGGGACAGAGGGAGCCCCCCCCCCGCCCCCAGTACTCACCAGAAAGTCCTGCCTCTCTGACCGGCGCTATTAGCCGACACAGGCTTGGGATGGGGAGAACTGCTCTCTGGTCCCCCTTGCCCAGCAGCTGGTGACTCCTTCCTCGCTGGCCAAATACATCCTCTCGCTTGCCCGCCGGGAGTGGGCCGGAGTGAAGTGCCCTGTGGCAGCGGACTTGCAGGCTGTGGACAGCGGAGCGTGGTTAGCCTCCCTTGCTCAGCAGCAGCAGCAGCAGCAGCATCTGGGTACAGCCAGGCGGGCAGAGAAGCCACCCATTGTATAACGAGAAGGCGGAGCAGGCCTGGCCCGGAGCCCAGTGATGTCAGCACCCCTGCTACACCCCCCCCCCCGCACGCACGTGGACTGTAGCGCTGCTACCCGCAGTCCCTGGGAGGGCCTCATTGGCCGGCGGGCCCAGCCAATCAGGCCGCGGCGTTCTGGCTGCATAACTGCCAGCAGCACATGCCGGAAGACAGATGTCCGGCGCCCGTGTGAAGAGCAGGCTACAGAACCGCAAGCCCCTTTGTAGCAGCAGGCCGGGGGCGGGGCACTACATTATTTTAAAACATCCAAGTTAAGAAATAAGCAAATACTCTTCGTCCATCACTATACCATTTTTCTTTGGGGGGGGGGAGATATTGCACTGAACGGACCAGATAAAAATTGGACCAAGATATTTCTCTTTTTCTGACACAGCAAATGATCATTCCAATTCCTTTCAAAAAATCACTCCGATTCCTCCCTCACTAAGGTTTAGCCAAGGGTAACTTTAGGGATCTCTCACAAAAAAATATGAAATAGTAATAAAAGAGTGGGAGTGCCCTTGACACATGTGCAGAGTGCCTTTTTCCATACCATAAGCAGCAGGTAGCATGGTTTCTAAAGTGCAGGAGCAGAAACTGCTTCCATAAAAGGGTGACTTTTAGAAATTAAGAACTGCTTCCTTCCTTTCCCCCCCACCCCCCTTTTAAAGTGCTTGGGCATAAAGGGGACCAGACAGATTAGTGAGAATCTATGGGTTCTCTCTCATCCCTGAACAACTAGGAAATCAGAAGAAAATGTTAAAACCACAGCGGGAGGGGAGAATGGCTTCCCACAATGAAAACAGCAAAGGGAATACAACAGGTCTCAAGAGTCCCTTCAAACCCAACACAAACCACAGCAATATCACAGCCTTTCAGTCAGATCTGAACACAAACACAGGTGCCAAGAGCTGCAGGGACAACAGTCTGGAAGCCTCTGGGGGCATTGGAAGACAAGGCTCCTGCACACACATTCGCAGGTCTTGATGGAGGAGAGCACAAGAAGAGTACAAAATATTGACTCTGGTTATCTGGCAATGACGCCTTATCTGCAGCGCCAGTGTCTGCCTTCTGCCTCCCTCCAACTGCCAGGCAGTGGGTGGGGAGGTGGGGGATGGAGGAAGAACCAGTCTTTGGTTAACAACTGCACTTCCATTGCTTCCAGAGTAGACAGAAATTCAACAGGTGCAGTTCAACATTTCCCAGAACAATAGCCCATGACCCTGCAAAAACCCACTGCACCTTTTCCCATGTTTCAGTCCCCCTTTCTTCTCATCCACTTCCCCCGCCTTCTTTCCATTTGGAAGTAATCTTTGTTCTCAAACCCGTCAGGGTGGAGTGACATGCTCCTGTACACAAGCGCCTAGAATTCTACACACACATCAGCTTAAGAATTATGAATATTAAGTAATCGTTTGCTTAGTTTGCATCCTAGAATTATAAATATTATGTAATCATTTGCTTAGTTTAGTCTGCTTGCTATAAATGCACTCTGTTTGGTATTCCAAAGCACCAGAAAGTTCCGAAGAAGAAAAAGGACGCTGCAAAAAAGGACCAGCACCACCTTGTGGGTTTAAACAGGCAGGGAATCCATGGCAAACTATAAATACAGAAATCAGTCAATAGTTTTAAAGATGAATAAAAGTTAATGAAACGTGTTGTTTTTTTTAAGGGCCCAGTGTTTGTGGGTCATCTCAGGATCTTCACACTCAGCCAGAAATCTATGTTTACTTCTTAGTGAGCAATTCGATAAAATCCTGTCTGCACATTTTTCCTTTGGAGAAGGGTTGCAGCCCAGCAGTTGAGCAAATACCTTGCATGAAGAAAGTCCCATGCAAAATCCAGCCATTCAAACAAATGTGGGCAAGTATAGTCCATGCATTAAGATACTTTTAAGCACCTTCTGCACACCTGCCCTTTCCCCACTCTCCCCCTGGTTCTGGCCACTTCTTTTTTTTTGCATCTGAAGCTGGGAAGTAACAGTTCCAACTGCAGGCATGTTAAAAAACCAGTACACTGCAGATCTCCAGCTGCAATCAGGGTGATTAAGGCTCCCCAGATGTAGCTTTCCACTGGTCTTTGTCTGGCCCAAATTATCTGTTTGCTTCCGTAAACAGTCTGGAAGGAAAGCTGCCTACTGTTAGCAGGCCTCTTTCTTTTGATCCCACACTTTTGTGCTCTCCTAACAAAAGCGCTCTGCCTTTCATTGAAGGCAGCCTCATCATCCTAAGCAGTGGGCCCCTAATGGCTCTCTAGCAATCTTCTCTCATCACTGACGCTCAAGTCACAAAGCAGCCTCCACAATTGCGCTCAGCCTACACTGGCCCACCACACTGGTTCCTCTCTCACCCCTTCATCACTGCCAGGATGGAGAGCCTTCCTGTGTGGCTGTTAATTCAAAAGCTGGCTTCTTCATTGACAGGCAGGCAAAGGGAACTACACTAGGAGAACTAACTTGGGAACCTGAGGATGGGGCCACAGCACACTGGTAGAGCAGCTACCTGGCATGCAAAAGGTCCCACATTTCCTCCCTGGCAGCATCCCCAGGTAGGGCTGGAAAACCTGCCTGAAAAATTGGAGGGCCACTGCCAGTCAATATTGAACTAGATAAACCAATGGTCTGGCTCGGTACAGTATAAGGCTGCTTTCTATGTTCCTAAGTTTGCCTTTGCCATATTGTTAGCAGAAGAATATTAAATGACACAGTTATTGGCTGGTGGATCTTTTTTCCTGGGGTTGCTTTTTTTGGGTTGGGATCTTACACCCAAATCTCCTTATCTGCCAGTCCCAAGAGAAATATAAGCAAGATCCTCATTCTTCTTTTCCTTAATAGGATGAACATTTTCTTTATGTGGGAATATGGAAACTTACACAGAATTTTTCATAAAGATAAGCAAGTGTGGTATAGAGGCAAGAGTCATGACACCACACAAGGTTGTAGGTTCAAATCTGGGTTCAAATACCCAGTCAGCTGTGAAATGTACTGGTGATTTTTGGCCAGTCACACACACACTGTCTATCCATCCTACCTCACAGAGTTGTTGTGAAGATATAAACAGGGGAGAAAATTGTGTGTGCTGCCCTGAGCTCCTTAGAAAAAGGATGGGATACAAATGCCAATAAACTCAAATGTCTACGTAACTCCACATCAACTACAAATGTGTTCAATAACTCGGAAAGTTGCAAGAAGGAGCTGCTCCTCTCCACCCCTCTGGACACACCACACCCCAAAGATGAATCCCCCCACAATGTTGGCTCCATTCTTCCCCTAACTTCTCTACTTGGGAACTTGAACTGAGCCTTGGGGCAGATCTGGCAAAAAGAAAAATTCTACCCACCCCCAAAACAGAGGCAACACCAGGGCTCCTAGCTCCTACCCACTCCCTGCAAATAAAGTTCTCCCAGATCTGAAACCCAGAAGTTCTTCCCCCATTCCCACTCAGATCTAAGGCCACCTAAAGCCAAGAAGCTTGACTCCCAGCGAAAGTACAGTATTTTAAAAGTCCAGTATTCCCTCAACAGCAACTAGGTGTTGCTGTTTGAGGTGCCTCCAAACCAGAAATACTGCAAAGGGGTGTGTGGCTAGAACACTTCCTGGCCCTGCACCCTCCACATTCAGAAATTCACCCCAAAGGAGTGAGGCTGGGGCCCAAGAGTCCTGGCCCTCTACCCGCTGGCTTTTGGTCTCCTCTCCACCTTGGCCCTGGCAGGCGTAATCAGAGCAAGCACTCCCTTCCAGCAAGTGTGGGCCAAATTCTTTCCTTAACCAGGTCATCTGATCAGGCGGCTGTGGCTGCAACAGCTGCCACTGAGTCCTCCTCTCTCGCCCCCTTCACAGGTCTTATATAACACTTCCCAGCTGAGCTCACACAGAAGCCCCTCCCTCCCCCACATAAAAGCAGCCTGGAACATTTTGTTCTCTTGGCTTCCTCCGCTAGTTCAAGAGACAGTCAGCTCCTCCCTCCTGCCCACAGCAACATGCTAATTTGTTCTTCAAACAACCACAGACAAAATAATGAGGCAGCTATAGAGAGCAAAGAGCAGAAAGGGAGCGGAGGAGCGTTTCAAGCTGCTGGCCAGAGCCAAAGAGCTCTGGAGGGCTCTGCCTGCAAAGGGGGGAGGGGTTTACAATATTTGCACCACACTGTGGGTGGGGGGAGCAAAATACCCACCCCTGTTCCACATGGATCTAAACTGCTGTCTGTAAATCATCACCAAGTGGTGGACAGAAGAACCTGAACAGGAGAGATCCACAACTGGGTGGCATAGCAAATGCCACATGCATTTCCAAAGCAATTCCAAAATATATATAGACGGACACACACACACACACACACACTCTTTCGCTGTTCCAGTATTGTTTTTATCAAAATTTGGCTGTTATCTACTTCTGAGAACCCACTGCTGGGACAGCTAGAAATAAATGAACTAGCTAACCAAATAAATAAATGGGAGAGTGTGCACGAGACCTCCTAGCAAGTTGAGATGCAAGCGACCTCATTCCACAAAGCTGTGAGTTCAAATTCTGCTTCTTCTCATGTAGGATGGCTATATAATTCTACTTACCCAGTTGTCAAATGAGTTTAACTGTTAATCTAATGCTGGGATGAACTAACCTGTGGCATCTTCTGCACCAGCTGCATTCTGCAACGTCATGTCAATGGCTACTTGTTGGAGGGCCATAGGCCACCTCCAGCCTCAAGAGGCAGGATGCCTCTGAGTACCAGTTGCAGGGGAGTAACAGCAGGAGAGAGGGCATGCCTTCAACTCCTGCCTGTAGGCTTCCAGGGGCATCTGGTGGGCCACTGTGTGAAACAGAATGCTGGACTAGATGGGCTTCCTTGGGCCTGATCCAGCAGGGCTGTTCTTATGTCTCAGAATACGGCCTTACACATAAACTCAGAGTGACTAAATGTACACAAGCCCATTAATACCACTTTACTTTCACAGTGTGTGTCTAGCAGGGCACCAGATGATGTGTCCAAAGCAGAAACACTCACCCTGCTCCTTTCCAGGTTGTGCTCTTCTAGGTTTGGGATGATACCACCCCCTGCTGGAAGGACCAGGTCTCACCCAAGCCTGCCAGTCTGACAGCTTGTTTCTGCAAGACTGCCTCGCCCAGATACACATTTCTACGGGACACTCTGTCCCAGAACATCCAAGTGTAAGTGGGGCAGTGCCTCAGAGGCAAGTAGCACATAGCACAGATGCTGGGAAACAAGGCTCCGCACGTGGACCCACACTCCAGACACACCCGCCCCGAGACACTGCCAGCACAGAGTCATTAGCACCCAAAAGCAGCAGCATCAACACGGCTCCACCCAGGTTTCCCAACAACCTTTTCCCTACTGTACATCCAGTTGGTGTTGATAGTGCTGGAATGTAGGAGAAGGCAACATATTTCTATGACTCTGCCAAAAGCATTCCAACTACGGATCTCCAAATTTAACGGATGCCATCGATGCAGTCCCACCCACTCCTCTGCATATGAAGTACCACCCGCCTCGCCCCCAAAAACATTCCTCACCACACTATAGCTCATGTTTAAGTTTTCCCATAACAGGACTTCTTAGCGGCTTTTATGCTAACTATCCTGAACCAAGTCTGACCTGCCTTGAGATCGGCAGGAAGAAAGGCAGAGAGGGAGAAGGAGAGAGAAACATGCTTTTACTAAGCCTCTTGACAGGCTGTCTGCTCCTCCATGCACTCCAGGTGCTCATTTTTTTTTGACAACGTACAGCCACCTCTCTGGCGTCTCTCTCCCTGGCCCGCCTTGTCTCTGGCAGGGTCTCTTCAACCCTCCTCCACCCAACTCTCAACCTCGGTTCCTGGAATTGAAGGTAAGGAAGAAGCCAAGTACCTTCAAGTGGGTCATTCCTTGAAGAACAGTTCACCTGCAAGAACCTGTGAACTTAGACAATCTGTTTTAATGCTGTGATGTCTCAGTTGCTCCTTCTTTAGAAATAAAGCTTGATCGTGCTTAATTCTGGTATTGGTGGCTGTTGATTATAAACGTTCCTGCAAAACGGGCTTTGACCTGCTGGAATGCCAGCGACATGGATGTTCTCAGCGGTAATCCTGCAGCCGTTTTGCTCTCTGCTCATCTCTGTCAAGAGTTAAGCTCTAGTTCAGCTGTTCTTTTAGTTGGCACACTCTGTCCCACCATCTGCCTGTCCCAGCAGCATACCACGGCACTTGACAGTTCTCTGCACACCATCTGACTGGTTTTCTGGGTCAGCCAATGACGGAGGACTCTCTGATTCCTGGAGAATTTAGGCAGGAAAAAAGATTCCTGGAGACTACAGAAAGCTTTCATACTTATACACATTGGTCTTCTGCTTGGGAAAAGCCGTAACTGCCCATCGGTAGCTAGAAGCTCAGGTCACTTTCAAAACACAGGTGGGAGATCAAGCTATCTATCCCTTTTTCAATTTTCTTCCCTTGAAATTGTGTTCTCTCTGGGCACTCAAACTCTTCAGTCTTGCTGAACATTTCCAGGAGCAAAATGCTGACAATCTTCAGATGCCAGAAGGGGATCCACAAATGAGTGACCCAAAGAACTGGACAGGAAGATGAATGGGAGATGAAGGAAACTTGATGCCAAAGGGGACGTCAGAAAAGAAAGGGGTGGGGAAACTGACTGCCTCACACTGCCAAGCGGTTAATTAAAAAGGCAGGAACATCAAAAAACTGTCTACTGCAAAAAGAGCATCTAGACATCCAAGAGGGTTGCCTTCTCCTCTCTCCCTTGCTTTAGGCAGCATTTCCAGCCATCTCCTCAGAGAAGGGAAAGGGATTCAACAGCCCACCTTTTCTACAGCAGAGTGTTTCCTACACTACTGAACAGAAAAAAGCCAGGAAGACAAATGCTCAAACCTTATGCACAAGGGGCAGGGGCAGAAAGGAGACTGCTTTGGATTTTCTATGACTTTGGAGAGACTGGGTTTGTTGGGAGTACTTGTGGTTATTGGGGAGTGATACTTGGAAGGAGGAGTTTTGTTTGTTCGGCCTTTTGTTTGTTGTTTTAGTCTTCAGATATCGCCCAGTAGCATGGGCGGAAATCCACGCTACTGAAAGTTTGAAGGTTTCTCCCCCTCAGATAGGCTTGAAGGCTCAATAATAGGCATATATGACGTTTTTGCACAGTTCTCATTCCAAGGTAGTCTGGAATGAGCAGGAGACCTCTTCCCCGAGACTGTTCTTCTCAATGCCTATAACTCTCCTTGGCTAGTCTTGCCTCCAAAAGAAAAGGGGTGACTAGATGATGGCAAGTGACTACACAGCAAAAACAAGCCATGACTTTTGACTCCCTCAATCGTCTGAGAGCATCTCTGGCAACAGCATTGCGAAAACAAGAAGGCATGGTCTTGAGCAACCCCTTGGAGGAGACACCACTGACAACACCCTTGTAAATTTGGTGTTCTACAAATATATCTTTTTATTTAAAAGCATGGATCTGAGACTGCTGGATCAAGCACTAGATACTCATGTTTAAAATGGATCTGATAGCAACATGTGCACATGCTAAGTTTACCCTAATTAATGGCTATACCTTATTGATGACATTTTGCTACTCATTTCTTTACTTTTCTGTTTTTATTTTTAGTCCCATGACACTCTAGAGACACGTCAGTGCTTTGGACTATGCCTTTCTAGAATATTGTGTGCTCTGCCATTACATGTTATATACGTAGTAGAAAAATGAAACAACCACCTGAGAGTGTGTTTGTGATTACGTGTGACAAGTGAATCGCATCCAAGCTGCCCACTCCCATGCCCAGAAGCACTGTCCTCTTTGCTCCCCCCAGCTCCCCAGCCCTTCCTCATGCTCCTGTCCAGCCAGGCAAACATGACAATGTGCAGCAAAACAGGTGAAGCCTGATGAGATAATGATTCACCCTCCCATGGAATATTGCATGAGCACAAAACCTCAAGCAGCCAGCACCCTTCTTTCTCTCTCTCAGCACTTATTACATAACTGCTGCTGAGGATCTGTGTAGCACTGGACAGGCGCTGGCATCATTATCTAATTACAGAGTTCCTACGAAAGATGCATGTAGGCACATCTGCCTGCCCAGCTCCTGATAAAGCCATTTTCCCAGGTCCCCACTATTTAGAGAGAAAATTAAACCCAGCAGACACCCTGTTCAAAGGAATTACATTTAGGATTACAATCACTGCCACGTCAGTCACTCAGAGCTCCTTCAACATCTGGAAACCACAGGGGAGATTTCTAGCTCTTTCCAGAAGTGTTAAGGCACACAGCAGCCAACCTGACAAGCTACTGATGCACAGTGTAGAAAGGTACAGGCACTGCTCAAGCCCTACAGACTGCACAAAGCAGCAGCAAGAAGATAATGCCAAAGGCTGCTTCAGTTTTTACATCAAGGGTAACACACTAAACCTAAATTAGACATACTTTCACGGAGATCGGACTATAGAGGATTTAAATATAAGCAAAACAATCAGCTTCATAGTGGATTGTTTTGAACAAATGTCATATTGGATTCTAGGTGTTCTGCCCATCCTATAAAATCTATCTTTCCCTATATAACCTTGTTCTCACCTCTGTCTCTCCACAATTCGGAGAATTCCTCTTTCTCTCCTCCAATTTTCATCTATCAGTCTTCTCTTTTGATAAGGCTTTCTCTGCTTAACTCTCTTTCCAGAAATCCCAAGTCCCTCCCCAACAAAAGTCTCCCCACTTGCATTTCAGTCCCACTTTAAAGTCCCCATGGATGCAGTACTCTCAAGATGCCCCCACACACACCATTTCCCATAAGCAAAGCCACTTTGGGCTCCATATCATTAACCTGAAGGCAAATTATTTGGCTCTAGTCCAGGTGACAGGGTGCAGATCCTTCATCAAGCGTCGAAGTACACACCCCTCTGCATTTTACTGAATTATTACTCCCCCCACCAAGCCAAATAATCCATAGTTCTTCCCTGGAAGAAAAATGTATTTCTTCCACCCCAAAATAATTTTAAGTAAGGAGTTTCTCCTCAAGCTTTCCTTCTGTTTGCAACTCTGTTCTAGCATATCTGCCTCAGGCACTTCCTTAACCAACTTTCTTTTCTCTTCCTGCAAACACCCTTCTTCCTGTTTACACACCTATGATGATACCCCCAACCATACACCTTCATCTCTTCTCAAGTTTCTTCTACTAAGCCCTATTTTCCAGTCTCCTCTTCCCCCCAAGTCCTCCCATTTTCTCTTTCCCACCAAGCCCCTTTTGTTGTGGTTTTTACACTGCTTGCTTCCCTCAAATCCTCCAAGCAATCCCTGTTTCCATTGCCTTTCAAGTCTCAAGCTACCCAGCCAGCTAGCCATTCCTTAATTCAACCCACTCAATTGCACATTTACAAGCGTCAGTATCTTAAAAGGACTCATAAGACAAATCTTAAAATTGTAAAATAGTATCTTAGAAGTGAAGCATAAAACAATTTAAAAGGGTTTCTTATGCACGTACATATTTATTGAAAATAATTGTTAGTTATACTTTCAATGTATTTGGAAAACCAAACTTTTCCCAGGTGAATACACACTATTCAGGCATGCGCACATACCGACTCTCAGAAACTGGTTGCAATTAGTCACTGTTAAGTTTATATGCATTTGAAGCAAGGGGGAAAGAACTCTGAACACTAACCCTCCACACACAGAGATGCTTTCCCTCTGTCCCTCAGCAGCCTCTTTTCCAACTTTTTCTACGCCCCTTCACCTCTGTTGCTGACCCACATCAATTCATTCTTTATGTCCCCTCCTCAGTCTCTCTAACCTGACCCCAATAGGTGCCCCAATCCCCCCATTTTTGTATTAACTCCTCCCTACTACTCGCCCCTTTCTTCCCTTCTTTAGATTGTTCAACTGGTCCACACTCATCTTCCTGTGTGCTTCCTTTCCTGACCCTCAAATCCCTTGGCTCCTAACCCTCTCATACACCTTACACACACACCCACTAATCCCAGATCAACCTCCTTCCTGCATTCCCTTTTCTGACACCCCCACAAGTCAACTCTCTTGCCTTCCCCAAGCCTTGATCCTTCCCTTCTGCCCCCCACAACCACTTTGGACTCTCCCTCCCCAATACCCCAGCAACACCCGAGGTCCTCTAGGTACCTCCCTTTCCCAAAGAGGGTTTCTACCCCCACCCACTCCCCAATCATCCCTTGCCTCAGAAGTCTCCACACCTCCATTCCCATCCTATTTTTCCAGCCCACCCCCTTCTCCACTCTCCTTTTCTGCCCCTTCCTCAAAAGCTTCTTCCCCTTTAACCCCACCCCTTTGGACGCTCCCACCCTGGTTACCCAATTAAAATGCTGTTTTCTCCGTCCCTCCCTTCCCCCAAACCCTTCCCACCCACTCTGATCATCCCACACACCCCTTTCTATCCTATTTCTACTCCCTTGGGTCCCTCGCTCTCCCCTTTCTGCCTCCCTCCAACCCCTGCCCCTCTGGATTCTCCCGCATAAGTCCCCCATGGACACACACCCACAATCCCCTTACCCTTCTACCCACCATGTCGCCCCTTTCTTCCTCCCCCTCCTCAGAGACACACACACCCTCCCTCTCTATGGGCTGCGCCCCTTTGCCCCCTGGCTTCCCACCTTCCCTATTCCTCTTCTTTGCCCGCCTCTCAGTTTCTGGCGCCCGCGGGAGCTCCCCGCCCCCTTCATTTCCGCCGCCTCTCCCCTCGCGGCGGCAACAGCAAGCCCACTCCCCTCCCTCGCTCGCCAACTCGATCACCCCTCACCTCGTCCTCGCCGTCTCGCGCCGAATGAGCCAGAACAGGACGCGCTTCCCTTCAGCACCATGCACCGGTCCGCGTGAGCCTGCGGTAGCCGGCCACGCCCCCTCTAGCGCCCCACCAATGGCAGCCGCCCCAGCCGCTCTCCCCGCCCACCATCTCCCCGCGGCCGCGGCGCCATTGGCCAGCCAGCGCCGCAACATGCAAGGAGCTGCGTGACCCCGCGCTGCCGGAACTCACCCCCCTTCAGGAGCGCGGCGTCTCTCCCCGCCCCCTTCTGCCTCCGATTGGGTCGCTCCGCAGCAGCATGCAAGAGTCCGCGTGCCTTGGCCACGGCCCGCGCCGCCTCTCGTTGGCTGCGCCTCCGGAGGTTGCTCCCGATTGGCTAGGCCTGGCCCAGCCTGCTGCAAGAGGGAACACACGTGCCGAGAGGCTCACGCGGCCGCGGCTGCTGTGGATTGTTTACACTCAGCAGGGAACAGGGACGGGGCGATAGCGGGAGGGGCGGGGCCTCGGGGGACAGCCGTTGGGCTCGCGGTGTGGGGGAGGAGCTCTCCTGAGGTTTACACAGAGAAGGGTTTTTTTTAAATCCGATTTCTCTGCTCGAGAAAGCCCAAAGAGGGTCACCACCACACGGCCCATGAACGCTGCCCTAGAAGAAGGGGCTCTCTCTGAAATATGTTTAAAAGCAGTTTCTTAAATGTATATTACAACGCGATTTAAAACAACAGCATATAGCTATAATGCTGAACTATCCTTCAAGCCCATTTGGACCAGAACATTATGGTCTGTACAAATGTGGATGTGCCTTTTTCTCTTTAAAACAACAAACTACAACAACACCTAACAAAAAACAGCAGATTCCAAAAAGTCCCCCAAGGCGTCCCAACATGGGCTTCTCTCTCAGTCTAACCCACCTCACAGGGTTGTTGTGAGAGGAAACAACTATGTACACTGCTCTGGGCTCCTTGGAGGAAGAGCAGGATATAAATATACTACTACTACGAATATTTCTATCCCACTCTGCAACAAAATTCTCAAAGCAGTTTACACAGAAAAATAAATAATACATCAAGAAGATGGTCCCCTGTCCCCAAAGGCCTCACAATCTAAAAATGAACATAGACACCAGCAGCAGCCACTGGAGTGATGCTGTGCTAGGGCAGGATATTATTATTATTATTATTACATTTATATCCTGCTCTTCCTCCAAGGAGCCCAGAGCAGTGTACATAGTTGTTTCCTCTCACAACAACCCTGTGAGGTGGGAGAGAAGCCCATGTACATACTTGAGTTTCTCTTTCACAACAACCCTGTGAAGTAGGTTAGGCTGAGAGAGAAGTGACTGGCCCAGAGTCACCCAGCTAGTATCATGGCTGAATGGGGACTTGAACTTGGGTCGCCCCGGTCCTAGTCCAGCACTCTAACCAGTTGCTCTCCCCCTGCTAAGTATCACAACTTTAAAAGGTGTCTTTTTGCTCAAGTTAGCAGAAGATAAATAAATATGTACAAATAAATAAATAATAAACATATAACGTCAAGCAGGTGGGGGAAGAAGGTGGGACCATTGGTAATGAAGACATTGAAATGATGGATAGTTTCTGCCTTTTAGAATCGACCGTCAACAGTAAAGGATCTAGCAGTCAAGAAACACACCGTAGACTAACATTTGGTAGGGTCGCAATAAAGGATATTTAGATGCCGAGACGTGCTTCTACCTACAAAGATTAGAATTGTTTGGACCATGGTTTTCCCCATGCCGCTCTACGGGATGCGAAAGCTGGACTTCAAAGAAGCAAGATAGAAAAAATATTGATGCTTTTGAACTTTGGTGCTGGAAAAGACTTTTAAGGAGACCATGGACAGCCAGGAAAACAAACACATGGATCCTAGAACAAATCAGTCCAGAATTTTCACTCAAGGCACAAATGACCAGGCTCAGACTATCATACTTCGGACACATTATGTGAAGACCCAGCTCCCTTGAGAAGTCCATAATGCTGGGGAAAGTTGAAGGAAAGAGAAGAAGAGGATGACCAGCAGAAAGGTAGATGGACTCTATGACGACAGCAATGAATGCACCACTGAGAGCCCACAAAGGCCAAGTTGGAGACAGATCATCCTGGAGAGGGCCAGCGTGGTGTAGTGGCTAGAGTGCTGGCCTAGGACCAGGGAGACTCGAGTTCAAATCCCCATTCAGCAATGAGACTTGCTGGGTGACTCTGGGCCAGTCACTTCCCTCTCAGCCTAACCTACTTCACAGGGTTGTTGTGAGGAGAAACCTAAGTATGTAGTACACCGCTCTGGGCTTCTTGGAGGAAGAACGGGATATAAAACATAAAAATAAATAAATAATAAATAAATCTATGTGATTGCTAAGAGTCAACACCGACTTGATGGCACTTAATCAATCAATCAATCCTGAAAGGGATGGGGCAAAGGCGTCTGAGAAGTATTAAAAGTATGATTTATGATGTTTGCAGTGAGGGTGTTTTTGCAAACTTCTTTTTTCAAGGAGCTGTTTCTGCAGACAGCGAGCCACCTCAGGGCACTGGCAGGAAAGCAATTCAGGCTGGTTACTTGTGGTAAGGAAACAAGCAGGTTTCCCCGGGAGTCAGTCAGCCCCACTGGACACAGTGGTTGACATCCAGACTAAATTCCTTCCAAGTATAGTAACATTCAGTAAGTGAGTCTGGCTGCCAGCCAGTGTGTCTCACTTCCAAGACAGTAACCCTGCTGAGTGGTGTTAGTCAATTAATCGGTTGCATCAATCGACTACAATTAACCAGATAGATACAGATCAGCGGTTCTCCAACTTGGCTCCTGTTGGACTACAACACCCATCATCCCCAGCCTTCTGCCATTGTGGCTGGGGAAGACGGGAGTTGTAGTCCAACAACATCTGGGGCCTCAAGTTTGAGAACCCCAAGGTCAACCTTTTCCTCCACTAAAAAGCTTTCCCCCCCTCCACCACCAATTATTTAAGCAGCGGGGGAGGGCCCTCTTAATTAAGTTCTACACAAGTGCTTCCAAATGCTGCTTGAGACATCTCCTTTTCCCACAGGATGAGGCGGGGCTGCTTGCTTCCATCTAAAACAATGAAATGATACTTTTTCCCCTGTTTAGAATGATCGCCTTGTTAATATGCAAATACAATTAATCAATGCATCAAAATTCATGCAGTTGACCTAGTTTAACTGGGCAAGGGCCCTACATCTAATACAAGGTCAGATAAGCCTAAGTGTGTTTCTATGTGTATGTGAGCACATGCGTGCATGCACTACAAATACATCCATGTACGTGTGTAGAGGCAATAAAAGTCATATATGAAGCATAGAGACACAGCTGGGGGTAACAAGGGTGCAGGCAGAGAGAGGTGGGGATCATGGCACTTACTTGCCCTCCCTGACTCATTGGTCCCCACTGGCTGAGCCTTGACCGGGCATGCCGGGGTGCGTGGGGGGGGGTGGCGCACCGCCCCAGGCCCTTTGTGCACTTGCTCCCGGCCCTGCCAACAGCCTGAAGCCGGCTTTGGATGCGAGGACCAAAGCTCCCGGCCCAGTGGCTGCTCCAGGCTCAGCCCCGTCACCATCTCTGCAGGCCTGTGTCTGCTCTCTCTCCCCGCCACTGGGCTGGGTGGAGGGCTGGTCTTGTGGCAGCAAGCCTGAATCATCCTCTTTGCTAAGCAGGGTCTGCCCTTGTCTGCATTTGAATGGGAGACTACATGTGAGCACTAAGATATTCCACTAAGATAGGGCTGCTCTGGGAGGAGCATCCACATGCTAGCATGCAGAACGTAGGTTCCAAGTTCCCTCCCTGGCAGCAGCATCTCCAAGAGAGGGCTGAGAGAGACTCCTGACTGCAACCTTGGAGAAGCCGCTGCCAGTCTGGGTAGACAACACTGAGCTAGATGGCCCCGTGGTCTGACTCAGTATATGGCAGCTCCCTAGGTACAAGGCACTCCCACTTTCTTCCCAGCCCCACCCCCAACCCCACCACCATCACCACCGCTCTGGAGAAAGCAGCCTGGTGGGGGCTGACTCTGTTGCCCACCAGAGCCCAGCTCCAAGCCTCTGCTGCTGGGAGGTGGTGTGGGCTAGGAGGCATGCACACTCCCCCCACCCACCCACCCCGCTGTCCTCAGCCATCTGCGGCTGCTGCTTGAGACATGCATGCTTCTTGTAGGCCCTGAACTCTCTCCCGCACTTCCTCCTGGCCTGGGCCCACAGCAGTTCTGCCCACCAAAAATCAATATCTGGCTGCCCTGCTGCTGCTGCTGCTTGTTGCGGCCAACATCAGTTCTCAAACTACCCACCCAGATTTGTTCCCAATCCATTCCATCAATTTGTTTGTTGACGTTCATCGATTTGTCTTGCTTTACTAGCTCCTCCTGTGTGGTTGCTGCCTGTCCCTGCCTGCACATCCCCGGCACAGCATCCCTCCAGTGGCTGTTGTGTCTATCTTATGTTTCTTTTTTAGATTGTGAGCCCTTTGGAGACAGGGAGCCATCTTATTTATTTATATCGACCACTAGTAAACCGCTTTGGGAACTTTTGTTGGAAAGCGGAATATAAATATTGGTCGTATCCGTATCTGCAGTTGCTGCCTGCTTGTGCTGGCAGACCCTGGTGAGCATGGAAACACACTTACTAGCAGCAGCTCATAAGGAGGGAGGGTGGTTAGGGAGAGCTGTTTAGATCCTGCTCAGGTTGAAGCAGGAAGGCCCCATCCCAAATGCACTTGCGTGGCATAATGCCTCGGTACTGCCGTCCAGCACAAAACTCACTCTGCACACGGAGGAGAAAAATGAGAGGGAAGACTGGGTGGAGAGTTGTTTGCTTGCTTCTTGCTTGTTTCTGCAGCCTGCTTGCTGATGACCAGAGTGCCTCCAATTAGCATCAGCAGCTTGTAAGGAGGGAGGTTGCTGGATGCAGGGTGGGGAGTTGGTTCGTTCCCTTGCTTCTGCAGGAAGGATTGCCTTAACTGTGCCTCCCTGCAAAACTGTCGAGTGCCTGGTTCAAATGATGCCTGCTCCATTCAATATATGTACAGAGTGTTGGGGATCCAGGTGTCTTCCTTCAAAATAAGATTTTTTTTATTGCAAGAAAATTCAATCTGGGAATGAAGGCTCTGCAACACTGACCATGAAAGGTTACATTTTAAAAACTCACCAATCATGATGTGCATTGAGTTACCCAAATGTGTAAAATAAAGAAGTTATTTGGGGGTATGTGTGTGTGTTCACATGTCATGTATATTATATTGAAATGTTAAGGAGTACAGATGTGCACGAAATGGATTCTGTGTTTAACTGCGAGCTCGAAACGAAACACAAAATGGCCAAGACATTTTGTCATAACAGCAGTCAAACTGGTTGTTTCGATGAAACAGTCTCAAAACGTTTCAAGTCTTCCGGCCATAAGGAACAATGGAGAAACTCAAAACACCCCATTATTCCCCATGGGTAGCTCTCCTAGGAACACCAAAGTGGTGGTAGGGCATGATGGGTGCTACCTACCACCCAACCCATACAAAGAATGGACAAGTGGGCAATTTTAAACAATGTTTAACCTTTCCCCTATGGGGGTTTGGGGGAAAGGATTAACAATTTGTTAAAAATCGCCTGCCTGCCCATTTCTTGTGTCGGTTGAGTGGTAGGTAGCACCCATCATGCCCTACCACCCAACCCACTTTGGTGTCCTAGGAGGTACCCATGGGAAACAATGGGGTGTTTTGAGTTTCCCCATTGTTCCCCATGGCTGGAACAAGCTGAATTCACAGAGTGCATGCACACAAGTTTTGCATTGCGATTTGCAATGCATTTTGTGACCCTGCCTTGCAAAACCTTGCCCTGCTTTGCAGAAGCACACAGATAAAGGGACTCTCTCCCTCCCGACACAGAACACATATTTAAAACACAGTCCAAAATAGGCCAAAAAGGAATCACTGACCCAGAATCCACTGCCAACCACAGTGCCTATGCTGCAGTAACAGCACTGGCACAAGTTGTTCTCTCACACACAATTATGACTCCTTACGTCACTTCCTAGCATCGCAACAGCTGCCACAGCAGCACCCTTAGCACCCTTAGCAGCAAGCACAGCCAGAAGCTCAACTAGAGCATTTTAACTGAGTACACTTTGCAATGCTGATTGCAGAGCAGACCCAAGCAGTGAGTGAAGCACAAGTCTCAGGGCCAGACATAGAGCTCATCACAACAATCACCAAGAAATATCAAACAGAGAGAGAGAGAGAGAGAGAGAGAGAGAGAGAGAGAGAGAGCGAGCTGCCACTGTACATTTCTTGCCACAACACTATCTCATAAACAAAACAAACCACAACTCAAGGAAGGAAGGCACCCAAGTTCTGCCTTTGTCAGTCTGAGACCCAGCAAAACCAGATAGTTAGAGCAGCAACAGCAAAGCATATTATACTTAGTGCTGAGAAAAGGAAAGCATAAAATCAAAACTTCCTTCCTCTTCTCCTGCCCTGATGAATCCTCTTCTTCAAGAAAGGCACACTATAAGGGCTCTCTCTGCCTCCCAGTCCCTCGGAATATATTTTGAAATTCCCTCTTTTTGGGCTCCCCCCTCCTCCCTCTACCCTCCCGCTAGCCAATGGGGGCACAGTTGCCCATGACGACACTTGATTTGTATGATAGCAACCAAACCAAAAAGCAAGTAGATCACAAGCCATTCAGAAGCCAGTGACAGAAAACCAATCAGCTAGGGGGAAATCGGCCTTCAAAATGGCACCCAAAACATTTTGATCATAACAGGGTAGTTCTGCTCTGAGCTCAGAACAGACTCTTTATTTAGAGGGTGTTTTGTTCGAGCTCGAAATGGCTCTCCATTAATCCACCACTGTCTTTAATCCCCCCGCCCCCCACCCTGTGCATGCTCCAGCAAAAACTGAAAGACTTTCCCTAAGAAATGGTTCCAGTGAAGTAGCCATTTGAAACGGTAGCTCTGGTTTCATACACATAATGCACATACGGTGGATGCAAATGCCTGCTCTCCGCACTTTGCCCTACATTGTCCTAGTCATGCCTCTGGTTTCCTGTCGTTCTTTTATTAGGAAATACTTAGGAGGGTTAAAATATTAAAATGCTGTGGAGAGCAGAAACCAGTTCCCAAAGCTCCTCTCATTATGTGACTGTACAAAGTACCAATGGGAACATCTTGTTTCCTGCCTGGAAGTTTATTCCTCTTGCAATTTTTGTTTAAACTTTAAAAAGATTTGAGTTCATTAGTCATCACATTGATCCCATGTCAGCACACTGGTACAGGTCATCCAATCATGTTTGCACAGCAGTGAACATTCCTGAGGTCTCTAAATGATGAATCTTTGCCGAGCCTGGAGGCCTTGTTAGAAACCCACACTTCCCATGTCTACGACGATAAAAGTTCCTAGTCCTTCACCCCATAGAGACACATTGGGTGTGGGTAGAGGGGGGATGAGTTGTGCACTAGAGACCCCAAATAGAATGTGTAGTACTAGCTGACAGTGGCACAGTGGGGAAGTAACTTGCCTAGGGAGCAAGAGGTTGCTGGTTCGAATCCCCGCCGGTATGTTTCCCAGACTATAGGAAACTCCTATATCAGGCAGCAGCGATATAGGAAGGTGCTGAAAGGCATCATCATCTCATACTGCACGGGAGGAGGCAATGGTCAATCCCTCCCGTATTCTACCAAGAAAACCACACGGCTCTGTGGTCGCCAGGAGTCAACACAACTTGCTGACAGCTGAGGCCAATTTTCCTATTTGTAGCAGGCAGCAAGCCAACTGGAAAGACAGCAGGGAGAAACCACCCTTGAATTATTTTTAGGCCTGGGGTCCTTCCTCCAGCCCACCTCCCTGCCAATTCTGCAGCTTCACCGCCCACATCCGATTGGCCCCACAGCACGGAAGCCCGTCAAGAATCAGGCCCGTGATGACTAAATCATGAGGCACGTTGAACTCCTCCTCCCAGTCTCCTATGGCTTTAGGAGCTTGTTCTCCTCACCTTTCCCCCTGTTGGGACAGGCTGCATTTGGCAACCTCGCCCTGCCATGGGGCCAGACGAATCACAGTGCAGAAAGATGGGTCAGGAGGTGAGGACATTTTGTTCCTGTCTGACTCGGATTATTAATAGACCAGCTTCGGGGCCTAGTTGTTCTCTGCTCTTCCTCCCACACCAGCCAGAAAGTACATTCTCTGCACCCTGCAATTGGATGCAGCCTAGATGGTGCTTTCCTGCTCCTCCTCCACAATCCACACCTGGATCACAGGACGGGTTAAAAGGCAGCCAGGCAGGGGCGTAACTATAATAGGGCAAGGGGAGACAGTTGTCTGGGGGCCCACTGCCTTGGGGGAGCCAAGTCCCATGACTGACTGCTCCAGCCGCGCACCCGCCCGGGCTTCCTTCAGTTGTATCCATCCTCCGAAATGGATTTGAGCGTAAAGACCTGGAGCTACCAGCACAGCATGTCTTCCTCTAGTACCATGAAATGACTGGCATCGTCCACAATGTACAAAACCTCTTTAAAAATAATTTAGGATGATGTTCTATTGTGGCACATAGGTTATGTCTATGTATATAGATATAAAGATTTCTTTACTTCATGAGCTGGGCCCACTCCAACCTTGCTACGCCCATGCAGCCAGGATGGACCGCTACCCTGTCTGTCTCTCACTCGTGCACACAGCAGTCTAGGCCTTGGGAACCAGTGGTCCCTTTTCCCCCATCTCCGTGCAGAATGAGTATAGTTCCGGGCTTCAAGATCAAGGCAGTGTGCACGCACCTGCATTCAGAATGGGGCCTTCCTGATTCAACCTGAGCTGGATCTAGAATTAACTGAGTGGACATCCAAAAATTGGTGAGCATGCGCACATGCACACATCTGAGAGGGATCAGTGTTTAGAACCCCAGGGAGCCTTGCAGCAAAGTGTCCACAGAGCAAGGTTCCAAGCAAGCTTAGCCATGCACTTCAGGGAAAGCATGGGCGGACGGACGCACACCCCTTCTTTCTCAGAACTGGGGCAGGCATGTTTCTCAGGCGGGGTCCCATCCCATGCAGCAGATTGGGGTGGTAGAAAGGACGCTGCCACTTTGAACTGCAGATAACCGATACAATTCTTGACTACGCCATGTTATGAAAAGGAAAGAAAGACCCCCCTCCTTCCTGCCCAGGGAGAGGCTCTAGCCTAGTCCTTTGCCTCCTGTGCTGCCTTTCTGTCTGCGAGGAGGAGCTTGTCTGGTGTTTTTTGTGTTCAGCCGAAGGGAGCATTTGGAAGTAGCATCACCCCCTGCTGGTCAAAGTGGTGCAGCACATCCTCCTCACACCTCATTCTGCTGCTTGCAGAGAGGCTGAAGAAGGCCGCTGGTGGGAGCATCTGGTCAGTCACTGCCAGCACAACACATCCTGTTGTTCTGTGTATTACTGGACACAATTTGATGCTCTGGTCTTAAGCTATAAAGCCGTAGGTGGCACCACCTTTTTCTCTGCAACTCAGCACGCTAGAAGCTTGCGGCAATTTTAACTGAGATTCTTGGGATATAATGTGCTCTATTCCAAATTCCAGAACCTGTCCATTTGCTTAAATCTCCTGGATTGCAGCAGAAGGTAAAATTCTCCCATGGAGATCAATGGACCTCCGCCCTTTACAATACTCATATAACATGCAACCTCCCCATGCTTGAAAACAGCAAGGTGTAGTCAGTGGTTAGTGTTGAGCTAGGACCAGGGAGATCAGAGTTCGAATCCCCATTCAGCCATGAAACTCATCGGGTGACTCTGGGCCAGTCACTTCTCTCTCAGCCCTACCTACCTCACAGGGTTGTTGTGGGGACAGACATAACCACATACACGGCTCTGGGTTCCTTGGAGGAAGCACAGCATACGTATGTGAACATTCATACTGAGGATGTGGACAAGCTGCTTGGAGTAGTGCAGTCTACCCCCTGTTCTCCTGACCCTTGCCCGACATGGCTAATACTATCTGGCAGGGAGTTCATTGTAGAAGGCCTAGTAGAGTTCATAAATGCTTCTCTGAGGGAGGGCAGGATGCATCCTTGCCTTAAGGAGGCAATTATTAGATCTCTTTTGAAGTCCATGTTGGATCCATAATTAAGCAACTATAGGCCTGTCTCCAACCTCCCGTGGTTGGGCAAGGTGACTGAGAAGCTGGTGGCCCCCCAGCGACAGGTCTTGGAGGCAACTGATTATCTTGACCCATTTCAAACTGGCTTTCGGGCTGGCTATGGGGAGGAGACTGCCTTGGTCCGCCTGACAGATGATCTCCAATTGGGAATTGACAAAGGAGTGTGACTCTGTTGGTCCTTTTGGAGGCCTTCGATACTATCGACCATAGTATCCCTCTGGAGCGTCTGAGAGGGTTGGGGGTGGGAGGAACCCCTTTGTGGTGGTTTCACTCCTGGAATCTAATCTGGGTAGATTCCAGATGGTGTCCCTCGGGGACTGTTCTTCAAAATCTGAAGTTTGGTATGGTGTCCCTCAGGGCTCCATATTGTCTCCAATGTTGTTTTAACATCATGAAACCGCTGGGAGAGATAATCAGATTTGGTGCAGGGTGCTATCAGTATGCTGATGACACCCAAATCTTTTTCTCCACGTCGACATCATCAGAAGGCATAAACTCCCTAAATACCTGCCTGGAGGCGGTGATGGGCTGGGTGAGGGATAACAAACAGACGGAATCCAGAGAAGACGGAAGTACTTGTGGGAAATGACTTTGCTAGCTTGCCATTTTGAATCCCTGCTGGTGTTTCCCAGACTATGGGAAACACTTATATCAGGCAGCAGCGATATGGGAAGATGCTGAAAGGCATCATCTCATATTGTGCGGGAGATGGCAATGGTAAACCCCGCCTGTATTCTACCAAAGAAAACCACATGGCTCTGTGGTTTCCAGGAGTAGACACCAACTTGACGGGACACTTTATCTTTACTTATTGTGCGGGGTTGGAACTCAGGAGATCATTTTGATCTGCCTGTTCTGGATGGAGTCACACGTCCCCAGAAGGAACAGGTACTGGGTGTGTGTGTGCTTCTGGCCACAAACCTCTCCCTGACATCCCAGGTTGAGGCAGTGACCAGAAGTGACATCTATCAGCTTCAGTTGATACACCAGTTACATCTGTCTCTTGAGATGAATGACCTCAGAACAGTAGTACATCTGCTGGTCACCTCTAGACTTGACTACTGCAATACCCTCTATGTGGGGCAGCCTTTGTACATAGTCCAGAAACTGCAGTTGATCCAGAATGCAGCAACCAGGTTGGTCTCTGGGTCATCTTGGAGAGACCATATCACTCCTCTATTTTAAAAGATCTACACTGGCTGCCGATAAGTTTCCAGGCAAAATACAAAGTCTTGGTTATAACCTATAATGCCCTAAATAGCTTAGGCCCTGGGTCTTCTTTGCTATGAGCCACACTGCCCATTGAGATCAGCAGGAGAGGTTCGTCTGGAGTTACCACTGGCTCGCCTGGTGGCCTACACTGGGGACGGGCCTTCTCTGTTCTTGCCCCAAGGCTCTGGAACACACTCTCTGCTGAAATAAGAACCTCCCCATCTCTTACAACTTTTTAAAAGGCAGTCAAGTCACATTTGCTCACCCAGGCTTTTCTTTACTGTTTTAATGGTTGGATGGTTTTGGATAAGTTTTGTTTTAAATTTTAAATGGTTGCAATGTTTTAACCTTTTTGTTGTTTGTATTTTTGTTGTAAACCGCCCAGAGACTTGCCTTTTGGGCGGTATACAAATATGTTAAATAAATAAAAAATAATAAAATCTTGATAACTGACAACTGAATACATGAACCCCCTGTATGGAAAAGAATGTTGTTTTAGGAGATATTGAGGGATACAGAAACGAAATGGCTTAGGTCCAGGGTACTTAAGAGAGTGCCTTCTCTTTCGTGAACTGTGCCACCTATTAAGATCATCTAGAGAGGTTGCCACCAACTCGTGAGAGGTTATGGTTGCCAACCTTAACTCTTTTAAGACCAACACACAAGACAAGAAGTTGGGCGTTCCTCACAGGACATTTATTTGTTGTACATTTTTTATTTTTCACAGCATAGTCACTCCCAGTTCCATCCACGCGGGTCCCACCCGTTCCTACATAACCCAGGCCTGCTGAGGAAGAGGGAGGAGGAAGAATGGGGGTGGGGGCATGGGCTACAAGCCAATGGAGCCTTCCTCACCCTCTGATCTGCTATCCCTGCTTTCAGGGAGTGGGCACACAGGCCCATCCCTTCCGGGCACAAGCTGCCCCTTCTAGGGTCCAATTCCAACCCTGCAAAACTCTTTGGGAGAACTAGAGGAACTGTGCATGTAGAGCTGGAGAGCAGCAGTGACACCTGCTGTCCAGCTGGAGAAATGCAGCCTCTTATCTCTTCCCTGCCACATTTCCATCCATCCTGTCCAGACCGCCCCCCGCCATTTTTCAGTTTATTTGGAAGATGTGCTCAGGGCCTCCACGATCACCATAGCAACTGTTACTGGAGGGAGGTCCCTCAAGCTTTCCTCCCCCACCAACCAGCTGCACCTCCACCTGGAACCTCTTCCCAAGCAGTTCACAATCCAAACACCCACCCAAGAGCAGGCCAACATCAACAGCCTTGGTAAAGGGCCAGAAGACGACAGGGTAGCAGCCATCTAACCGCCTGGCTCCCTTGTCCCTCCACATTGGGAGCCTGGAGGTATCGGGCTTCGCCCCTCCTCACCGCTCCAAACTTTTCTCCCCTTTCCCCACCCCAGTGCTGCCCCTCTTCATGTTTTGCGAAGGGCACCCCATGCCAAGATTTCCCTCCAAACTGGCAAAGGGTGCCTACCATCCACGCCACAGTAAGTCACGCCTCTCTTCTGGTACCTCCCGGAATTCCTTGGCGTCGGAGAGCGATCGGTCCAGAGAGTCAATTGGGAATTCCACCCCCCCCAACCCTTAGGAGAAGGGGAGGAGAAAGAAGGGGAGGGGGAGTCGTACCAAAAAAATTAAAAAGTCACAAGTCACCAACATTATAAACGGGCCGAGAAAAATGGCAGTTTGTGCTCAACGGGGACTTGGGAGGACGTCACTCACCACAATATCACCACTGCGACGTTTGCAAAGCTGAACCGGCTGATTTGGGACAAAGATGGGAAAGTGGGGGCCGTGGGGAACTTCCCCAACCCGCCAGCATTCGCCCCTAGCATCCCCTTCCTCAGTCTCCCCACAGACAGACAGACAGACAGACGCACGCCTCCCCCACCAGCTCTAGTTCTGTTCAGAAGTTGAAAGAGCAAAGACAAAACTCAGTATTTTTTTGCAATGGGGCAAAAACACAAAGATACAGTGCACCAACCTAAATGTAACTTTCAGGCCTGGGGCGGGCAGGGGAGAGAGCTTTTCTAGCACTGGGGAATACGCCATCAACAACGCTTCCAGACTTAATGTGCCTCCCTCCCCCAATTTTTGTATTACCGTCTTTTTCTGATTCTAAAACACCCATATGCATAATATGCACCTACAGGAGGGGCTACCTACACGTTTCTATAGGAACCCAACTCCCCCCTCCCTATTTTTCCCTGAGGGGGGAAAAAGTGTGTAATGAACAGAAAGAGGCGGTACTGGATATCAAAATCTGCTAAAGTTAACTGTGCTTTCCACAGATCCTCCCAGCACTTCTGAAAGGAACTGAAGCCCTTTGTCATCACCATGACACACACGCAGGCACGCACACACCCTCGTTCCCGACAAATAGGCAGTGATCACAGGAGAAGGTATTGGAGTTATTCTGGGAAGTGTTGGCCACAAGCCCTCCCATTCTTAAATACCTCGCCTCCGACAGAAGAGGTGTGGAATGTATATATTATTACCTTGTCATTTGTGTGTTCAAAAAAAGAGGCAGTTTCAATGGCAGGACATAACCCGCCTCTCCCTTTTTCACAGGGCGAGGAGAGGAAGGGGCTTTGGTAGGAATCCCCCACCCCAAGATCTATGGGGTTACAAGGTGTAGTGTTGATTACTTGTCAAGATACATCACACAGCACAACTCCAGGAATGTCACAGAAGATCACAAAGGATACAAATTATTTTTCCCCCCAGGGGAAGGGAGCTAAGTTAAAGTGGGAGGGCGCAGAAATTCACGAAACCCACCACGGTCCAGAGAGACAGAAGCCGCCGAGATCACAAAAAGCCCAGGCTCGTCTGGATGAAGGGAGCGTCTGTGCTTAACACCCCACTGTCAGGTGTTCTGAAATTTCAGGGGTAAGGGGAAGAACGCTGAAGGGAATCCAGAATCCAAAAGCAGAGGCACCATTCGCCACCGGTATCCAGACGACAATTTGGAGCGAGGAGCAGGTACTTAGGAATTTCTGAGCCCACCCAATTGGGGGACGGGAAGGGGAAATTGGGAGATGGGGGAGGGGGAATTATTGGTCCTCGAAGATCTTAATTAAAAATTAAGACATTGAAAAAACACCGTCAGAGAGAAAGGAGAGGGAGGTTAGGGGTTGGCAGAAGAGGAGGAAGGGGAGATTCCATGACACATGGAAAGTCTAGTAATAAATCTACAAACAGACAAAATATAATATAATAATATAATATAATATATATATATATATGTATAAATAACAAATTGGGCTATTTACAAGACACCCACACTCAATGCACACCCACACGCACACACACACACACACACACACGGGGGGGGACTGGAAGGGGAGGCGGGCATTTAGGTGTGGGGGAGACGGGGCTGGAAGATATGGCTGAGATCTAGAGGGGGGGGGATGCTTTGCCCCTCGAACCTCTCCCGGCCGCTGCTCCTGGGTGGGGAATGGCTCCGTTAATTCCACTAGGTGCTGAAGTAAACTGCAAGAGGAAGCAAAAGAAAAAGGAAGAAAGGGTCGCCAATAATGTCAGAGACTCAGCTAGACTTCCAGGGCTACGCGGTTTCAAATCTGGGGGAGGGGGGGCGCTGACCTTGGGCCCTCAGATGGGACAACAACTCCCATCATCCACCGCCACAATGGCTGGATGCAGGGAAACGGGAGTTGCTGTCCAACATCATCTGGGACCCGAGCTCAGGGCCCCCCGGTCTGAAGCCATGGCTCTGAAGACGCAGCAGGGAAGGCTGCCTAAGGGGGCTGGGCACAGCGGTCTGGGAAATGCACCCGGCTTCCTAGTCCCTCTGGGAGGTTGCAAATGCATCCCAAACATTCCCCCGAGGCACCCAGTGCAGCAAGCAGCCAATCACCTGCGACATGTCTATTTTTATCCTCACAGCAACCCTGTGAGGTAGGTTAGGCTGAGAGATACATGACTGGCCCGCACCCAGTGAGTTTCATGGTTGGATGGGGATTCGGACCCGGGTCTTCCCAGTCCTAGTCCAACACTCTAGCCGCTATGGAGGTCAGCATGACTCTGTCCATGTTGCAGAAACTGAAGGCGCAGCAGGTGGGAATCCCTGGATGAAACACATCTCATGGCGGCCCCACAGGGGTCTGCCCTGACAGATGTGGGGCTCAATCCCAAAGGAGCCTTTCCAAAGACACAATGGGGCAGGAAGCTATGTCCCGCCGCCCCATCCACACCCTTCCCTCATTGCAGCAGGTGGAACTCACCGATGATAACAATCAAGATAATGGCGCATATCACCCCCAGAATTATCATCATCTGCAGCAGGGAGAGAGAGAGAGAGAGCAAAGGCAGATACTGTTAAGCTGCCCGGAGATGCTTTTGCCAGACAGAGCAGCACAGAAATAATAAAATAAAATAAAAAGAAACTGCAGAAGGTTTTGCTGAGAGGTGAACGGCCTCTGGGAACAAGCAGGGCTCAGGGGTGGATGGAGAGTGGATAACTGTGTTTGCTTAGTCTGACAAGAGGATGATGTGGCTCAGCTCTGCTTGGAAGAAACCCTTTCCTGGGGTCCCCAGATGCGAGACCAACACTCCTGCCATCTGCAGCCACACTGGCCAAAGGGAATTGTAGTGTTTTAAGTTCTAAATTTTAAGTTTTGAAATTTGGATTTTAATTGTTGAAATGTGTTAAATCTTTTTATTGGTTGTTTTTATTGTCTTGTAAACCAGCCAGAGAACTTGCGTTTTGGGTGGTATAAACATGTGATAAATAAATAAAATAAATAAATAGGTACCCCAGGTTGGAAACTCCTGTCTTGGTCAAAAGAAACTGTTGCCTGCCTACCCACCCACCCCTTTCCCCATTCTGCATGCACGGGGCAGGCTGCAGTTCATTCAAGCTGTACTCTGCACATGCACAGAGGCCCTCTCTCCTTGGCAACTATATTACAATCTCCCAGGGCTGAACCTGCAAATGAACAGCAGATTCAGGAGCTGAGCATTTCCAAACCTCTCGATCCAATTAAGTCCTGGATGGTCAGTTTGGCGGGGCAGGGCAGCAGCTCGCTACAAGGGCCGTGAGCAGCATCTCGAAAGCACGGCATCCCCCCGCCCACCATAACCTGGGATTTCTCCTCTTCTGCGTTACCTTTAGATTCTTCCACCAGTACTTGCGTTTCAGCTTAGCGGCACTGGTTTCGAACTGGGATGCTCCAGCTTGCAGGGCGTCGGCACGGTCGTCCAGTTCCGAGAGCTTCTGGTCTCTTTCAAGCACCTTGTCCACGTTAACCCGCATGATATCCACCACCTGGGGGGAACAAAAGAACGAAGGGGGAAAGGAGGGTTATATCCAAGGGGCATTGATTTCTGGCGAGCATCTCTGCCCGCGTCCACAAGAAAAGGAAAGATCCAGGCAGGTATCCAGATTAATGCTGCACGAGTGCAAGCATGTTGGGCCAGCTAATTCGGCCAAGGTGGGAGCTTGCATTCTTTTTTTTCGCATTTAAAAAATTTTTTGGCTTTTACATTAGCTTTACATTCAAATTACATTCATTTCTACACATAAGTAAATATTGACTTCCCGCTTACCTATCTGCGCAGTTCACAATAACTATACATATAAACCACTGCTATAATTCTTCAAAACATACATACTCCACACTACTACTCGATTTTACCCAACCAACCCGCTGTTATTACTATATTTCAAACCCTACTGAAAAGTCCATATTAGAAAAATAGTTCTTTAAGTAAAGCAAAAATGGTCCCCAATCTTCTTTAAAACATTCCACATTTTTGTCTCTTCTTATAAGTGCTGTAAGCTTTGCCATCTCAGCATATTCCAAAAATCTTTATCAACCAGTCTTCTTTTGAGGGGATTTTAGTGTCTTTCCATTTCTGTGCATATACTATCCTGGCCGCCGTGGTTGCATACATAAAAAAGAGGGAGCTTGCATTCTAGGCAAGTCTGCTCAGGCTCACGGGCTGCCTCCTATTGTGAAACCCCTCTTCCTCAGAACATACACACTGCAGGGAACAGTACAAAGATATCTGCTATCTTTACTGTGCAAGGGGAGAGTGCAAGAGACAGAGCCATTCTGAGCAGCGACATCTCCTCCTTCGGGAGTGTGTGTGTGTGTCTCTTTGTCCACTGCACTAGCTTGGTCTAGATGTCAGGCCCAGACTTCCATGGAAGATCTGGAGAGGAGCCGCTACCATCTCCCATCAAGCCTCCCCTCCCCACCACAACTTTCCCCCTAGACGAAGAAGCCAAGCTGCTTTCATTAGCAGCATTTAGGCAGCAGAAATTTGGCCCAACTTCCGGGAAACTATTTTCAATTGCCAGGAACTGTCTTTAGAATTATAGGCACTGGTCCAGGACAGGGGGTGGGGGGACCTGGCTTGTGGTGGAAACACATCCCTCAAATGTAGGGATGTGTACGAAACGGATTTTGTGTTTCATTTCGAGCTCGAAACGAAATGCGAAACAACCGACACGCTTCAAGGAAACAGTGGTTGAACTGGTTGTTTCAACGAAACAAACTCGAAAACATTTTGAGTGTTTTGGCCATAGGGAACAACAGGGAAACTCTAAACACTGTATAGTTCCCCATGCGTAGTTCCTAGGGACACCAAAGTGGGTTGGATGGAGGGCATGATGAGTGCTAACTACCACCCAACACACAAAAGAAATGGGAAGCAGGTGATTTTAAACATTTTTTTAACTTTTCCCCATAGAATCTTATGGGGATTTGGGGGAAAGTTAAACAATTTGTTAAAAATTGTCTCTTGCCTGTTTATTTTGTGAGCTGGGTGGTAGGTAGCACCCACCATGTCCTACCACCCAACCCACTTTGGTGTCCCTAGGAGGTACCCAGGGGGAACAAGAGGTGTTTTGAGTTTCCCCATTGTTCCCCATGGCTAGAACAAGCTGCACTCACAGAGCCCATGCACACAAGTTTTGCACTGCATTCACGAGCAATGTGAAGCGCTGAAAGGAGGTCTGTGGGGAGAGCGGCTATGGCCTGCTCTCCCCGCAGATGATCGTTTACTTGGGTGGGTGGCTCAGCTGCCCAGACAAGCAGCAGCTTCCCTGTGGCGCTCTTGAGCCTCACCCTGGTGCTCCGGGGAGTCAGGTGCAGGCCTCCATAATGCACCATGCAAGTGCATTTCTGGGGCCCACCCCCCGAGTGTGTCCAATGACGTAACCTGGTTTTTGGGCGCACTCACTACTTTAGAGGGCTCATCGCTGTGAGCTGCACGTCTCCTGGCAGTTCTCACGCGCAGCAAAAACCAGGCTGGCCTTGCCTAGCTCTGTTTTTGATGCTCGTGAGAACTGCTTCACAGTATAAGGCCTCTCTGCCGCCCAGTCCCTTGGAATACATTTTGAAATTCCCTCCCTTTGTGTCTCCCCCCCTTTCCCCCAGCCAACGGGGGGGGGGGGGTAGTTACCCATGACAACGCTTGATCTGTCTGATAACAAGCCAATCAAAAAGGAAGGAGACTGCCACTCAATCAGAAGCCAGTGCCAGAAAACCAAACAGGAAGGGGGAAACAGGCCTCCAAAATGGCCCTCAGAATGTCAGAACGTTTCGATCGAAATGGGGCTGTTCTCAAGCTCAAAACGGGCCCTTTATTGTGGGTGTTCTGTTTCAAGCTCGAAACGACCCGTTTTGAGTCAAAACGTTCTGCACATCCCTACTCAAATGCAAAAGGTCCCAGGTTGAATGGATGAATGAATGCAGTTTTTTTCGGTCTATGAGCAGAAATCAAAAAATAGTGTATCATTAACCAAACAAAAAGCAACCCATCTCAATATTATTGATGACATCTCATTAGATAGCTATATTAACCCACACTAGTCTAATCTGTAGTATTATCAGCCCTTAAATACTTCCTCATAAGTTAATAGAGACCCTTTGGTGGAGCAGGCAGCTGTACAAAATGTAAATGTCATCTCAGTTATCTCAGAATCTTAGCCTGCTAATAAATAAGAGGCATAAAATGACTCTGAGAGCCTAGGATAAAGGTCCCAGGTTGAGTTCTCCGGTTAAAAACTCATGGCCCCACCACTAACAGAAATCTGGGGCCTTTTGGGGGGTGTGGCCCCTTGATTTTGGAATGCCCTCCTGGAAGAGCTTTGCCATACTCCCTCTGTGTTTTTAAAGGAACAACTGAAGACACATCTTTTAAAGAAAGGCTTTAAAATATCTTATTCTCTGGTTTTCTTGGTGTTTTGCTTTTTACTAATAACTTTTAATTTCAATTTTAAAATGTGTTATTTTAAGTATTTTTAGCCTGGACTTTTAACTTTTCAACCTTATTACATTTTTATCCTATATTTTATTTATTTTATTAATGTTGTAAGCTGCCCCAAGCAGTAGTACACTGAAGGGGCTTGGCCTGAATATTTTTTAATAAAAAAAATTTAATAAATAAGAGGATATCAGGCTGGGGAAAAGGTCTCTCTCCATCTGAGCCTGAGACCCTGGCAAGTTGCTGCCAGTTGGAATATATAAGAGTGGATCAGGACCACCCCTGGTCTGACTCTGTGGAAGGCAACTGAACATGTGGACAGAGCTATCAGGAGGAGGAGCAGGAATCCAGCAAAGCCAGGCCACTGCAAGAGATCCCCCTGAGGGGATGGGGCCACTCTGGGAAGATGAGCACCTGCCTGCTTGCATGCAGAAGGCTCCACGTTCCCTCCCTGGCAGCATCTCCAAATAGATCTGAAAGAGACTCCTGCCTGCAGCTGCTGCCAGTCTGTGTAGACAAAGCAGAGCAAGATGGGCCAACGGTCTGACTCTGTAGAAGGCAGCTTCCTGTGTTCCTATGCTAGGAATGTGCACGGATCGGTTCAGAGGCCATTCTAAAGGCCTCCAGACCGGTCCGGTCACGGGGTGGTTTTGGTTCGGGTGGGGAGTTTGGGGGGTTCCATCAAGGGCGGGGGGGGGGGCTTAACTTACCCCTCCCGCGCTTTCCACACGCTGCAGCTGTAATTATTCTAATAATCGCTCCTCCGTTGGCAGCTCCTCCGATGGCTCCTCCAGTTAAAAAAATGGCCGCCCCCTTGTAGCCCCGGCCCCCTGCTGCTGCCGCCCCCTTGAAACCCCCTCCCGCCCCCTTGAAGCCCCCTCCCGCCCCCTTAAATCTCGCCCCGGGCCCCGATCGATAACTTCAGAGGCGAGCGGCGGGGAGATATCCTCCCGCCCCCTTCCCTGCCGGGCTCAGGCTGCAAATGACTTTAGGAAGGCTTCTGCGCGCGCAGAATTTGTCTCAACCCACAAATTCGAAGCGAAATTTATGACCTCCGCCTTCCTAATCTTATTCCACCCCAAACCCCCAATTACTGAGGCTGGTGGGGGAGAGAAAGGACCTTGTCCTGACCCCATCTGGCCGCAATGGAGACTCCAGATCAGGGGTGGGCAAAAAAGCAATAACCACAATAAACTGTGGCAGGGAATGATGGATGCTGTTTTACAACAGTCAGAGGGCAAAGTTTGCCCATCCCTGCCCCGGATGCATTTGCGGGGGGCGGGGGGGGGGGGAGAACCACAGTATGCTCTTACCCAACACAGTGCAGAGTTCTTCAGAGGCTACTCCTCCAATCCCCCACTAAACTGGGGGGTGGGTTTCCCTCCCGCAAACTCCTCCGTGGGCATGGATGGGGTTATGTGGGCATCAGTGCATGCCACCAAGCCTCTCACCTCATCCACTTGGGCTTGTGTTTGCTGGAGCCTTCTGTTACTGGTGAGGTTGGGGGGTGGGGGAGGGGGGCCAACCCCCTCCCCTCCAGCAGCGGGGGGTGCAGCAGCAGCGGGAGCCGACCTGAAGAAGAAGAAGAGGAAGAAGAAGAAGAGGGTTACATTTCCCCCCTAGGTTTTGATTTTTTTTGGCGGGGGGGGGGATAAAACTTCTTTTGGGGCTTCCCCAGAAAGCCATTCGGACGGCACTAGAAGGCAATGTGGCCCAGCTGCGAGGAATCCGTCTCCAGGAGCCCCACTCAGACATTCCGTCGCTTGCGCAGAGAGGTGTCTGCACACTCACACATGCGCCTGTTTGCGTGCAAGACTGTCCCCGTGTTTATTTTAAACCTGGGTGAAGCTGGTTCCAGGCCCCTCCACTGCAGATAGGAGGCCGACACTGTTCCAGTGTTCAACGTGATGTGCGAACAGGGTTCAAATGCAGAGTCCACAGCGAGCCAGTTTCAGCACAGAATGGAAGTTTGCAGAAAGCAGCCCCTCAAAAGAGGGCCTCCAATATTTCATGGCCTTGGGGCTCCATAGAAGTTCACATTTCCTGTTATCCTCGCAACCACCCAGTGAGGTCAATTTGGCCAGCGGGGGACCAGCCTATGTGGGCCATCACAGCCAGGGCTGCCCTATGGGAAAGAGGACAGGAGAAGAGAGGCACAGAAGCCGGGATTTCAGCAGGTGCAGCTTGTCATGTAGAGGGGAGAGAAGCAGCACCTGCTGAAATTCCCTCTTCTGTGCCTCTCTTGAAGGAACAGGAGACTTTCCCATAGGGCAGCCCTCGTTATGGCTCAGTGGGGATTGACACCTCAGTCCCCGTCCCCGCCGACTGACTGAGGTCTCAGGATGAAGGGCTGTATAGGACAAGGAGGGGAATTCAGGCTTCTTGCTCTGGATCTGGGAATGCAACATAATGGGGTTTTTTCCCCCCTGTAGAACATAGCAAGGCAATGGCTGGGGGGGATTTTGGGAGTTGTAGTCCAACACAGAGTATGAATTGTCCTGTTTGCTACGCAGGGCCCACCCTGCCTTGCATTTGAATGAGAGACCACAATACCATACAACGAACATTCACATACCGCTTTTCAATTTCAACTAAAATTTCCAAAGCGGTTTACACAGATATAAATAAATAAAATGGCTTCCTGCCAGCAAAGAGCTCACAATCTGAAAAGAAACATGAGACAGCCACTAGCAACAGCCACTGGAGGGATGCTGTGCCGGGGACGGATAGGGCCAGTTGCTCTCCCCCTGCTAAATAAAGAGAAGCACCACTTTTAAAAGATGCCTCTTTGCTCAGCTAGCAAGGGTGAGCACAGTGAGATATTTCCCCTCAGGGGATGGGGCCGCTCTGGAAAAAGCACCTGCATGCAGAAGGTCCAAAGTTCCCTCCCTGGCAGCATCTCCAAGATAGGGCTGAGAGAGAGACTCCTGCCTGCAGCCTTGGAGAAGTCACTGCCAGTCTGGGTAGACAATGCTGAGCTAGATGGACCAAGGGCCTGACTCGGTATAAGGCAGCTCCCTATGTTCCTAACCCAAGTTTGAAGACCCCTCCTGCAGTAAAGCTCAGAGGCTTCATAAGGCAGCACAGGACCAAGACAATGTGGGGCATCATTGCTGGTGCCAGGCACTCCATCCTCCCCATCTTGATGTGGGCCTCAAAGACCAAGGGAAAGTGTGGGAAAGTGTGGGCAGGTGGAGGGCAAGTTGGAAGCAAGCACCATTTGTGTCATTGCACATCATTAATACTGCTAACTTGGCAAAGAGGCACCTTTTAACATGGTGATTCTCTTTATTGAGCAGGGGGAGAGCAACTGGCCCTCTCCACCCCCAGCACAGCACTTCCAGTGACTGTTGCTGGTGTCTATCTTGTGTTTCTTTCTAGATTGTGAGCCCTTTGGGGACAGGGAGACATCTTATTTATTTGTTATTTCTCTGTGTAAACTGCCCTGAGCCATTTTTGGAAGAGTGGTATAGAAATCGAATTATTATTATTAATTATTATTATTATTATTATTATTATTATTAATAATACTGATCACGGGGGCCTCATTTTGTACACCGCCTAGAGATGTACATACCGGGCAGTATTGAAATATGAAAAATAAAGAAAAAACACACAAAACCAGCCTTCGGTTCCCATTTGCCAGCTTTGTGGAGACTGAGCCAAGATGAGATAGCCTTAACTCTGGTCTGAAACCAGCTGGGTGTCTTGACGATCTAATTATCTACCTAAAAGTGAAACCACCACAGGATTAAAACTGTCTGAAGAAATAAAGATGGCGTGGCGACGGTCAGGGGTCTGTTCCTCCTCCTCCTCCTCCGCAAAATCTCTCTTATCCCAAGGCCTTGGGGCTCAATGCAAATTGGCAGCTCGTGTTATCCTCACAACAATCCTGCGAGGTAAAGTAAACTCTGCAGGAAGGGATCTATCCAGCAAACTATGACTTCACAGCTTAGTGGGGATTTACAACTCAGCAAAAACAGAGGCCTCAAGCCTAAATATAGAAGCTGTGGACATGATGAAGTAATCAACCACTAGCTGACCTGGCACATTGCATCTGCGCCCCTAGTTCTCCCTGACTCTCCCCCACCCAACCATCTTCATTTTGTTCTCCCCCAACAGCCAGCTGGCTGTTCTCGCTTCTTCTCCCTGCCTGCTTGGCCCTTCTCCTGGCCAGCAGTTTCTTTCCACCCATCCCCGTCACTATCCAGCAGCTGCTCGCAAACTCTCGTGAGAGCTGCCACGCATGGGATTAGCAACAGGTACACCTAAGATAGATAGATAGATATACTGTAGAGATATATAGATATAGATAAACACACTTATTCATTTATTCATTTCCCTCACATCACCCGCCTCTTTCAGGCCGAGTTGTCTTTTTAGCTGTAAATCAGAGAGCAGAGTCTGCACCTCTCTTTTTTTGATGTGAGCCACTCTGGGAGAGTGCATCTACCTGAAAAGTGGGACTATATCAATTCATTAAGCCAGGGTTCCCAAACTAACATCCCCAGAAGGTGTTGGAATGCAAATGCCCCTGATACAACAAGCCAAAGGTAGGGGGTGATGGGATGTGTAGTCTGGGGACCCAAGGCTGGGAACTCCTACATTCAGCCAGTGTTGTGTGGAAGACAGAGTGCTGGGTCAGGACCAGGGAGAACCTGGGTCCAAATTCTGACTCGGCCACAAAGCTCACTGCATGATCTTGGAGATAAGCACTATGAGCTCAATCTCAGGGGTTTGCCATGAAGATAAAGCGGGATAAGTCTCCACAGGATAATCCCTCCACTGCTTGGAGGAAGGGCAGGGTACCAGTGTGAAAAACAAGGCTACAACATTTATTTGCTTAAACTGCAATAATTCAGTTTGCTCTAATGTGAGATTAGCTCAGAAGCCCAGGATCTGGAGCCTGAGACAACTACACATCCCAAAGTTTGAATCAAACAGAAAACTGGTTTATTCAAAACTGAAATCATACGTTTTCAATCTCTTCCCATAGCGCAAAGAGAAGCGTGTGATCCCAAGCCCGGTTCGTTCTCCTGGTTCGTTGTTAACATATTCTGAACCCAGCCTCTGTCTTCCTTCAGAAGACAAATACCTGGCTGGTTCAAGAAGAAGGAGTGGACTGTTGCACTCAACAGCTGGATTTCAATGGGATGGAATTCCAAGAAAGCAGATTTAGGCTAGACATTAGGACGAATTTCCTAATGGTAAGAGCTGTTTGCCAGTGGAACATCCTGCCTCATGAACTGGTAGGCTCTCGTCCACTGAAAGGCTCCGAACGGAGTCGATGAGCTGTAGACGTTTCCTGCACCAAGCGGGGGACTGAACGATAAGACCTTCAAGGTCCCTTCCAACCGCTGACATTCTGCTATTGTTCCTTTCCCCGGGGCATAAAGCTGACCTAAACGATTTAACTAGTACAGTACTGTTGTTGTTGTTTTAAATGCTGACTGATGCTAACGACATGAATGGTCGTTTTGTAGCCTCGTATCTAGGATGGTACTGTATGTTCTGATATATTATGCATTTTCTGCTGGTCTACAGCCATAATAAACTTTACAACTACTCTTTCCCAAGGGCAATGTTGAGATAGCAGGGTGTTGTAGATAGGCAGTTAAGCGTCCCAGTTAGATGGTCAGACTAACACTGGAGAGAGACCTGGGTTCAGAATAGCCATAAAATCTCTTGAGGGGCCTTCAGTCAGTTGTAGGAAGAGAGCTGGTCTTGTGGGAGCAAGTATGAATTGTCCCCTTTGCTAAGCAGGGTCTGCCCTGGTTTGCATTTGAATGGGAGACTATGTGTGTGAGCCCTGTAAGATCTTCCCCCTTAGGGGATGGGGCCGCTCTGGGAAAAGCAGAAGGTTCCCAGTTCTCTCCCTGGCAGCATCTCCAAGATCAGGCTGAAAGAGACTCCTGCCTGCAACCCTGGAGAAGCTGCTGCCAGTCTGTGTAGACAATCCTGAACTAGCTGGCTCAGTGGTCTGGCTCAGTTTAAGGCAGCTTCCTATGTTCCTGTTATCTCCCTGAAAAGTTGTCTCCCTGAAATCCTTGGAGGAAAGGCAGAATATAAATGCAGTCATGACAAAAAACAAAACCTTTCTCTTCCAACCCACACTAAAATGAGCGGGTGCCAAGATGCCATCAGCCTGAACAGCCACATTCCTAGCAAGACAGGGCATGGCGGAGCGTCTGTTTGCAAGCAGAAAGTTTTAGGCTCATCCATCCCTGGCAGCAGCAGCTGCAGGAAAGGCTCTGGCCTGAAATCCTGGAGAAGCCGCTGCCAGTCCGTGTAGCCCAGAAACGCACAACTTTGCCCCTCCAGTCCAGTTGCTGGACTACAACTCCCACCATCCCTGACTACTGGCCACTGCGGGTGAGGATGATGGGAGTTGTAGTCCAAGAAGAGCTGGAGGGCCCAAGTTGTGCTTCCCTGTTGCAGACAATACCGAGCCAGATGGGGAAAAAATACCTGGCAGTTTCTGACAGAGTCGTCATTTTGAGTAAGACTGCTGCCAGTCAGGGTGTGGTGAGAGCTGGCTTCACCTGCCACCAACAGAAACAGGGTTGCTTCTAACACATCGCACAGGAAGGGGACACACACACACACACACACACACACACACACACACACACACACACACACCCAGCAACACAACTTTATGCTGCCTTGAGTTCCATCAAGGAAGGAGGGCCCGATAAGGAATGCATTATTCAGCTTATGTTGGTGTCGGGGGTGGTGGATCTGTTCAGCCAAGACTTGGAAAGAGATGAACATGCCTGAAATTAAACATTAATTCAACTTTTGGCAAAAAAAAGAAAGAAAAAAAGTAACGTTAAAGGAAGCCAATATTCCAATCAAGTTATAATTTACAGCTTTTTCATACTTTTAAGGTTGGTTTTAATGGTAGTGATTTTAATGTTTAAAGGATTTTAACAGTAAACCGTCCAGAGACACAAGTGCTGGGCCGCATAGAAATATGTTAAATAAATAAATAATGCCATGCATTTATTTAGAAAACAAACAAACAAACAAAAACCAGGGACAGACACACACATTTTAAGCAGTGCTTCCTGGAACAGGGATTCCCAGATGTTGCAACGGCCTTTGGCTGGGGGGGGGAGTCATCAACCACATCTGGGAATCCAACCCAGGGGACCCTGACTTTAAGCAAAGACCAGAGAGACCTTCCCGTCCACAATCCCCCAGTGCCCCATACCACTCGGTGGCCTTTCCCATCTGCCACTACAGCAGGGGCTCTCAACCTTGGGTCCCCAGATGCTGTCGGGCCAACACTCCCATCATCTCCTTCGGCCACGGTGACTGGGGATGGTGGTCCAGCAACATCGCTGAGAAGCCTCGCCCTGCACCTTGCCAAAAGTTTCTTGCTTAAGTGTGAGATGCACCCAAAAGCGAGCAAGTGTTGAGCTCAGCATGACAAGGGCAATAGCAGCGAATCACCTCTTTACATTCTGAATTTCTAAGAGGCCAACTGGAATTTCGTTTTAAGGGGCTGCCTCCACCCAGGTGCAAAAGCATTCCAGAGCCCTTCTCCTTTGCCCTCGGGAAGTTCAGCTGGGCATGGAGGGGTCTGGGCTATAAATAGCTTGGTGGGAGCTGTACTTAGAAGTGGCATTAAGAGCAAGGACTCCTACATATAATCCCGGAAAGGGAGACCTGGACGGAATCACACAAACCAACACTAGCAGAAAATCACCAGGACTAAAAACCCCTGGGAGTGTCGATGTCTGTGTGAGAGAGAAGTGTTTGTCTTCTGGGCTGAACAGAATCCAAGATTCTGCAAGTCGCAGGCTCCAAATTTTCAGACTGGAAATACAATTATACACACATCTGTACTGTTTGTGTGAGTGAGTGAAAGGGAGACAGAACGAGCGTGCCATGCTACGCACAAATTTACTTAAGCATAAATCCCACCCAATTCGGCTAGAATCACTTCTGAGTAAAGACACTTAACGTTGCTCTGCTGAAGAAGAGGGCTCCAGAGCCCAACCACCCCGCCCCAGCCTAGGATCAGACGATTGATAGAATTCCTAACCCAGGACCCAAGGGCCGCTGTATACTATGAATTCCTAAACCACCGTATCAGTTTTCAGGATGCTCAGAATATTTTCAGCTCTGCCCAGGACCTCCTGACTGTTCGCAGGACTGGGTGCAGGAATTAACTTGGCCCTATCTGAGTCTCCTCTGTTTTTTTTAAAAAGAAAATAATAACAGCAACTCAGTGCGAAATGGATGAATGCGATATTCACCCATGCACCCAGGATAGAAGTCCCCTCCCCCTTCTGCACTGGCAATGTTCACAAGAGCCGTCTATTCTCAGACTGTGACATCACCGCCTGCTCCAGAAGGACAGCCGCGCTCTGCGGGGAGTGAGGGCAAGCCATGTCAAGCAGAGTGCTAGGATCATCATCCACTGGAGAGAAAAACGGCTGGGACAACAACGGGTAGAGAAAAGGCTCTCAGTCCTGGCCACGGAGGTTGTTCGACTACAACTCCCATCATCCATGGTGACCGTGTGGCTGTGGGTTATGGGAGTTGTAGTCCAACATCATCTTGGGGGCGGGGCAGGTTTGAAAACACCCGGGGTAGAGCTTTGGAGGAAGGCACTGAAGGAACGTGTCAATAGTAGGGTACGGGCTTTTAAAAGAGCAAAATCCACTGCAACCCATAGATTGGAGTTTGGCTGTGAAGGAAAATCGGGAGGTAAGCCTCCCCGCCCCCCAGGGGGAAACACTTCAAGCTGCCAATGGAGACAAGTTCTTCCTCCACTCTTCCCTCCCTCCCACCCACTACACGCACACACCCACCCCCCAAACATATAAAAACTCATCTTCAGAACGATGAGGGGCAGCAACTTTGTCTTGTGTTGAAATGGACACATCTCAGGATTCTATCGAAAGCGTGGTATAGTGGTTAGAGTGCTGGACTAGGACCGGGGAGACCCGAGTTCAAATCCCCATTCAGCCATGAGACTTGCTGGGTGACTCTGGGCCAGTCACTTCTCTCTCAGCCTAGCCTACTTCACAGGGTTGTTGTGAGGAGAAACCTAAGCATGTAGTACACCACTCTGGGCTCCTTGGAGGAAGAAATAAAATAAATACAACTCCTCCCTGAATACTAGGGTCTGCCCAACCATGCCACATTTATACAAAGGAGTGGGGCAGAAAACTTTGGGGCTCTACTGGGGCACAGACTTCAGCACCTCAAGAACCTCTCGGTTTATTTATTTCATAAAGCAACTTCCTAACCTTTCAGGCTGCAAAGGTAAGCTTCTGGCCTAGTTTGAATGGATGTGGTAAACTTGTGCCTGGCTATACCACGCCAGGTTGCAGGCTGGGACTCTCACAATTGTCCCCCCACCCATACAAATGCCACCTCCCACCCACCCCCCAAATCTTGCTCCTAGAAAATTAGCAAAGCAGGGAGATGGATTCTTCTATGGACAGTGTGTGTGTGTGTGTGTGTGTGTGTTGGTATTTATTTTTAAATGGAGGGGCATACAACCACTTGCACTCTGGAGGAATGCAGCCAAGACAAATGTGGACCTTGGTGAGAATCAGTGATGCAGCTGCAAATTCAGACGTGCAGAAGGCGCTCTCCATGACAGCCCCCGTGGCCGTGACCACCCAAACAGCCAGAGAAGCGTCCCTGTGTGTGTCCCCCTCCCCATCCACTACACCCCTGGTGAGAATGAGGCCCATGGATGGAGTGAGCAAGGAAAGGACAGAGTTAGGCAGAACACTGGAGCCTCCTTTCCTTGCTCACTGGAAATCCTGCTAATCTGCCCTCTGGTTTTCTCAGCACCTGAGATTTCACCAGGGGCTGATTGATTTTTTGTTCAAATCCCGCCACTGCCAAGAGCTCTTTGGGAGGTGAGCGCATCTTGCAATAGTAAGCATGGACTGTCCCTGGTTTGCATTTGGATGGGAGATTACATTTGAGTACCTTAAGTGGCACAGTGGGGAACTGCTTGACTAACAACCCCTGCTAACTTGGCAAAGAGGCACTTTTTAACCTGGTGATTCTCTTTATTTAGCAGGGGGAGAGTAATTGGCCCTATCTGTCCCCAGCACAGCATCCCTCCAGTGACTGCTGCTGGTCTCTATCTTACGTTTCTTTTTAGACTGTGAGTCCTCTGGGGACAGGGAGCCATCTTATTTATTTGTTATTTCTCTGGGTAAACTGCCCTGAGCCATTTTTGGAAGGGCAGTATAGAAATCGAATGAATGGATGAATAAAATAAGCAGAAGGTTGCTGGCTCGAATCCCCGCTGGTATGTTTCCCAGACTATGGGAAGCACCTATATCAGGCAGCAGTGATCTAGGAAGATGCTGAAAGGCATCTTCTCATACTGTGCACAAGGAGGCAATGGTAAACCGCTCCTGTATTCTACCAAAGACAACCACAAGGCTCTGTGGGCGCCTGGAGTCGAAATTGACTGGCACACTCAATCGAAATGGACGGCACACTTTACTTACTACAAGATATTCCCCTTAGGGGATGGGGCCACTTTGGGAAGAGCATTTGCATGTTTGCATGCAGAAGGTCCCTGGTTCAATCCCTGGCAGCATCTCCAGGTAGGGTTGGGAGAGACTCTTGTCTTGGAGAGCTGCTGCCAGTCAGTGTAGACAATACCAAGCTAGATGGACCAAGGGTCTGACTTGGGATAAGGCAGTTTCCTAGGTCCCTGTCATGAAGACAGGCTATTCCATATGGATGCAGGTGCCACTTTGCACAGACATCTCTGAAAATAACGGGACTAAATACCAAATGCGCCTGGGCCGATGTTGAAGCTGATCCAGGGCAAGGGGAAAGATGCCAAACCAGAGAACGCCAGGCAGTCGTAACAACTCAGAACGTGACCTGATCAGGACTGGGAGGAAGGCAGTACTTGCTAGGGAAACTCAAGGACTGGCGGTGCCTTTCCCTCTCGAGCCAAGCAGATGGCTCTGCAACTCATAGGAAACTGCCATATACTGAGTCAGACCCTTGGTCTATCCAGCTCAGTATTGTCTTCACAGACTGGCAGCGGCTTCTCCAAGGTTGCAGGCAGGAATCTCTCTCAGCCCTATCTTGGAGATGCCGCCAGGGAGGGAACTGGGAACCTTCTGCTCTTCCCAGAGCGGCTCCATCCCCTGAGGGGAAGATCTTACAGTGCTGCTCACACATCAAGTCTCCCATTCAGATGCAACCAGGGCAGACCCTGCTTAGCTATGGGGACAAGTCATGCTTGCTACCACCAGACCAGCTCTCCTCTCCCCTCAGTGCCCCTGCTTTCTGCTCGAGGACAACTGCACACCTCAAGGTTCCGGTCCTCATGAGCAAGGCGGAAGAAGCATGTGCCCTTGAAAAGGGCAAGTCAGCACCAGCGTCCATTTCTTGATATAAAGAGAGGTTCTGCATTCTGGCAATCTAAGTTGAAAGGGGGGTGGGGTGGGGGAATCTTCACAAGGGAAAAGGCCTGCAAGACGTGCATACATCTCTCGCTGGTGTCTGGCCTCTTCCTCGTGGCACCAATTGTGTTCTGGGGTGCATCGAGACCAAAAGCACCAGCTACTGTAGGACTGCCATGCCTAAGGAGAGGGGGAGGGCCCCCCTCTCTGTACCTCGCCACCCCAAGGCAGAGAAAGAGCAGAGCCAGCAAGGGAGCGTCAGTCCGGCACCTCCGCCCTTCCCAGCAATGAGCAGGGAGAGGCCAAGAGGAGATTAGAAACTGCTGATCACCAGCAGTATAAAGGAATCCATTATTTAATTCTCCAACAGAGAGACACATGCTGACACAATCAAAGCTACAGTTCCCACAGCTGCTAAAGAACCCGGTTTGCTGCTAGGGACACCGGAGGAAGCGGCCTTCTACCGAGTCAGACCCCTGGGTTGTCCAGCTCTGGACTGTCTACACTGACTGGCAGCGTCGCTCCAGGTTTTGGATGCTGCCAGAGCATGAAGCTGGGAAATGGTGCTCTCCCACTGAGCTACGGCCCCATCCTTTAAAGCAGGGCTGGGTAAACGGAGCCTTCCAGCCGCCATTGAACTACGACTCCCATCATCCCCAGCCACAGTGGCCAAAGGCAGGGGGGTGATGAGAGCTGTAGTTCAACAACAGCGGGAGGGCCCAGTCTGCCTGCCCAACCCCTAAAGGGAATATTTCAAAGTGTTCACACTGTCTCCCATCCAAAGGCAAACCAAGGAGGACCCTGCTTAGCAAAGGGGACAATCCATGCTTGCTACCACAAGGCCCGTTCTCCTCCCCAAACCATGCGTTTGTTCTGGGGCAAAAAAAGTTACAGGCGACATCCAAACCTCCCAGGGGCTGCACTAACAAATTTGTTCCCTGTAACCAGGATCCCCAGATGTTGTTGACTACAACTCCCATAATCCCCCAGGCAAAGGCCACTGCAGCTGGGGATGTTGGGAGTTGTAGTCAACAACATCTCTGAATCCCTGTTACAGGGAACGCTGCTGGCAACCCCCAAGGGGTGACTGGTGAGCAGTGGAGAGGACAGGGCCAGAGTGAGAGAGGAGGGGAAGGGGGGAGTAACCCACGCTTGAACCCAGGCGCTCTCCTAGGGCGAGTGGCAGCCTCCTCCAGGCGAGCAAAACCAACTGTTAGCTACTCATTCTTCTGTGGGCTTATCTGCCAGGCGCTGACTTCACGCCTTCTAAAGATGCGACTTGAATCATCCTTCTGACTACCCCTCTGTTTGGAACACAAGGCGGTCGCACACAAAGGACCCTGGGCGCAGAGGGGAGGGAGACAATGTGAGAGGCTGTGCTTGTTTACCCACCGCCCGGAACAATAGGCATGGGCTCCTTTGTTAATTCCACATTGCACAGGGCCTTGACGCCTTTCCCCCTTTCCCAATCAATCGGCAGAGGGTTAGCAGGTTTATGAGGGTTTTAGGTAAAAAATCTCTACCACAGGCCAATAAATATTCTTCGGGTCTAGTAACTTAGTCAGCCTTATTTGTAAGTCTGTGAGATCAGTAAAAAAAAAAAAAAAAAAAACAGGGGGTGGGGAGGGTTTACAGATGGGCTGGAATCCTGCAAGCTGTTCTTTGCACCTCCTGGGCATGCTACAGCCCCATAAAATCAGAGGCTGCTTCAAGTCACCGATTTAGCATGCAAACACACCAGTGAGTTTAATTCAGAAGGGGGCAGAGGAGACTCGTGTTAGGAAGGAGAACCCCAAATTCCCTTGGCCAAATCCTTCCCCGCCCCCAAACCCTTCCCCTTTTGGTTTAATCCTGTAGGAGCTCTTCACCCACTCAAGAAGAGAACCCAGGAGTCCTAGCTCCAGGACAAGACAGAGACAAGCCCTTTCAGGATCAGGAAAAAATATCTGCAGTTCCTACTTTCGGCCTCAGAAATGTAAGCACTCAGGGTACGGAGCACCTGAAAGGGTCTTCTTCACCCCAATTATTTGGGTGCGAGTTCCCATTGGATATCATGTCCAGGGTAGACACCAAAGTGGTCTGAAGGGAGGGGCTTCTGGGGGGGGGGAGAAGCAGGGAACAATCCCAAGATTGTGGAAGAAAGGCAGCATAAGTGAGACGTAGCAGGGTAGAAACCCAGTGATAAGATTTTTTTTAAATTTATTTTTTGTTTTACATTTTATATCCCGCTCTTCCTCCAAGGAGCCCAGAGCAGTGTACTACATACTTAAGGTTCTCTTCACAACAACCCTGTAAAGTAGGTTAGGCTGAGAGAGAAGTGACTGGCCCAGAGTCACCCAGCTAGTCTCATGGCTGAATGGGGATTTGAACTCGGGTCTCCCCGGTCCTAGTCCAGCACTCTATCCACTACACCATGCTGGGATGGGTGTCTAGGCATGTTCCAGATTCCCATGGGCAAGTTCAACACACAGGGCTGCTGGCCTTCAGTGCTTAAAATAGCGGGGTAGTTAATTTCCCTTTCAACGTACACATGAATCTTGTACCTTTACATTCACATGCAAGACACACTATGCTATTAAGCTGGCTTCTGGTTTAGTTCAGGACAGCAGGCTCCTTTCAGAACAAAAAAAACCAGTAATTCATAGATCTGAGTACGCTCGTTGCAAAAACTGGTGCTAAGCAGGGCAGTATGTGTTTGATTTTTTAATGTTTTCACCTTTTGACTATGATCTTCCACATTATTCCTACAAAAGGAACACACAATCATGGGGAAGAACATGAACAAATCCCACCATTCTCTAACCCAATTTTTCTAAAATAGTATCTATGAAACAAGGCACATTGGGATTTATTTTTATAGCTGCTGGATTACTTTTTTTAAAAAACACCAGCAATCATCATCTGACGAAAGCAGCTGTTGTCTGCTCCTGAGGGCTCAATATTCTCCTCCCAGTCACACCTCCCATGACTTCAAGCCCCCCCCCAAACAACAACCAGATTCCAGTAAGCCAGATTCCATCTGCCAGCCTCCAAAAAAAGATACACCCACCTGTCTCTTAGCATCTTTCACCCCCAAAGCCCCTGAGCTTGTGCAGAGTGTCCTCCCCTTGGCAAGCACACAGTACTTCTGAACTGGGAGGTGGGGGCAAGGCATTGCACCTCTCTGTTAAAAGAACCCAGCCACTCACATGTTTATAGAAGATCCTTTTCTCGAAGCCCCTTTTCCCCCACTCTCCCCATAAAGCAGGTATGACCCGCATCAAGATTGCCCAGGCACTTGGTACCCCAGCACCCCTCAAACCATGCCCACACTGGAGAATGCATTTGACCCCCAGATTCCACACTGCTCCACACACAGGATGCTCCACCGTCCCTTTTCCATCTGGCTACCCTTCTCTCCCCCCACTGACCTGTGTCCCCCCCCCCCAGTTTCTCCGTCACCCATTTCCTTCCAGTGCATGCCCCCAGCCCCAATTCCTCCTCAACCACCAAGCCTTTCCCCACCCTCCTTTAATCCAACCTCCCCATCCGCTCCAGAACACCGTTCTGCTCCCCTGAAGGCAGCAGATGACAAAATGGAAAATCCTCCACAACCCTTTTGGGAGCACAGAAGGGAGAGGTCGGGGCCCTAAGGTGCCATTCACAATAACCACCAGCTCAGCTACCGAAAAAAGAAAGAAAGGGAGGGCAGGCGGGCGGGCGGGCGGGTCTGCATTCCACTCTCACCTCCCCAAACCAAGGGGAACAAGCACAGAAGGTCCAATGGAAGTCAAAGCAGTGATGCTGTCTGGGGGAGAAAGGGGGGGGGTATTTCTGGCATTACCCATCCATCTGCCTGGTCTGCAAAACCTAAAAATACACAGAAGGGTGAATAGGGGAGGGGCACAGCTGCCATAAAGATCCCCTTCCAGAGTGCGGTTATGGCAGGGCTGTTTCTTCTCCCATCTATCAAAGGGGGGTGGTGTGTGTGTGTGTGTGTGTGTGTGTGTGTGTATTATGGGGGGGTCCCCTCAAGACTGTAACAGTTCAATGAGGCTTTCAGAATGCCTCTCTCCTCCTTTCCTGGGTCAATTTCAAGCACTAACACATTTGACGTTCATGGCGGAGGGGGAGAGATTTCTGCCTCCCTTACATATACGCACCCACCCCCACCTGCATGAACAGTAGGGCAGGGAGTATAAAAACACACACACAAACCCTCCATTTTGCAGACAAAGGAATCGATTAATTACACTCCCCCAAGTGTTTTCACAAAGGGGGGGCCTAGGGGAATGGGGAGGAGAGGAAACAGATCAGATGCAATTTCAAAAACCACAGTATTTAATGTTATTTAGGAAAGTACCCCCACCCCCCACCCACAGATTGCAAAACCCTATCTGAGGAATCAGAGACTGGAATAGCGGGGCAGTAAAAAGGAACATCCGACATCTAACACACCTTCTCTAGATCCTTGCTTCTCTCCTTCAAAAAAAGGGGGGAAATGCGGGAGGGGATATCTGTTCCACATACAAAAGAACACCGCACCCCACCCCCGCCAAGGAAAACCACAAACAGGATGATCTCGCTTGTTCTTTGCATTTTAGGGGAAATTCAGGAATGCACGCCGATCTCCCCCCTCCCCACCCGGGCAGGCTTATTTTGCCTGCTGTTGGATGGCGGGGGGCTGGGTGGAGAAAGGGGTTAAGCAGCACCCCCCAGATGTTCAAGAAGGGCAAAGGAGAGGATGCACCATTGCAACCAGTGGACTGCCTTGCTTGCGGGCTCCTGTGCCTCTCTCTGGGGGTGATTCGGTGTGGAGGTGGAAGGAGGCGATGCCCCCCTCCTCGCTCGTGTCTCGCAGGCGCGTCGCCCCCCCATATCTCCTGCAGCAGCCTCACGTCCTTGCCCCGATTAATTTCCACCCCCCGCCACGAGATCTCCTTAAGGCTGCTGTGTGGGTGGAAGAAAGAGACACAAAAAGAAAGGATAAACACTGCTGCGCGGGGGGGGGGGGGGGAAGCGACGTGGGGTTTTTTCCCCTCCATAGCTCCTTGCACCGCCCTGAACCTGTTTTGCAGAAACAGCTGAGCAGACCGCTCGCCCCCTAAAAGCGAGGCGGGTGGGGTAGGGGGGACACAGCACCATATGCACAAGAACTAATGCAAGGCGGGGGTCATTGCCCGCCCCCGACCGCCTTGCACTGAAGATGCCTTTGTAGAAAAAACGCCAGGAGGTCCATTGCGTGGGCGGCTGGAGCCCTTTCTCCCCCCCCCCCTTTCCTTCCTCGCCGCGAGGAGAGCGGAGAAACCCCAAGATCTCGAATGCACCCGCGTTTCTGCAACCCCCGGAGCATTGCACGCCGGCCGGCGCTTTGCCTCGAGCCCTACTCACATCTCGGCGGGGGGGTGGCGCTGGATCGAGGCGGTGCAGGGACTGAAGGGCTGGGCTGGTGGCGGTGGCCGCGGCGGCAGCTGCTGCTGGGCTCGCGCTGAATGAATGCTGCGGCGGCTCCTGCTTCGGCGGCTGGGGAGGCAAGATGGCGGCCGGGCTGCTCACATCCGGGCACCTGGGGAGAGCGAGGGGGCGGGGGGAGCTGCTCCTGCGGGCGCCATCTTTGTTTGCCTCCTCGCTCCTCTCCTCTCCCCTCCCTTCCCGCACCCCAAGCGAGGCCTTGAAAGCCTGTTTGCCAGCATGACTCACTCAAATCCCCCTTTTCATTGATGACAAGGAAGGAGAAGGAGAAGGAGGCGTTCAAAATGGCACACAGGCACACCTCCACCCCCTTTGCAGCAAAAACCACCCAACCCCTTCTAGCCTCTTTCTGGCTTCTCTTGTGCCTGTCAGATCTGCTTTCTGGACTAGGAAAGCTCCCCCCCGCCCCCCCGTCACCAGGCGAAGTGCTTTGCTGATTTGCAGCAAGGCAGTGTGCAAATGCAGGGGCTAAATTGCCCTGGAGGAGGCTGAAAACAGCCCCCCACAAATCGTGTTATTTCAAAGCAGAGCTCTCTCAGTCCGTTATGGTTGTTTTTCTTTCCAGGAGCTGCTTGCTGCTCACAGAGAACCCTTGGCTGGGATTTTTGCCCTCTCTCGGAGCACAGAGATTATTTTTTAAAATGTGTGCATATACAAGAGCTGGTCTTGTGTGGGAGCAAGCATGACTTGTCCCCTTAGCTAAGCAGGGTCCACCCTGCATATGCATGGGAGACTTGATGTGTGAGCATTGTCAGATATTCCCCTCAAGGGATGAAGCCACTCTGAGAATAGCATCTAGGCTCCAAGTTCCCTCCCTGGCAGCAGCATCTCCAAGGTAGGGCTGAGAGAGATTCCTGCCTGCAACCTTGGAGAAGCCGCTGCCAGCCTGTGCAGACAATACTGAGCTAGATAGACCAAGGGTCTGACTCCATATACGGCAGCTTCCTATGTTCCCCTTTTTTTCAACATCTCACAACTGGTTGAACATGCAAGTCTTTGCATGGTTCTCTGGGAAGATGGCGGGAGGGGCACTGAATGATGGTCCTTCTCAGGAGCTATTTATAAGTGGCTTGCCCTCTCTTGGCAGACGTATTTATAGATTACAAACAGGTCTAAAGAAACAAGCTGTCGATGGAGGGGCCACAAGGCTAAGAACTGCAAAACAGCCATACCCACCAACTGTGAGAGGACACTGATTTGTGGGAGGACACCCCACGGATCAGATGAAGTGGGTCCTGGTCCTCAAGCTTGTACCACCCTAAATCACATCAGTGTTCAAAGTGCCCTAAGGGTCTCATTCATTTTGCTGCAGTCTAATATGGCTGCAGACAGCCCTTGCAGCTGCTACAACCTACTGTATTTATCTGAATTCAAGACTAGATTTCTTCCCCCCAGGTTCTTTCATGTTAGAAATCAGGGGGTCATATTATTTATTTACTACTACTACTACTACTACTACTACTACTACTATTATTATTATTATTATTATTATTATTATTATTATTATTAATTCAATTTCTATACCGCCCTTCCAATGGCTCAGGGTGTTTACACAGAGAAAATGGCTCAGGGCGGTTTACACAGAGAAATAACAAATAAATAAGATAGATCCCTGTCCCCAAAGGGCTCACATTCTAAAATTAAACACAAGATAGATACCAGCAACAGTCACTGGAGGTACTGTGCTGGGGGTGGATAGGGCCAGTTACTCTCCCCCTGCTAAATAGAGAATCACCACGGTAAAAGGTGCCTCTTTACCCATATTAAACTCAGAGGCCTCTTCCTTTAGGGTAAATAGCAGTGTAACCTGTATCTCACCTCTCCCCCCCCCCTTTTTTTTAAGCGGCTTGTCTTAAATTCAGAGTAGTCTTGCATTCAGGTAAATACAGTATGTCACAGAAGGTAGCCTCTACCCATGGAGGCTCTGCAAAACTTCAGTGCAGAACAGCCACCAAGAGCACTTCTTTAGGAATGTGTCTAATCCTCTTTCAAGTAATTTAAAGTCTTGAAAACAGGAAAGAGCTATTGTCTGTATGCCCTTCTCGTGGGTCACTGAGGGAAAACAGGATTCTACTTTGATGGACCTTTTGGGTCTGATCCAGGAAGGCTTATTATATGTTCTTACAAAATGGCAAAGCGAACACGACATGGAACACACGGTGGGAGTGTGAAATGGTTGGGGCGCTAGGTACCACTAGCAGGAAGGGAGCAGAGGTGCAAACATCTTTGGGAACAAGGAGAAGAGGAGGAGGAGACCTGGATTCCTTTAGAAACATGACCTCAGCTTTAACCTTTTAGGAACTTAAGGCACACTGAGGACGTTATCAAGGGCTCCAACTGTATTATCTATATACTTAGATGTCGCTTGCATCATGATCAGTTATAAAATGCAGGCAAGAGGCAGTTGCCTATCTGCCTTTGTGTTAATATCCCAAGCCATTGTCTTTGCACACACAAAAATCTTAACATCTCATTTTCAACACACAGGGATTTTAATATATACTAGCTGGCCCAGGTGCAGAGCATCTGTGCCTCTAGTTCTCCCCCATCCCTCTCGGCTATCACCTTGTTCTCAGCCCCCCCCCCGCTTTCCTCTTCTTCTCCCCCTCCCCGCAGCTCGCTCACAAACTCTCGCAAGACCTGCCACACATGGGATTAGCAACGGGAACATCTTAGAGAATTATACATATACAGTAGATATTTGCATGGAAGATCACGCATCTGAACTCATAAGGTGTGCTGTCAATTTCGACTCCTGGCGCCCAGAGCCCTGTAGTTTTCTTTGGTAGAATACCGGAGGGATTAACCATTGCCTCCTCCCGCGCAGTGTGAGATGATACCTTTCAGCATCTTCCTGTATCGCTGCTGCCCGATATAGTACCAGTGGGGATTCAAACCAGCAACCTTCTGCTTGTTAGTCAAGCATTTCCCCACTGCACCACTTAAGGTTTCAACTCATAGCTGACCACTAAGATCTTAATGAAACCCTAAGGTTTCTCCCTGCCCAACAAGGTCATCTGTTTGCTCTGTATGCAGACATTGAGGGAGGCTGTGCTCTCTCTGTTCTCGGTTGCTTCCCCCAGGCTCTGGAATGCTCTCCCAGTGAATATCCTCTCTTGGACATCTGTGGTTGCTTTAAAGAAAAAAAAACCCTACAGGTAGAGATCTTTATTTGTTCCAGCTTTTATCCCTTAGAGGTTGTCAGGTGCCTCCTGCTTGTTTTGTTTTTTTTAATAGTGGTTGATTTCTGGTTTTTTACTGTTTAACCGATTTAAAAGTTCTAAATGTATGGAGGTTGATTGTATTTTAATTTGTGTAAAGTACCTTGGGATACTTCATGAAAGGCAGTATAGGAACATAGGAAGCTGCCATATACCGAGTCAGACTATTGGTCTATGTAGCTCTTCACAGACTGGCAGTGGCTTCTCCAAGGTTGCAGGCAGGAATCTCTCTCAGTCCAATCTTGGAGATGCTGCCAGGGAGGGAACTGGGAACCTTCTGCTCTTCCCCTCAGGGGATGCAGCCACTCTGGGAATATCTTACAGTGCTCACACTTCTAGACTCCCATTCATATGCAACCAGGGCAGACCCTGCTTAGTTAACGGGGACAAGTCATGCTTGCTACCACAAGATCGGCTCTCCTCTCCAATATACAAATTGTATATTGTATACAATTTGAATACGTAAAATAAATCTACAGTTTAAAGTAGTACTGCCACCTTTCTCTACCCGAGGCTGGGACTGCACATAAGTTGTTGTAATGCACAATGCAGTGTTGGAGAAATTCTCCTCGTAATGCTAGGGTTATTTATAGGCAGGGGCCATCCCGTCCCATCAAATTCAAAGCTTTAAACAGCAGCCACTTACACGTATGCCCCTTATTTCAGCAGAAAGTGGTACGAAGGATAGGAGGGTAAGAAGCACCACTCCTCTAATCGTGGCTAGAGAAGTAGATTCTGAAGTATTATACATCATGTAACAGAATTAGGACTTTATCTTTGGGGGAGGGCGGAATAGAGAATGCATCCTCAGCAAAAGCAGGAAAGATGCTCCCCTCTTCACCTTTTTCACCAATTAGCCTGAGCTATTTTATAAAATATTGGGGGGCCTATTGAGGCAACCAGAACAGAAAGCCTATCTCAGTATGTACACATATGCACGTGCATGTGTGCATGCGCAAACATGCACGCACACACGTGTACGTGAAGGGCAGCAAGTTGCTGGCTGTACTTTCCCCAAATTTGTACTCCATGCCAAATGCTGTCCTGTCTGTCATTTCTGCAGTTCTTGGAACACACAAATCACTATTAAAAGTTTATTCTTGGATACTGAAGCAAAAGCCAGTTGACCATGCCCATAGGAGTTTTATTACAAATAAAAGTTACAGTAGAAAATACACACACACACACACACACACACGACTAAAAGCTAAGAACAGGGGAACATGTGCATTTAATATGTAAAGGCACAAGACCTGTAAATTCAACTGAATTTGCTTCCGTTGCTTTCAGAATGGACGATTAAAATCATGTTGTCAAAGCATAGGGAGAAAGTTTTGAGTTCCCAGGCACTCAAGGATCACCAGCCACCTTATCAGCTCTTCCGTCAGAAGCCTTTGGGAATTCAAGAAGAGTTCGATAAAAATTGCTGGAGAATGCCCCGTTTCTCCCAAGTCAAAAGAGAATACCAAACACTGTGTCCAGTTCTTCCTCCTGTGTCTGTGTACAGTTATTTCGGGGGTGCAGCATTAAAGACAGGAGGCAGCACCCGCCGAGAGTTGGCTTTCACCCAGGGGTGCTCCATCACAGCCTGCAGCGGTAGCCGGTCAGCTGGGTTACGGCGGAGAAGCTTTGTAATCAGGTCCCGAGCACCTTCTGTCACAAATGGTGGGAACTTGAAATCCACCTGTTCTCACGGGGAAAAAGAGGGACAGAGGCCAAAGTCAGGCCACAGCTAGGACTTGCTGGCATGCATGGGAGAATCTATGTCTGAGCCAGAGACAAAACTGTCTGTCTCTCTCTCTCACACACACACACACACACGAAAACCTCTCTAGTTCCTGCATGGTGATGTTTCTGGGCAAGAACCAAGTACAATAGGCCTTCTCAACCTTAGGGCCCATCATCTTCAAGCCCATTGGGGCTGGTGAAAAATTAAAATATTAACTTTAGCCTCCTCTATCCCCTGCTGGACATGGCCATCTGCTACTGCAGGAATATAGTGCAGTTTATAGCTAGGTCCTCCAGAACTACCTGTCTAATTAACCCACAGGGAAAGTCTGCGGAAATTGTTTCCAGCTAGCTGAGATGACTAGGTCCAAGGAGGATTAGCACAACTGCTTCCTCTAGAGAGCTGGGACCACCCCCACCCCATTCCTTTCCCGTTTTTAATACCCCTTTTTCCTACTTTAAAATTATTCTTAGAACATGTCACCTTTGACTTTTGCTTGTTTACCAGAATATTGATTGGCTAGAAATCTCATCTTAGATTCTGTACCCGACTGGTTATTCAGACTTGATAAGTGTACACCAGCTACTGGTGCATGTGACAATTGTGGGTTTGTGTTTCTCTGGGCTCATGTGGAGAATGCTTCTTGAACTGGTTAAAGCAGAGCTTATGTGGTAAGCTGGTGCTTCCTGAGTGTACAGTATCTACTTCCTTACCTGCATGGGAACAATTCTGCTAGAAGCTGTTTGACCTGAAAGTTCAACTTGCTGCAAAGTGTTAGCCAGAGACGGGCCTACTGCTCCCTTCTGAAGCCTAATTTCTTACCCATACTGAATACTGTTTTTAAAATTCCCTGTGCTAATAAGTTCTACACTGGGGATGATGGAAGTTGTTGTCCAACAAAATCTGGGGACCCAAGAAGGTTGGGAATTCATATGAAAATCAGGCTCCGTTTGAGGAGTCCCCCTGCTTAAGGGGGCACCTCAATAGAACTGGGATCGGCCCTTGCTGAAGTTACTCGACCTTCCACTGTTCCACAGAGGACTGTACAGGGATCCTGGCCTGTACACCAGCCGCTGCTGCATGCAAGAATCTCTGCACGAGAGCACAAGCCCCAACAAGGGCCACGAGGAGCAACTGTCCAATGCCCCGCCCCCCTACACCATGCACATTGAGACATAAGGAAGCAACTGCTTGTTAGCAAGCCCCTCCTTTCCAAAGTGACACTATCCCATCGCTCCCACAAATCCAGTCTGGGTCAGCGAGGGTCCTCTGCCGTTCAGGACACCCAGATCTTGCTGGGGTGTGTGGCGGGGCAAAGATCCACCTGCCTTGGGATCCTATCCCTCCATAGAAATCCTCCCCCTGCCACCTGCTGCCCAAGCCCACCTCAATTCAGAGCTTTAGGGAATTCATGGGAAATCAAGGGATGGGGTCAAAAGAGACCTAGCCAAGTTCACAAGAGTGAAGGCTCTTCACCTGCATTTCCCTGGCCCAGGGTTGCACAACTCGGGGCCTCCAGCTGCTATTGAACTACAACTCCGATCATCCCCAGCTATTGGCCACTGCAGCAGAGGATGATGGGAGTTGTAGTCTAACAGCAGCTAAAGGGCCTAAGTTGTGCAGCCCTGCATGAGTTGGCCTCTACCCCAGACTGGCTGACACAGAGGTTTCTTTGAGGTTTCCCTGAAGTTCAGGCTGAAACCCCAACCAGGATTCCACAGAGTGGAGTAGGGTCCCTTGTTGGGACACGATTGGCACATACCGTGGAGGTTTCTAGGCTGTAAGGCAACACGGGTGATCTAATCCATGGATTCTCAACGCTGGGTCCCCAGATGTTATTGGACTTCAACTCCCATAACCATAAACTCACTCCTGAGAACTGGGCAAAGAGGCACCTTTTAACGTGGTGATTCTCTTTATTGAGCAGGGGGAGAGCAACTGGCCCTATCCACCCCCAGCACAGAACCTCCAGTGACTATTGGTGTCTATTTTGATGTTTCTTTTAGATTGTGAGCCCTTTGGGGACAGGGAGTCATCTTATTTATTTATTATTTCTCTGTGTAAACCGCCCTGAGCCATTTTTGGAAGGGAGGTATAGAAATTGAATAAATAAATAATCATCCCCAGGCCCAGTGGCCTTTGGTTGGGGATTATGGGAGTTGAAGTCCAACAACATCTGGGGACCCAACATTGAGAATCCCAGATCTAATCAATCAAGATCAGCAGCACCACTTCAAAATACGAGACACAGGATGCAACGGCCCTCTCAGAAGCTTTGAGGGCAGATGGGGAAGTTGACCGACTGAGGGGCCCAAGCAGTCTCTCCAGTTCCGAACCGCCCTCCAGTCCCTAGTCTTTGGGCTCTTCTTCTTTGGGGCAGAACCCACAATGCCTTCTTCCTCAACGACAGCCCAGTCAGGGCTGAATCTGGGCAACCCTAAAATGCAGGCGATCATGAACAAACCGGGCCAAGTTGGAAGAGGCAGGGCACGCCCCTCAAGGCATGCTGGGAATAAGCAGACTCACCGCCACGATGCGACGGTAGGTCTCCAAGTGGCAGGCGCCCTCAAAGGGCGGGTGCCCCACCAGAAACTCGTAGCACAGGATGCCAATGCACCAGAAGTCAACCTTCTCGTTGTGGGCTTTGCCTTCGATCATCTCGGGAGGCAAGTAGTCCAGGGTTCCACACATCGTCTTCCTCCTGAGATGGAAAGGGGCCGGTGAGAGGGAGAAGCTAGCACCTCAGCCCACCGCAGATCTGGCCCCTCCTCTTCAAGGCTGCAGCCATACAGGGGGTGCACCTACCGGAGCGAAGGGGCGTGCACCGACCAGCCAAAGTCGGCAATCTTCAGCTCCCCCTTGAGCCCCATGAGCAGGTTCTCCGGCTTGATGTCCCGGTGGATCACCTTCTTGCTGTGACAGTAGATGAGGGCATCAGCCAGCTCTTCCATGTACTGCGGAGACAAGGCAGACGGGGAGGGGTTGGAGCCCCTTCGGATCCCCAGCCCTGACCACCCAGAGAGAGACTCAAGCACCCACGCTGCTCCTGGGGAGCACCAAGACCTCCAAGGAACCGAGAAGCCTGCCTGCTAGCCCAAGAGACTGGTCCAGGGCTTCTCAACCGCGGGGCCCCAAATGGCGTTGGACTGCAACTCTCATTATCATCCCCAGTCCTTGCCTGTTGTGTCTGGGGGTGATGCAAGTTGTGGTCCAACATCTGAAGAACCCACGGTTGAGAGCCCCGGCTTAGTCCTAGGAACACAGGGAGCGACCTTCTACCGAGTCAGACCCTTGGTCCATCTAGCTCAGTGTTGTCGACACAGACTGGCAGCGGCTTCTCCAAGGAGTCTCTCTCAGTGCTATCTGGGAGCTGCTGCCAGGGAGGCAATTGGGAAGCATGCAGGTGCTCTTCCCAGAGCAGCCCCATCCCCTAAGGGGGAACATCTTACAGTGTTCACCCATGTAGTCTCCCATCCAAATGCAAACCAGGGCAGACCCTTCTTAGCAAAGGGAACAATTCATGTTTGCTACCACATGACCAGCTCAGCCACTGCCGAGCCTGTCAGGGGGGAGGAAGAAGAGGGCTATAACATCCTCCTGCCCTCCAAGTCAAGGCTCTGTGACGGCCTTGGCTATATTTCCATCCCATTGCCCTGGAGTTCCAGGGGTTCTCGCAACTGTTTCGCAGTCCCAGCTCAGGCCCACCTTGGACCAGGGCTGGGACAGATTAATCCTGGACCCCCAAATACTACACTGCCAGCCTTTGTGCTATTTCTGGTCTGTGATGGTAAGACATTATTTATTTACATTTTATATCCCGCTCTTCCTCCAAGGAGCCCAGAGCGGTGTACTACATACTTGAGTTTCTCCTCACAACAACCCTGTGAAGTAGGTTAGGCTGAGAGAGAAGTGACTGGCCCAGAGTCACCCAGCAAGTATCATGGCTGGATGGGGATTTGAACTCGGGTCTCCTCGGTCCTAGTGCAGCACTCTAACCACTACACCACGCTTCACCTACATCACTACCCAGAGGAAGAAGTGGTGCCTGGGGCCAGCGCTGGGCTGGATGGGGGTGAGCCAGCAAGCTGAACCCCAGAGAAGGGGAACATGCTCTTTGACTGGGAGCGTGTCTGATCCAGGGAGAGGGAGGCAACCCATGCGGGACGGGGTTGCTCTTGCGCCGACAACACGAGGGTCGTTCTCACCGTGATTGCTAGGGCAGGAGAAGCCCCTTACCCCAATTCGGGAGCCCCATGCACTCGTCTCCCCCCTCACTCTGGAGCTGGGTACAGGTGCTGGGCTCCCCAGTGACCATCTCCTCCCAATGGGAGAATCCTCCTACTGGCCAACTGGGCCCGCGCACAGCTCCCGGGCAAGGGCAGGCGGCTTCTCCTGCCCCAGTGAGGAGCGCGAGAAGAGGCTCGCTGGCTGGGAGGGCTCGAGGACCCGCCATGGCCCTGGGATGCTCAGGTGGCAGCAAGAGCCAGGCGTACATTTGACCAGCTTCGCCGGCAGAGCTGCCAGCGGCATCCTTTCCTGGAGAGGGATGGTCTAGCTCACTGCTGTGATTCATGCCTGCTGTGTTACACGCAGATCAGATGGCCAAAATGGCTCCAGGCCAGGCTGCCTTTGGAGGCTTGGACTGGTCCAGGATGCAGCTGCCAGGAGACCGACTCGTGTGACTAATCTGGCAAAACACAGTGTTTCCCGCATCCTCACTGGCTTCCAGTTAGTTTCCAAGCTCAGTTTAAGACAGCTTGTTCGGATTTTAAAGACCCCAAATGGTCTGGGCTGTGGGCTGCCTTAAGGCAGGGGTTCCCAGCCCCCAGATGCTGTAGGACTACAACTCCCATCATCCAAAGGCCATTGTGGCTGGGGGTTATGGGAGCTGTAGTCCAACATCTGGGTTCCCAAGGCTGAGAACCCTTGCCCAAAGGACTACCTGCTCCTGTACGAGCCTTCCTCTGTGCGAAGAGTCTCCTTGCAGTCCTGTTCCACACGTCTCCCCAGTCTGAAGGATGGCAATTGGAGACATGGGACAAGGCCTTCTCTCCAGCAGCCCCTACTGGGGGCCCTCTCCCCTTCAGCAAGTTCACCTGGATCCTTCCTTGGCCATTAGGAAATGGCTGCCTTGGCTTGCTTTGGGGGCAACTGTCTTCTTCTGTCTGGATTTTTCTGGCCCTCATTTCTAAATATGAACTGGTTCTCTTTTTAGCATTTAAGGGAACTGCTTCTCCCTCCCGTTTCGACTCCAAAGAAACTGTTCTTCATTCTCACCGTGGCCGTCCTTTTCTCGTCAAAACGCTGATACTTCTGCAGCTCCTTGTAGAGCTCCCCACGAGGGGCATACTCCAGGATGAGGTAGACACGCGACTTGTCATGGAAATAGTTATAGAGTCGCAGGATATTGGGGTGGCTGCAGAGGAGAAAGGCACACTGAAATCCACCACTGAGGGCAGCAGATGCACAGAAATGTCCTACATTTATTTAATTATATACCGCCTTTCATTAAAACAATCCCAAGGCGATTTACAGCAAAAAATTTAAACACAAGATGGTAAAAAAGACACAATTAAAATATTACGTGAAAAAAAGATATTAAACAAGTCTTGATTAAAAATTTAAGACAAAAGCATAAAAGCAATACAGACTACAAAGAGCAGCAGCAGAGAATCAAATAAATGCCCGGGCAAAAAGCCAAGATTTTACACTCTTTCTAAAAGCTGTGATGGAGACCGAGGAGCGAATAGCCACCGGGAGAGCATTCCAGAGTCTGGGGGCAGCCACAGAGAAGGGGAGGGAGCTGAGCATTTTGCTCTCCGAAAATGGCCCTGAAAGTAGAAGGATCTGGAAAGGCATTCATGTTGGAGTGGAAGCTGACGCTTCTTGCTTGCTGCCCTTCCGATTAAACACACCAACATGTTAGGGTTGCATGACTGTGAATCTGCAGTCATCTTTTTAAGAGCACAGAAGGAAGTCAAGGGGATTCTACTGTATTGCTGCTGGGTGTTGGCATTTACTGCAGCTGGGAAGGATGGGAGTTGTGGCCGAGCAGTTGGAGAGCCTCTGCTTGGCTACTGCTGCCATATATGCTGCCATCTGAGGGGGCTCTGCTCCGGGTGCCGACCATGAGGGAGGCTCGGTTGTGGTGCACGCGGGACAGGGCCTTCTCCACAAGCCAGATCAGCTTTAAACATCAGAAACAGCCTTTCTACCAAGCCATGGGGTTTTCCACCAAGCAAGATTTTTTTTTTAAACCAATGTATTCTCTGGCTTTAACCAATACTCTAGAGCTCCGTGAAAGCCGAGGCTCCTAGAAGAAGAATGCAGCTTCTCAGAGAGCGAGACGGAAAGAACACACACTGCCAGGTGCTAGAAGGAAGAGGTCATCTCCAATATCATCATTTCTGGACACTTGAGGATTAGCGCACCAGGAATGGGATCCTGAGCAAGTTCGAGACACCCAGTCAGAAAAGCACGCCGCCAGCTTCCGTCACCTGTGGGACTGAGCTGTTAGCTGCACGTAGGAGACCTTCCACCCTTGCGGGTTCATCTCCCGTGCTTTCACCATCGGTGGGCAACTTTCTGGTATACCAGTTTAGTTATTGTGGGGGCAGTTTCAGTCATTCATGGGTTTCCCCACTGAGGAGAACCCCTTTAACCACACCCCAACTAAACTGGTCTACCTGGAGCAACCCACACACCAGCTGAGAGAGGACATGCAGGCTGCTCCATAAGGTAGGTTCAAAGTTTAAATACCCACCCTTGCGCGGCTTCTCAGCTGGCAAGTGGGGTTGAATGTTTAAACTTTAAATCCCCGGAGCAGCCTGAACATCTCTCACCTTGTGTGTGGGCTCCTCTGGGAGGTTTAAACATTTTTAAAGGTTTTAATCCAAGCCTGCACCAGCTGAGAAGAAGCCTAACCCCATTTGCTGGGTTAGGTCTAGTACTTGAACCTTGTGGTTTTGACATCTGCAGATGTTTCCTCGAGCATGACTAACTTTGGGGCACTGACTGGCTTTGGACACAAATTAAAAGCAAGAGCCATTTTGAGCGCCTCGGTCCAAATGTGGCACCTGTCCCAGGAGGCTACAGCCTTGGTGTGTCAAGGCCTGACCCACAAGGCTGGGCAGTGTTTAAACTGGCTAGAATCCCCCTGGAAACCCCATCGGAAACACACACACACACACACCCGCCATACCTGAGGTGACACTGGATCTCGATCTCCCGCCGGAGCTGGTGCTCAACGCCCTCCTTCTCCATCTGGGACTTGAAGAGCACCTTGAGGGCCACGATGAACTTGGACTCCTTCTCCCGGGCCAGGTAGACGTTGCCAAACTTCCCTTTGCCCAGCGGCCGCCCAATCTCAAAGTCATGGATGGTGAGGACTCGCCTGGGGTGGGGGCAGACAGGATTCAGCCGGACGGCAGGGTCAGCTGGCCCACTGCAAAGAGGGCACTCCGAGAACCAGTGCACGCAGAGGCTGCTCCAGGGAGCGGCCACAGCAAGGAGGGAGGACCCTTGCTCTGCCTGCAGAAGGCATCAGCAACAACCCCTGGCAGCATCTCCAGCTACGGCTGGGAAAGACACGCCTCTGATACCCTGGAGAGCTGCTGCCAGTCAGTGTAGACAAGACTGAGCTAGACTGACCAAGGAACATAGGAAGCTGCCATATACCGAGTCAGACCCTTGGTCCATCTAGCTCAGTATTGCCTGCACAGACTGGCAGCGGCTTCTCCAAGGTTGCAGGCAGGAGTCTCCCTCAGCCCTATCTTGGAGATGCTACCAGGGAGGGAACTTGGAACCTTCTGCTCTTCCCAGAGCGGCTCCATCCCCTGAGGGGAATATCTTGCAGTGCCCACACATGTAGTCTCCCATTCAAATTCAATCCAGAGTGGACCCTGCTTAGCTAAGGGGGCAAGGCATGCTTGCTACCATAAACCCAGCTCTCCTTGGGGAGAGGAGAGGGGAGCTGGTCTTGTGGAGGCCAACATGAATGGTCTCCTTTGCTAAGCACGGACCACCTTGGTTTGCATTTGGATGGGAGACATACGAGCGCTAAAGATCTACCCATTAGGGGACAGGGCCCTAGCTCAGTGCAAGAACATGCAGAAGGCCCCTGGCAGCATCTCCCAGTAGGGCTGGGAGAGCTGCTGCCAGTCAGTGCAGACAATCCTGAGCTAGCTGGGACAAGGCTCTGACTCAGTAGAAGGCAGCTTCCTATGTTCCGATCATAAGGCAGTTTATGATGCCCCCCTGCCCCGCTCCCCGCTCCCTTTCCAATGGAACGAAGAGCAGAACTCACTCTGGCCTTTCCTGCGCTGGCGGGGCAGTGAGACCCGACTCCACCAGGACCCTGCCTGGGACAACTGTGGAGACAGAAAACAGATGGGCAGCAGCTTCAGAAGGGGCCGTGCGTGCCCGACACAACCAGACAGACTCGAGGGGTGGATCAGTCCCACCCTGCTTGGCTCTCCGTAGTCCCCTCCACATTCACTGCAACTGGGGGGTGGGGTGGGTGTTCGCTCCCCTCCATCATTACTTCCGGCGGCTACTCGTTTCCCAAGCCCCCCCCCCGGCGGCAGCTGGGAAAGAGGGCCAATTCCGCTGGAGGGGTCCTAGCACAGGAAGCCAACACAAGGCTGCCCACGTGAGAGTGCCCCGATCCACAGCTGTGGCGCAGCCCCACTGCAAAGATGCCACACACAGGGCTGGCCGCTGCGTGTCAGTAGCAACGCTGCAGAGCTGGAGAATGCGTGGAGGGCGGCCATTAGCACATCAGGTGGCTGGTGCTCCTTCCTTCGGAGGAAAGGCTACTAAAGGGGGGGGGGTTCCATTTAGAAAAAAGGCAGCTACGGTGGGACAGAACTGAGGCTTATGCACAGACACACCACGGGGAGGGAGAGAGACGTTCCCCTCCATCTTATACAATTCTAGAACGAGGGGTCATCCAACAGAACCGACTGACAGAAGATTCAGGAGGGACGTCATCAAGGATTCCTTCCCACAGTGCATAACCAATCTGTGGAATCCACTGCCACAAGACTCAGGGATGGCCACTAGCCTGGGCGGCTTTTAAAGGGGCTTAGACCGCCACATGAAGGACAAGTCAGTGGCTTGATGGCTGCATCCTCCCCTCCAGGTTCAGAAGCAGGACGCCCCAGAGCACGACCTGCAGAGAAGGGCATTTGCCTCCAGGTCCTGCTCAGGGGATTCTCAGAGGCACCTGGTGGGCCACTGTGAGAAACAGGAAGCTGGACGAGCTGCACCCAGGCCTGATCCAGAAGGGCGCCTCCTGTTCCAAACGCCCTTCCATCAGGGGTTCAGAAACACGACTCCCCAGATGCTGCTGGACTACAACTCCCACCATCCCCAGCCACAGTGGCTAGGGATGAGGGGGGCTGTAGTCCAGCCACATCGGGGGACCCGCAGTTCAGAACTGCTGGCTTAAAGAGACACGGGCTTACCTGGGTTCTGAGCACTATACGGCCTCAGGCTGGGCTTTGTGCTATTCATGGCTCTCTGAAGCAAGAGTGACCCAGACGGAGTGCTGGCTGGAGTGCAGGTATCCTTACAGGCAACTCGCTGAGTGCCCGTCAGGCTGGGGACCCGGTACTTCAAGAAGGGGACAAGACACACAGGAAACAGTTACTGGCAAAAATGAAGAATACTGCTTGTGTCCCCCCCACCCCACCCCGCAATGCTGGTCCAAGCTCTGCTCAGGTTTTAAAGCCAGTGGGCTTCTGATGTCCTGGTTATCTAGGTTTCTGGCTCCCAGGCCTTTGAAGAGGTTTGATCGACAGAGGCAAGGCCAGAGTGGAGGCTGGGAAAGAGAGAGAGGGGAGACTTCAGGTGGGCAGGGGAGGGGCCTTCGGCCCTCTGCAAAGCCTCCACCTCCTGTCCAACGAAGGATGTGCACAAATGTTTCAGTGGGGCGAGCAGAGATCTCTTTCAGCACGAGTAGAGCAGGTCTTTACCTGTTCCTCCACTGCCCTGCTGCTTTTCCGGGCACGGCACCGCTCAGAAATCCACACACAGACGTGGGGCTCCACCCAGCAGCCTGCATGCAGCAAAGCAGGTAAGGGCCTGATTCACTCATGCTTAAGAGGTACCGCTCCCCACCCTGCCAAAACACTCCTGCACATGCCTAGAGAACGCAGAGTTGCTCATTGGTTTGCTCTGCTCACAGACAGAATCCAGCCTCTGGGTAACCTCTGCACACTGCATACACACACACACGGCCTCCCCCCAATAAAGAGCCCCTTGCCACCACCTGATTATTATAATAATAATAATATTATTATTATTTACATTTATATCCCGCTCTTCCTTCCTGCGAAGTAGGCTCGGCTGAGAGAGAAGTGACTGGCCCAGAGTCACCCAGCAAGTCTCAGGGGTGAATGGGGATTGGAACTCGGGTCTCCCCGGTCCCAGTCCAGCACTGTAAGCACTACACCACGTTACCCATCTGCTCAATACCATTGGTACTCTCCCACCCTCGCCATTTACTGCAGTGGCCGACAGGGCTTACTTTGGAAAGGCTGCTCATGTTTTCCTTGTTAGCCATCCTGAATGATGAGAGCCTTCCTCCCTCTTCTCCAAACACTCGCGGGAACCTCAGACCACACCGCCTCCAGAGGGAGAGAAAGATGCGGCTCAGGCTTCCAGCACCAAGCCAGAGATGGTTCAAGGATGGTTAATGGAAGTCACACTCCAAGCCTGTAGATGGGACATCACCACCACATCTTACCATTAGAGAAGCCACACCATTTGTTCCCAAGATCTGTATTCCACTGCTCCACAATGGCCCCACAATGCAGCTCACAACATTAAAGGATATCAGATAAAGACAACTAAGAACAGAAGCTGCACACAAAGACAGCCAACAGGATAGGCACATGTTTGCCTAAGCAGAACTCCGGCAACATAACTCAAGAGATCCTCTGGGGAAACATCATCTTAATTTTACATCCCAAGGCCAGCTGGAGGGAAGCAGCAACACAGGCCGCCCCTTGGCACCGAATTCCATGACTTTGGTTTATCACAACGGAAGACGTCCTATCCTGCATGGCCAGTCAAAAAGGCATCCAAAGTATCTCAAGCGTCCAAGCAGGCTCCTTATAGGTAGAAGTGTAGGAGGAAGATACCTTGGAGGTATCCTAGTAATCCCAGACAACACACAGTTTTGCTAAACGCAGCGTTTTGAATCAGGCCTGGAAGGCAGAGCTGCTCCACAAGATTCCTGGCCACCACTATCATTGCCACTAGGCGGCCATGCCAGAGCCAAGAGCATTCACAAGCTGGGATGCCTATCTTCCGGGGCAGTGGGTCCAACCACATCCAATGGTTCCAGATTGGTCACATTCCCAACAAAGCAGAGAGGAAGGCCGAGCTGGCTGTTTGGGGGCTCCAACACAGCGGTCCAGAGTGCCTCCAAGGTTAGCCCCAGCCTACCCTTCTGGCTCCAAGTTTGGAACTGGACTGGATTTATTTATTTTTTGGTGGTGGTTGTGCTGTTACTACTACAACAAATAGTGCAGGGAGTTAGGGACACAGCTGACCCGGCAGTTAGGGGGGCCCCCCCCCAAGCCAAGCACAGGAACCATCGCCTTCCACCTGCTTGAATCTTAAGAAGCAGAAACATGTGAGCTGCTATGGCACAGTGGTGAAGAGACTCGCTAACAGAGGCCCCAGAGCAAGCTTCATCGTGAGGCCCCCCCGGGGTCTTGAGCATGCCACTTCCTCTCAACCTCCGACATCCATCTACAGTCCTGAGGTGGCACCAGCCTGCCTCAAGGGTCTGCATGGAGCCAAATATGCCTCGTCGATAAGACAATCAGAAGACAAACACTCCTCATTAATTAAAATGGCTTAAAACTAACAGATTTATTTCATTGGAAGGAAATGTGAATATCAGCTCTCGGTTGTTGGGAAAGAAACCATAAATTAGGATAAATGATTGCATTAGTCTAGTTATGTTTTGACGCAAAACACCAAGTGTTCATAAGGGTAAATACTTTGACTTTTTAGTGAAATGTTTGATACCTCAAGCAAATCAGACAGCTCATTATTTTTATAAAAACTGTTGATCAACATGTGATTCCTGTATACATATACCCTGCTTACATATAAGTAATGCAGAGATGGAGAGCTGGTCTTGTGGTAGCAAGCATGACTTGTCCCCATAGCTAAGCAGGGTCTGCCCTGGTTGCATATAAATGGGAGACTAGAAGTGTGAGCAGCACTGCAAGATATTCCCCTCAGGGGATGGAGCCGCTCTGGGAAGAAGAGAAGGTTCCAAGTTCCCTCCCTGGCAGCATCTTCAAGACAGGGCTGAGAGAGACTCCTGCCTGCAACCTTGGAGAAGCCGCTGCCAGTCTGTGAAGACAATACTGAGCTAGATAGACCAATGGCCTGACTCAGTATATGGCAGCTTCCTGTGTTCCTGCTTTTTATATCCCACTCTTCCTCCAAGGAGCCCAGAGCAGTGCACTACATACTTAGGTTTCTTCCTCACAACAACCCTGTGAAGTAGGTTAGGCTGAGAGAGACTGGCCCAGAGTCACCCAGCTAGTCTCGTGGCTGAATGGGGACTTGAACTCAGGTCTCCCCAGTCCTAGTTCAGCACTCTAACCACTACACCAAACTGGCTCTTTACCATTTTGATCAGCAAAATTAAAACTAAACAAATGACACTGTAAAATTTGACACTTTCCTCTTTCAAATAACCAGCTGGCTGTTGTAGTGCCAACACACTGTTGCATGTCATTATGGCTATGGCAAAGCTAATAAAACAGAACTGGCAAGTCATAAGTAAAACTTTATCCTTCTTTCTAGAGTACCCACAGTAATCAGCTCAACACAAGTTATTACTTATTTACATATTTACCCAGATAGAAGGCATCTCTGCATTTCAAACAACCACCTTTGCCCAAAAGGAGAAGGGCTCTTAATTTAAGAGGAGCCCTGACTCCTAACATCAGGGGTGGGAGGAAGAGAATGTGGTCTTGGATTCAGATAAATACGTTTATGTTCAAGGGGCTGCTTCATGGAGAATTCTGAAATTGTTTTATGTTGCTGGACTACAACTCCCACCATCCAATAGCCTTGGCCATTGGGGCTGGGGATGATGGGAGTTGTAGTCCAGCAGCAAGCCCAGCTTTAAGGCTCTTTGCCCATTGCAGATAAATACATCTCAAGAACATCACCTAGTAGTTCGTTTAAGGGGCTCTATACAGGGCCTGCGACTGACTCAGGACCCCGAGAGATTTATATTCACCCCACACTTTCTGCCCCAAGGCTTTAAGCTCAAGCCCTCTACCTACCGTATGCTAGGTAGCCTACGCACATCGCCGGTTTCCGCCGTTGTGGTCCCGAAGGCTTTCCCCTTTCAAATCTACGCTCCTCGACTCTTATTGGCTGCCGTGACGTTCGAGGCGCTCGCCCAGAAAACGTGCCTCCTCATTGGTGCCAGCGGCTGCTCCGCGCGACGATCCTTCGCTCTCATTGGCGGTGAGGATCGGACCCACCCTCTGCCCTCGGTCACTGAGGGAGGAGCAGTGGGATCCGCAAGACTGCTCCTGATTGGCTAATGTTTGTTAACCGAGACAAAGCTCGCTCCTGATTAGCTCGCTCCTTCGCTTTTTTTTTTTAAGGCGTGGCTTGTTAGTTCTAGAAAATCAGCCCGGATGAGAAACGGTAGAAACGCCGGCCATTTTGTGAGAAGAGGTGGGTAGAAAGAACGGGGGATGGCTACCTAGCAAAAGCGTCGACGGAGGGGCGGGATATGAAGCCAACGTGCGAATAAAAAGAGAAAGGGCAACCAATCGGAATCAAACGGTGCATTTAGTCCGGCGAACTCCAACCAATCCGAGGCAGGGATTAGGGAAGGCTGTCCCCAGCACATGCGATTGACGTTACTTTTAGCCAATTATAAAGGGAAGCTGCGTTCTACCGGCAGGCTGGTAACCGGCGGCGCAGACTATGGGGTAGTAGAGGGAAGCCACCCAGGGTCGAATCCCCACTCAGCCAAACAGTTTAGTGGGTGTTCGTCAGATCGGCCCGGGCCTGCTTCACAAGCTTATGCAAAACTTGAAAAAATGGAAAGACCACTATAAGAGCTAGCTACGCTCTCCTACCCTTAGAGTGCTGTATTTACCGCATTCCAGGACTAGCCTTGCCCTCGCGCCCGAGTCTTTGCACGTTAGAAACCAGGGGGCCGTCTTGGATTCCGAGCCCTCTTCCTTTCCCATAGTCCATACGGGGATAAATCTGTATTGGACTTGTATTTTATAAGCAGCTCGTCCTAAATTCAGAATCATCATATATTCAGACAAACGCGGAGTTCTATCCCAAATGCAAAGAAAACGCTCGAGCCCTTTCTGGAAATATTATTAAGGCGCTGCGCTTTCGCGTATTCAAAACCCAAGTAAGCCCAAATCTTTCTTTGAACAAAAGCAGTAAAAGGAGATCGTCAGCGTGAATCAGAAAGGAGCAGAGCGGGGGGGTCGCAGGCCCCCGCCCGCGGAGACTCTAATCATCTCTCATGCGCTCTCCATTCATCATGTGCTGTTCTCCCGGAGGAGGAACAAGTAAGGATATACCTCACTGACGATAAAGTGAGAGCGGTGGGCGCCACAAGCGCCATTTCTGGCCGCAGCCTCTGAGGTCACGGTGGGGCAAACGGACCCTCTGCAAAAGTATCTCCCCTGCCGGCTCTCCGTCTTCCTTGCGTCTGCCACGTCGATGGTTCCACTAGAGACCGACCACCCGGACATTTTTTCTTCGAGGAATAGGAGATCAGCTCCCGAACCATGAGCTTTTCCCAGGGATCCATGCGCCGAGAAATTTGCATGCAGCTGCCCAGCTACCGTATTTATCATGGCAAAGGGGCAGCCTGGTTTGCGTTTGAGTCTGCAGGCTACCTAGAAAAGGAACTGAGGGAGATGCAAGAATTTATGGCACCTCAAGACAAGAATGGGGAGCGGGGATCAACACAGAACATTTTCTCTTGCAGCGGCCCAGCGAGGCAAGAGGATGCTGATGGTCTCCTTGTCATATTTAGGTTCCAGAAGGATGTTTTTTAGATCATAAGCTGAGTGCAGCATGGCTTTCCTAGAGATTATTCTCTGCAAGAAAGATGGCAGACCAGGCCTCTCCCTAGCGCCTGCCTGCCTGCCTGCCCCGCCCCCCGCCAAGAGTTTTGGGGATATGGTGATGAATCCTTCTTGTTAGGCAGATCACTGGCTCAAGAGAGCAGTGGACAACAACCTGGAAGGCTTTAAGAGGGGTTTGGAGAACTTCATAGAGGAGAGGTCTATCAAGGGCTACTAGTCAGAGGGCTAGAGGCCACCTCCAGCCTCAAAGACAGACTGCCTGAGTAACAGTTGCAGGGGAGTCACAGCAGGAGAGAGGGCATGCCCTCAACTCCTGTCTTTAGGCTTCCAGGGGCATCTGGTGGGCCACTGTGCAAAACAGGATGCTGGACTAGATGGGCTTCCTTGGGGCTGATCCAGCAGGGCTCTTCTTATGAGAAGGGGCAATGGGTGAGTATGGGGGGAAACTGACGCAGGAGCTTGAGTTGGCCAGGCAGGCAGCTTCTGAACCAGGCAGAGAGGAGCTGACCCAGGCTTGGAGAGGCCAGAATGAGCAGAGAGCTGAAGCACCTGAGGTTGCAGACCTGCAATGCTCTTCTCTGGGATCTGTTTGCGCTTGCTCCTTCTAGGAGTGCTCTATTTCAATTTAATCAAAAGCTGAACTTTGCTTATTTGTAAAATATTAAAGACACCATTGGCCTTCAGAGGTCTCTCCTCCAAAGGAAACCAAAAGTAGCACCACCCTCTTGGAACTTCCACCTTAGGTTGTATTATGACGACAACTATGGAAAGGTATATACTGCTCTTCAACCAAAGTTCACAAGGCAGCTTACACAGAAAAATAAATAAGATGGCTCCCTGTCCCCAAAGGGCACACAATCTAAAACAAAACATAAGGCAGATACCAGCAACAGCCACTGGAGGGATGCTGTGCTGGGGATGGATAGGGCCAGTTGCCCTCCCCCTGCTAAATAGAAGAGAATCACCACTTTTAAAGGTGATTCTTTGCTCAGTTAAAAGGGATATTTTGTATAATGTAAAAATACATTATGTTGGACTTTTAAATATGCGTAGAAACCATCTGGAGATGTTTAACAGAAGGTGAACAAATCAGACAGAATTCTCACAGTCAGGGTACTTGGGGAGTGAACACAGCACTCTCTTAGGTAGACAGGAGCCTAGTCCTGCCCTGCCCTGCATCTAATTTTAGTTACTCCCTGATAAGAGAAAAGCATTGGAGATATGATAGCAAAAATGCCCTTTTTGGGATAAAATTTATGAGGATGCCACTTTATTAAGGTAAAAAAAAGTGAGTTTATTCTTCTTAATTTCAAAACAAGCAGCCACCCTGCTGAGAGTAAAATACAGCATACGATCAAACACTTTTCTTTCACAGAGTGATTATCTGGCCTATTTCCTCTGCAAAGGTGGCCCACGAACTACAAGCTGCTACTTCTCTGCCTCCTATGAGAGGAGATTTTTGGCACCACCAATTGGGAAATGTGTGGCAGACAATGTGTGTCGGTGAGTGAAAGGGTACACCACCCCTGGGCGGCCACTGGAGGGAGTCCGCACAGCACAGCAGACCGCTGGAGCTGTGCTGTAGTTGGGCTCAGACTACAGGCAAGGAACTTCTGGAGTCAGAAATCAGGGGGATCAAAGGCCACACTGCTAAGCCCTTAAGAAGGCAAGTTCCTCGGACTCCGATTGCAGCCAGCCGTTGGTCTTCCTTAAAGAACACTTCTCCAGCTCCCTTTCCTTTCCACCCCATGCGGGCATCTCAGAGAATCTCTTCTCCGGGAGCCCCTTCCCCTCTTGCGACAGGGTCTTTCACAGGGGCTTCTTCTTCAAACCAAAGACCAAGATGAAAAGTAGGACTTCCATGGTGGCAGGTAAGGCACTGGGTGGGAGGCAAACACAGAGGTAGGAGGAGTCAGGAGAAGGGCTCTGCACTCCCAGAGGAACATAGGAAGCTGCCCCATACTGAGTCAGACCCATAGTCCATCTAGCTCAGTATTGTCTACACAGACTGGCAGCAGCTTCTCCAAGGTTGCAGGCAGGAGTCTCTCTTAGCCCTATCTTGGAGATGCTGCCAGGGAGGGAACTTGGAACCTCCTGCTCTTCCCAGAGCGGCTCCATCCCTTCACAGGGGAATATCTTAAAATGCTCACATTTCTAGTCTCCCATTCATATGCAACCAGGGCGTACCCTGCTTAGCTAAAGGGACAAGTCATGCCTGCTACCACAAGACCAGCTCTCCTCTGCCACATATTCCCTGCTCCCCTGACCCCAGAAAAAAGCCTCGCCCAGGGAGAGCCACTCAAGGATGCATGCACACGCAGCTCAGAGTCTACCTGCAGAAGCCCAGGATGTACCAGTAAGTGACCATCTCCCAGCGCTCAAAGACGAAGAAAGACAGGCAGATGGAGGCACTGCAGTGGGCGGCCAGAGCTGGCAGGGAGCAGTCAGGGAAACCGGCACTGTAGAAATGATGCCCGTGCAAGAAGCAGCTCCAGGTGGCCAGAGGGCACCCCAGCCCCTCATGCTGCCCCCAAAGGAAGAGACCTTCTGGGTCTGACCCACAGGTCTCCGCAGAGAGATCTCCAGCCATTGAGGAGGGGGCGGGGTGGAAGGAGCAAACTGCACCGCTACGGATGCCCATCAGCCACTCCCGGAGTATTCACTGGATCATCCCATGGCCATTTTATTTAGGCTGCAAATCCACCCCATTCAGCAAGCATGAGCCTGGCAGTCCAGGATGCCTGAGATGGTGGTGGTGGTTAGCTGCCTTGAGCCTTCCTTCTGGGGGTCAGAATATAATGAAGAAATGGAGGCGAGCCATAATCCTGGGGTGCAGGAGACAGCCCAGGATCTTCAGAGGTCTGTCACCTTCCATACAGGCCTTCCCATTTGCTCAGGATGTTGGGAGGGACCCTGCATCCCATCCCATCCCATCCCCATCAGAGGTACAGTTGGTGGGAACACAGGAGAGGGTCTGTGCAGCACTCGGGCTGTGGAACTCCCTGCACCAGGAAATCAGTCTGGACTCCACCTTAATGGCATTCAGAATCAAAGTGAAATCTACTGTTCCATCAGGCCTTTGGTGTGGCTGGCCTGCAAAGCATGCCAGCGTGGTGTAGTGGTTAGAGTGCTGGACTAGGACTGGGGAGACCCGAGTTCAAATCCCCATTCAGCCATGATACTAGCTGGGTGACTCTGGGCCAGTCACTTCTCTCTCAGCCTAACCTACTTCACAGGGTTGTTGTGAAAGAGAAACTAAAGTATGTAGTACACCGCTCTGGGCTCCTTGGAGGAAGAGCGGGATATAAAATGTAAAAATAAATAAAAATAAAATTATTACTCTCTTAGCTTTTTAAAGCTGGCTTCTTTATCTACTGTTCTGATGTTGCAGAGCAGTAAAAAATGCTTTTAAAACATCTTGGAAACATGACAAAAGGGTGAGATAGAAATATTGTCAAGAAACAAAAATAAAAACCTGGCCTGACTCCAAAAGGCAGAACAATATCCAAAGAGAGCCTTCTCAGTCCTGAACATGGGAAGCTGCCTTATACTGAGTCAGACCATTGGTCTGTCTAGCTCAGTATTGTCTACACAGACTGGCAGGGGCTTCTCCAAGGTTGCTCTTCCCATCCCCTAAGGGAATATCTTACAGGGCTCACACATCTAGTCTCTCATTCAAATGCAAAGCAGGACGGACCCTGCTTAGCAAAGGGGACAATCCATGCAAGACAGGACCAGCTCTCCTCCTCCTCCTCTGAACCTAGCTTGGAACTGTGGCCACAAAGCTCCAGCTTCTGTGTTTCTGTCCCTGTGAAGCTGAGGATGGGGGAAGAGGCCCCTTGCCTTTTGAGCCTCTGCCTCCTTCAGAGGTCGCCAGTGGCACCCCAACTGACCTGCAAAAGGCAAAGACCCACCAGTAGAGGCTGCCATCCAGCTGTTCAAAGAGGAAGAAGAGCAACGTGATGGAAGCGGAAGCGTGGGCCCCGATGGCTGGAGGAGAGAGGACACGCAGTCAGGGAGCAACAACACCTGGAGGGACACAACTGCCCTGGGGAAGCAGTGAGACTTGAGGGGCTAGCCGACACGGCAGTCCAAACAGGCACGTTACCGCACTTGGGTCCACCTGTCTACTGTTAAAACAGCCATAAATCCCACAGAGAAAGACGGTGTATGGTTTGGCACAGCTCCCAGGAGAGTCCATCGAGGTATAAGGCCGTGCCAGTGAGCTTGGACACCGCAGGGGTTCATCTGCACGCAGGCAGATCAAAGGGCCACCCCCCCACAACTCCCGTTACTTCTTTATGCACACCTGGGGGTGGGTGAGCATCGGACCTTGCCTGGAGGTCCGCCCTTTCTTCCCAGGCTCAGGTCTCCCACATCACAAGGAACCTGATGACTCCACCCAACATACCTCCCACCTGGTCTATGACCCTCCCCTCAGCCCCTCCCATCCCCTCCTCCCGTTTGGAAAGGATACAGAGGAGGCTTTGCACATTGTTGAACATGGACACCCCGGAAAAGAAGCCAGCCAGCTCTATAGCAAAGAGTCCAAGGGTTACCGACAGCGCCACCACCATCCTGGAGAAGGAGAATCCCAGGAAAGGTTAAGTCCCGCTGCCACTGCCCAACCAGACCTGCAGAAAAGTCCTTCCTGAGCCCAGCTGTGGTCGCAATCAGCCCCACAAAAACATTCAGACAAAACAAGATGCACAACTAAGCCAGAGGTTCTCAACCTTGGGAGACCCCAAATGGCGCCGGACTACAACTCCCATTATCCCTAGCCAAAGGCCATGCTGGCCAAGGACGAAGGGAGTGGCAGTCCAACATTATCTGGGGACCCAAGGTTTTATCTTATTTATTTGTTTATTATTTCTCTGTGTAAACCACCCTGAGCCATTTTTGGAAGGGCGGTACAGAAACTGAATGAATGAAGGAGAACCTCTGCACTATGCCTTTTGCACAAAGGAAAACTGAACCGGAACATGACTCTACACACACAATATATGAAAACGATGGATATTGATCAATATTTTCCGGATATTTTTCAACCAAAGTTCCCAAAGCAGTGTATGTAAACAAATATAAATAAATAAAATGGCTCCCTGTCCCCAAAGGGCTCACAGTCTAAAAAAAGAATCATAAGACAGACACCAGCAACAGCCACTGGAGGGACGCTGTGCTGGGGATGGGGACTTGCTCTCCCCCTACTAAATACAAAGAATCGCCCCTTTTAAAAGGCGCCCCTTTGCTGGGTTGGCAGGGGACACTCAAGATTGCAGTCTCCAGTCCCCAGGGAATGCACACGTGCTTCAGGGCCTCTCACATCCCTTCAGGGACTTGACACAGTAGGAGTGGCACTCAGGATGAGTGCCCTGGGCTAGCACTTCTCCCAAGGTAATCCTCCTTTACTGCAAGCTCACCTTAGCCTGGATTTCTCTACCACTGTGCTGAGCCACTTCTTCAGTCAACAGACTGGGAGCGTAGGAGCTCTTCTGCTTAGCACACAGCACAGCTGAGCCCCTTTTGGTCAGCAATCTGCCTGGGATGTGCCTCTACAAGGTGTGAGCCCAGAACTCCCCTTTTCAAGAGGAAGGAACGCAGGCATATTTGAAGCTCCAGTGGCTTCGACTGCAGAGGCAGCCAGATACTGTGATTTGTAGGGGGGTTAATAAATGCTGGCTCTGTTCACCAGCCAGACAAAAACAAATTTAGTCATCGAGCTATGTTGGTATATTACTCATCAGGATTTTTTCCGCTCGTCACAGACTAGTAGATTTCCTGAGCCGTGGTGATTTGTGCCCATGTGTGTGCTTTCAGATGAGAAAATATGGCTCGAGAGCCCCAGAATATGGCCCAGTACAGCCTTCCCCTTCTCAGACTGTCCCCCAGCCAGTGATTTCATTGCCCCCAGGTTTACGACCAACATCTGTCTGTCTGAGCCAAAAGGCTGACAATGCGTAGGCCTGCTGTCAACACAGCGGCCCTCCGACCACCCTGTGCAAAGCAGAGAGGCCACCATTCACAGATAGCATGGCTAGAACACCCCCAATGGGAGGAATCTGGAGACATCAGCACTCTCAGCTCCTCCAGAGGAGAGAGGGCCAGCAGAACAGCAACCCAGGGCTACACACACTCAGACCCAAAATGGAAGTGTTGACCACTTGCTCCTATTTGGCATACATGGCAAACACATTCATACATGGACATTGAGGGGGGAGGGGGAAGCTTTGCGGTTGCCAGTAGTTTTTCGTAAGCTAGAGAGACTGGGGAAGGTTTTTCCTTCATCATCTATACATATTAAAGCTAAGAGGTTACAGTAGGGTCGCTGAAACAGCTGTGGCAGAATACTTACTCCGTGTCCCGGGTCTCATACTCTTGCTGGGTGCACTGCAGGGGCAGGGAAGCACGGACATTATTCTCCTGTAAGAGAGAAGACAGACAGGTCTGCCAGCTGGCAAGGGATTAACCCATTAGAAGGGACAAGGAAGTCGCAGGCCTTTTGTTCCTTTCCTGCTGCCCTGTTCTATGGTGCTCCCTTCCCTTCCCTTCCCTTCTTCTTTGGCAAAATCCCCTTAAAAGTTGCCAAGAGGTGCCCGAGGTGGCACAAGCACTCAGGAGCAACAGAAGCAAAGGAGAAAGCAGAGCCTGGCAGAAAGAAGGCCCACCTTCACACAATGCATTAGCTTGTGAAACTCAACGCCACAAGATGTGGCGACAGTCACTATCTTAGACAGCTTTTAAAAGGGATGACAATATGGAAGAGAAAGAGAAGTCTATCAACGGCAGCTATTACCAGCTGAGCTTATTCTGCTCTCTCCCAGAAGCCTCCCTGGTTGCAACTGTATCTCCAGGCTTGGAGACTGCACTTTTGCTATGCTCTGCAAAGTGAGCTCCCAGTCTATGTTATACATGGGGACAAGTCGCTTAGTTTGACAGTGGACTGGTCGCCCCTAGATTTGGCTACAGGCCCCACAAATTGGAAAGGGGATTAGATCCACACTCCCTCTCTGTGAGCGGGCCCTGGCTAAGCAGACTCCAGAGAGTCCAGAACTGGCTACTGCAGGTGTCTGGCATTCAGGATCATTTCAGCCTTGGAAGGAAATCTAATCTAAACTCCCCTCCTCCTCTCACAAAGAGAGAGAACACCTGTTGTTAATGAAGCACTCAGGCCAGAAAGGGCAACAACAGACTCCATTACCATAGGGTTGAGTCCGTGATGTAACTTTGCCATTGAAACTCTTGATAGAATTATTGGGAAGCCCTTCCCAGCACAGGGTGCTCTGGATGCTCCTGCACACTCCAGCTGTCCTCAGGATCAGCCTTGAATGCCATAGGCGATTCACACACATTCCTACCCAGGAAGGGCTAAGCCACAATGCATTTAAAAAGGGGAAAAAGTTGTCTGGGCTCCCCTATTCAGCAGAGCAGGACAAAGGAAATGTGCCCTCAAGGCACGTTTTGGGATATAAGTATCCCTAACTCCATGACCCAGTGTGCTTCCTCGTGTATTAAACTTACACCTGGGACTTCCACTGCGAAACATCTGTGTTCCCTTGTGCCTCTCACTCTGGACCCTAGAAGTCCACCTTAGTGTTCCCCTCTTCAGGACACGTGATATAACCTCTTGCCCGGCTCCTTCAGGGCTGAACCTATCCCTTTCTCTTATTTCTGAAATCTTGCCCCTCTATCTTAAAGTACTTCTCTAGCCCGCCTGGGAATTTACACATAATTTGGAACTAATGTCCCCCAGGTAGAAATATCCTACAGCAACACAGGAACTGGAAACTGCATAGGTTGGTACTGTAAGGCAATTTCCAGTTCCTTCTGAGAACTATGTCTCATGGTGTACCCAGTGAGGCTTGTTCCAATGTAAGCATGCCTAACATTGCAGCCTGAAAGCGATGACAATTTAGGGAGAGGAGAAGGCTTAGCATTTGGGGCTGGCATGCACTCCAGGGGCCCCACTGACTGATCAGGGACAGGCCCTACTTTCTGGCCACTATCCTTAGTTAAAACTATGGGTCACAAGACAGGGGAATAGATCCACCAGTAACTAATCATATTTTTAATTTTAATGTAGTCATGTGCTAAAAATCAACTTTGGCCCCTGCACACCAAGTTGTGGTTGGTTCTGGCCCACCAGGGCATTTGAATTGTGCAGCCCTGGTTTAGATATATGTTCCTCCTTTCTCCTGTTCCTCCACAAAGACTCTGCTTGGCTTCAGTCAGCAGTCAACACTCAAGACTGTGAGACAAATTGCCTGTCCTTTGGGAGAGTCTTACTTTTGTCCAAATGGGGTGTGTGTGTGTGTGTAGGATGGCTCCCTTTAAACACACAGTAAGAACAATTAGAGACATGTCTGGAAAGATAAAGGGACAAATGGCATTTTGCAGAGGTGGGGAGGCCTCTCACCCTGGACCAGAAGATGGTGATTACAATGACCAGGTGGGCTGTGAGGGTCAGGAATCGCGACGGGACCAGCCCATTGACCAGAGGCATCCTCTCCCAGCACCCAAGAGGTGACGAAATGCTGGCAGCAAAGACAAAAGAGAAAACAGGGAGTCAACAGAGGTTTAAGACAGGCAAAAGACAGAGACAGCCACATCTCTGTTTACCCCTCACTCCTTGGCAATTCACAAATGAAATAAAAGACAGGTGAATATTAACTATTAATGTTGCAAATGACAACACAATGTCATAGCTAAGGATTGCCCTTTAACCACAAATGACCAACAGCACAATCCTGTATATGTTTACAGAAGGAAATCTCCCTGGTACCTTTAGACTTGCATTCTTAGTAAAATCTGGGTTTGTTATGTCCATGCATAAAAACAATTTGCCTTCAGTGGTTATGCAAAAGTCGTTCCAACACCCCCACACACCCCTATCTTTTTCTAAGTTCTGGATCTTTTAAAATACATCCCTCACCAACCACAGTTTTACCAACCGCAGTTTTGAGTACAGTATATGCGAATAGGAAACTGTGACAGGTCTTGCCAACTGCGACTGGAGTACAGTAAATCTACTGGAACTGCATCCCATCTGAACACCCTTTTGAAAAGGTTGGCTAGAAAGTGAGCTCCTGCATCATAAAACCAAGTTGAAAACTGAAAAGGTTATATATAATTTGAAATTATTTAATTCTCTGAGGAAAAAGGGAGGCAGATGATAACTCATTTGGGCCAGATTTATAATCACATAATAGATCACACACATAAGTTTTTGAAATCCTTTCGGAGCCGATTGCAACTCCAAATGATGACAAAGCAGTTGGAATACAGACACACACCAGGTGCATTTGTCCTACTAGTGCAGGGGTAGCCAACCTGATGCTCCCCACTTGTTCCTGGACTACAACTCCCATCACCCCCAGCCACAGTGTGGGTGGCCACCTTTGCTCTAGTCGTGCCTCCCACCCCATAGCGTTTCCCAGCCTGGCAAGATTGGCCTGAAATCTTCAGGAACCAGCACTGATTTCTAGGAGGCTACTGAGACCAATGCTCAATATTTTGATGGATTTATATCCACCCCCAGGAATAGCTTCATTCACTCACCAGTTTAGAGAGAGGCTTTTAACAGTCTTTTAATTATCATCTGATGGGTTTTTAATTGGGATTTTATTTTTAATTGGGCTTGCTTTCATTGATTTTATCCTACGCTCTGTTTTATTTTTTAAAATGTTATATATTGCTTTTACTGTTGAGAGCCACCCTGAGCAGTGTACCAGAGGGGGTGGGATTTATTTATTTATTCATTCATTCATTCAGTTTCTGTACCGCCCTTCCAAAATGGCTCAGGGCGGTTTACAATCAAAATATACATATTTTAAAATAGACAAATAACTCAGCATTGGCCTGCTTCCCATTCATTCAGTGAGCCACAGGTGCACTGAATGAATGCAATATTTAGGTGGTGGTAGTGAGCATGAATTGTCCCCTTTGCTAAGCAGGGCCCACCCTGGTTTGCATTTGAATGGGAGACTCCATGTGTGAGGACTGCAAGAAATTCCCCACAGGGGATGGGGTTGCTCAGGGAAGAGAGCCTGCTTGCCTGCCTGCCTGCTTGCATGCAGAAGGTCCCAACAGTCCCAACAACTTCCCTCCCTGGCAGCATCTCCAAGACAGGGCTGAGACTAGAGAGGCTCCTGCCTGCAAGCTTGCAGAAGCCGCTGCCAGTCTGGGTAGACAAAACTGAGCTAGAGGGACCAAGGGTCCAACTCGGTATATGGCAGCCTCCTTTGTAAGTTACTCCCTAACTCAGCCTACCACAGTCTCTTTTCTCCATTGTGAATCCAGTGGGGAGGAGGGGAGGGCGCAGCTCATCCCGCTAAATCCCATTAGCTTTTGGATAGCTCTCAAATAAACAAACAAACCAAGGCGCATTATCCGCCCGCCCCCACATACTAGCCCCAACGTACCCTTCCACTGGAATACGTCCACTGGATAATACGTGATGCCCCACTGAGTCAGGCAGGCTCAGGGCCTCGCCACTAGGCCTCGCCGTTGCCCCTAGCAACCGCCTCCGCGCGGCCCCGCAACTTCTTTTCTCCGCGGCCGAAGCACTTCATCACGCGTCGCATCGCGAGGCTTTGAAACAAGGAGGCGCGGCTCTTCGTCCGCCATCTTTAGTGAGGGAAGTCGCCCATACGACGAACCTGTTTGTTGCCGTCTCTGTGCAAGTACGGTTTGTTTTGTCTCCCCCATCAGCGTTAATTTCCCACCGCTGCTGCCACGAATATTTGTGAGGGGTTCCATTTGGAGCTTAAAAGCGGCAAATGTGTTAAATAAATAATAAATGAAGAGATCCAGTTCCGGGAGAGGAGAGAAGGATGGGGAAATGTCCCATAGGCAAATGAAGCCTTTTCTCTCTCTCTCTCTTCTAACTTAAGTCTGCACAGCCAGAGCTACCAACAGTCCCTTTATTAGCACGGACGTCCCTTATTTCAGCCCCAAAGGGTCTGTCCCTTGCAGGACACCATTCGTCCCGGTCCCTTATTTTCCGCCAATGGGAAGAACCTATGGCTCAGCCTCAGATCAAACCAGTTATTTTCACTAATAAATGAAATAATGAATGAGCCCCAGCTCCTTTCTCTTCTCCCTTCCAAACAGAGTACTCTGTGTGGTTGTGGTGGGCAGGCCCTCTATGACCCAACACGTATTATGAATGGTCTGGGGAGGGTTTTTTTTAACTGCAGTATCTGAAGATTAATTATGACGATTTCTAGATTATTATTTTTTCTCCCTCGTTTGGCATTTGCAGATGTTCTCTACGTGGCCGAAGACCAGGCGGTGGGGGGGAGGGGGGAAAGCAAAAGAAAGACTCTCCGGGCAGCTTACATTATTTTGCAAAGGCAACGCAGGTAAAGCACAGGAAGCTGTGATGGCCGAGTGGTTAAGGCGTTGGACTTGAAATCCAATGGGGGTTCCCTGCGTAGGTTCGAATCCTGCTCACAGCGCATCTTTTGCGCGTTTTTAGCTGGACAATCCCGCCTGTCTGGATGCATGCCCTCTTCCCACTTGCATGGCGGAGGCTATGCGATGCCTCTGGAGCCCAGTGCAGGACCGCGTAAATCATTACGAGCTGTGCCAATTCAGTCCGGATTAGTTAGCCTGCTAAAGTGCTTTAAGCACGCGTTTGGTGCGCGCGCACAGACAGATTGGATCACATCTGAATTATTAAAGCGATGGTTTGAGGATTGCCCCCGTTGCCCTCCAAATCATTGTCCTGAACAATCTACCGGTATTCGTTTCCTTACCTTAAAAACAATTTTTTTTTAAGAACAGCGTATTTGTATTCATTTAATTTACTCTGCTTACATCCCACTTTTCGTTGCAAACGACAAAGGGATATTTTCTGATGGCTGTTTTTTTTTTTTTTTTTTTTAACGTTTGTTTTTCATGCGCTGTTTTGGAAACTGCCCTGGAAAAGTTGCTGCCGGGCAGAACGAGCCCTGCAGCACGGACTGAAACACGTGTCCTCTTGCTAACTCTGTCCCCACATAAAGCGGGAATGCGAGACTTCTGCAACCCCAGGAAGCACCGTCCATCCAAGCGAGAGCTCGAGGCCGCCCAGAAGGGCTGGGAATTAAAATAGATCTACCGCCACGCAGGCCGTTTTCGCTTGGAGCCGAGATCCAAAACGGCTGGAGATGCCGGGGATTGAACCCGGGGCCTCATACATGCGAAGCATGCGCTCTACCACTGAGCTACATCCCCGCCACGCCAGCAACTCCTGCGCTCCTCTCTTGTAGTCTTTTCTCCCACCGTTCCCATCCTGGGGCATTTCCAATTCTCCGCATTTCTCCTCACTACTTTGCAGAGGGATGGGAAGGAGGGCGGAGATCTGCAGCCCCCCAACGCGCTGCCAAGCTGGACATCCCTGGTGCGCCTCACTATGCATGGAAAGACCATATTCGGTGCTTCATGTGGGCTTCCTAACACCGTAGAGATGAGGGATTCTCCTCCTCCCCCGCCCCTTGCTTTAAGAAGTAAGGCGAATCTGAAAACTCTGCCCGGGGAACACACGGGGTAGCAATAGCGGGGGTGCCTCTGAGAAAGCGCAGAGTGCCTACATCAGGACGCGGACGCTCTATACCCCCAAGTATTCTTGGGCGTGCTTGGCCGCAGAAGACACAGACTTCTGCTTCCTGGCGCCGTGGCTGTTTTTGCTCCACCACGGGATAGCTGACTGTTTCCCGAGGAGCCTTTTCAAGGGTTGCCAGCCGCCGCTGCCGCCGCCACTCACCCGTACCCTGGAAAACGGAAGGGCCGGGGCGAGCAGCTGCATCTATACATACTGAGATTACAGTGCGGAGAAACCGTTTGCCAGGTGGCGCCGTGGCTTAGTTGGTTAAAGCGCCTGTCTAGTAAACAGGAGATCCTGGGTTCGAATCCCAGCGGTGCCTTTTTCCCCCCTTCTTTTTTGGAAACGGATTGAAAAGAACATACAAATTCTTCTGCAGGCTGTCATTATATACTTTAAACCCACAAAGTTCAAAGAGGCTCCCAACCCTCTTCACAAAGCTCTCCGCGTTCCTCAAAGGCATGCTTATCCCGGCTCTCTTGCCACGGCGTTCTGCATCCCCACCCCCGTGTTCCGTTCTGGTTGCATTTCGGTGGAACTCAGCCTGGCTGACATCCGAGCCCGCTCCGGGGATCAGCAGAGAGACGCGCAGCAAGCAGTTAAACACCGAAAGCAAAAGGCTCTTCCTCCCTCCCTCCCGCTCCTTCTTTGGAGCAGAGGCAGGTCCATGCTCTGCTGCGCTTCTCAGGCATTCTCCAGGTCAACTCACCTCCTGCGGCTGCTCACCCTCCCCCCCCCCAAAGGTTTGCAACTCGCTTGCAGCAGACAAGCATGCCTCGCCTTCCGAGAAGGGGTTACCGAGGCATGCAGTGTCGGAGGGTGGGCCTGGTCTCCATGACCTGTCTACGGAAATTCAGCGAGGAGGACAGCATGAAGAGGAGGGGTGTGTGGGAAACATCTAAGGAAAATAAACGAGAAGCTATGGGGAAGAGTGAAAGGCTATGTAGAGTTTTTAAAACCAAAAGAGTTGCTGCATTGGCCGGGAATCGAACCCGGGCCTCCCGCGTGGCAGGCGAGAATTCTACCACTGAACCACCAATGCTCGCTTGTGTTAAAATGATGCTTGACCGGTATGTAAAATGCAATGCAATGTGTCCAGGGATTATTGTGCACACTTCTTTTTAATTCACAGCACATCTTTATTTAAAAACAAGAATAAAGCAACTTTAAAAAAAACCAAACAGACATAATTGACAGACCGTGAATTTCTGTGCAACCGAAGAGTGCCGCCCCATCCAATCCTGCAGGTAATCCAGGTCTCATACTTTTGTTACAAGAGACTAACCCAGTTTCTTCCTTTGGGATTTGCCCCACAATGGCATAGACGCTCAGGGCACAACATATATAAACTAGCGGTGGGTGATGAATCATCACACCTGGCTAACTTTGAATGTACCGTTCTGAGAGTGTTGCTCTGTGATGAAATTGGAGCAAGATGAAGGAGTGAGAACACAAAGTGTAATCCAATATGTGTAATCCACACATGCATGCCTAATGCAAGCATAATGCACACCAAAAACACAAACATCAATTGTGAAGGCCCTCAATTTGCAGACTCTGTTGTCACAGTGTAGTGCAGGGACTTCACCCAACTGGTTCTTCATGCCGTCACTTGATCTTTTTGCCCTTGATGAGTGGCGGCTGAATGTCACAACCAACTTCCTCACAAAGCATTGCATGTGAGGAGACACCAAAGATCCATTTGCAGTGTTCTGTCTGGACCATTCACACATGCATGTCTTACTGCAGTGTGAGCCAGACTCACAGGATGTTAGCCGGTCTTGAAACATATACACAAAAAATGCTACTTTTGGGGGGGTACAAATTGTTTTAATCCAGTATTTATTTCTAAAAACCATGTCAGTCTCCAGCAGCATTCTGCCTTGAGGTTCCTTTTTAAAATGCCCCCTACACTAGAAAATATACATCAGTTCAGAGGACAAGAAAATCACAATGGAAACAAATATTTGTTTTCCCCATCACACCCTGCCCCTTATTGCTGGATTAGACATCTCTTTGCTTAGGGGTCTGATACAGAACAATTTCCCCTGAGCTCGCCCACATAAATTCAGAGAATGTTAGAGCTGGAAGGGACCTCAGAGGTCATCTAGTCCAACCCGTGAATCTCCTGTGGCATCCTTGGCAGCTGGCCATCCAGCCTCTGCAAACCTTGAAAGAAGGAGCCAGCCATTGCATGGGGCAGACTGTTCCACTGTCCAACAGCTCTTACTGTTAGGAAATTCTTCCTAAGTTCTAGCCTAAATTTGCTTCCTTGCCATTTCAACCCATGGCTTCTCGTCCTGTCCTCAGGAGCCACATGGAGGGAGCCATAACAGCCTTGACATTCAGGACACCCCCACTGAGAAAAACCAAAGACATGGACCCAGGGTGCTGTGAGACCGAAGGGCAGGGGGCAAGCATTCCCTAGCATTCAGCCTCCTTCTGACCCTCTCAGAGCCTTAGCAAGGGTTCCCTATTCGAAGCCTAGTCCCACTTGAGGAGGCCTAACTGTGAGATGCCAAAAGGGAGATTGTGTTACTGCTATTATTTTAAAAAATTAATCTTTGCCAATAAGTACGGGGTGGGGGGGGGAAGAGAAGGGTAGAGTCCACCACCAACCCTTTAAAAAGATCCCGAACCTTCAGCAACATAAAACCCATACTGTACAATATATAGAGAATTTAATATACATTTACAAAAGAGTGAGAAGAGGGAGGGGGTTTCCTCAAGGCCAGGGCCTCCAAACGTTCAGCGCCTGCAGGGGGGACTGTGCTGCGGAATTCCGCGTTTCCGAGAGTTTGTTCTGCTGAGCCCGGCTGCAGCCCTCCTGCTGGGCTGGGCCGCCGACCCGGGCCTGGAGTCCTTGGCTGGCGGGGTAACCGGTGGGAGGCGGGTGCAGGACGTACGCAGCACCCCCGAGGGGCGGGCTGCACCCAGCGAACACATCGGGGCTGTAGCGCTGCGGCAGCTCGTAGCTGGGGTTGGCGGCGGGCGGCGGGGGTGGCGGCCGGTGCAGCTCCGCCCGGGGGCTGGCCGCGATCTTCTCCATGCAGTGGCAAATGTGCTCCATCAGGTAGGCCTTTTTGCCCGTGCAAATGCCCGGGCTGGCTCGGAGGAAGTGGGTCGCTTGGGTGAGACACTCCCTGTAGCCACTGTGGTATCTCTGCAAGAGGGCGTCCTCTTTGTGCTTAGTCTCTGTGGTGTATTCAGCAGCCGCAAAAAGAGAGAGACAGCAACAGTTGAGATGGGCGGCTGGGAAAGAGGCCAGCCTTCAGGACCGCGGAGGGCTGCTGCCATTAGCTTTGCCAGGGTGGACCACCCGAGGCTCTCCGCCTGGCTGCCGTCAGACTACAACTCCCATCACCCCCTGCTGCAATGCATTGTGGCAGGGGGTGATGGGAGTTGTAGTGCAGAGACAGCTGGAGAGCCTCAGGCGGGCCAACCCGGACCTTTGCCATGACTGTCACCGTGTTTTCCTCTTCTCTCTAATGGAGTGGCACACTCCTTTTCTTTTTCCTGGCAGGGGGGTATGTGCCTAGCTGCTGTGCGAGAAGCAGAAATTCAGAAGGGTGTGTCCCTGCATCTATGCTACAAAAAAACATATTAAAAGATCTCCTGCTCAATTTCTGCTTCGCCACACACCATCAAAGGCCCAGGAACCCTGCCAGGGAAAAAAAAAGACAACACAGTTAGTAACCCAACTTTGGATCTCCTTTGGGTTTCCCCCCACTCCCCCCTACAGCTGTGCCTAACAGGCCGCACTATAAACTTCAATTCAGTTGCCACTTCTCTTCTGCCAGGGGGGCCCTGGGCACTTGCGTTCTCTGCTAGAGAGCTCCGCGACAGCAAGGGCAACCTACCTGGGCTTTCCAGCTGCCGTTTGAACTACAACACCCATCATCTGCAGCCACGCATCTCTTAAGAACATAAGCACAGCCCTGCTGGATCAGGCCCAAGGAAGCCCATCTAGTCCAGCATCCTGTTTCGCACAGGGGCCCATCAGATGCTGCTGGAAGCCTACAGGCAGGAGTTGAAAGGGACATGCCCTCCCTCCTGCTGTTACTCCCCTGCAACTGGTACTCAGAGGCATCCTGCCTTTGAGGCTGGAGGTGGCCCACAGCCCTCTGACTAGTCGCCGCTGATAGACCTCTCCTCCATGAAGTTATCCAAACCCTTCTTCTGCACCCGCCTCAGTTTGTTCAGATTTTGGCTATCTTATTTTGAAGCCCCTTTTCTCAACAGTGAAGTACGATCTGCAGGTATGCCTGACCTGTCCCCTCAATGCATCTGCACACAGAAATGTGTAAAGCTGTGCTTATTTCATGCCATAGATAAGCAAGTAAAAACAACAGTGGTTTCCTCCCTCATACAGGGGTTCTCAACCTTGGGTCCCTTAAAAAAAAAAAAGCCTTAGGTTCTGAAAGCCACGGTGGCTGGGGATAATGGGAGTTGTAGTAGCACAGCAACATCTGGGGACCCCTGCTCAAATCAAGGGTTGTAGCAGCATCAGCAACCATAAAGAAGCTTCTTAATTTTAAGACAGAAATGTCCAGGCGCAGGCTGATTGCCCCTCCAGTCTGTTCTGGGTGATTTCTAGCGGCATCTGTATGCCCAGTTGGCCAGAATACAGTGCAATATTCCTATGCTAGACACAGTCCTAGAAAAATCAGAGAAGAAACCACGTGCAAGAATTGCTTAAGCTTCCTCAGTGGCATCTCAGAAGGTCCCCTTCGAGTCCAGCCTTTTCTAACCTGCATCTGTTTGCGGTTCCCAAGTGCTGGAAAATGTGAGTTGTTGTTCAGTCGCACAAAAATGCAAAAGGAGCACTATGCACACACACACACACACTCCACACACGCACCCCAACCCTAATTTCACTTACCCCACAATGCAAAACATTTGAGGTGGCATTTAAAGAAACCTAAAGTGGTTTGTGAGAGAGAAGGGAGTTGGTTTGGAAAGTGGGGGGTGGAGGGTGGGAGAGACAAAGAGAGAGAGAAAGAAAAATACATAGATAAGCGCTTGTTGCTGAAGGTAATGCAGAGGTTTTCAAACGAGGGTCCCCAGATGTTGGGCTACAGCTCCTGTCACACCCAGCATTGGGTCACTGTGGATGATGGGAGTTGTAGTCCAACAACATCTGGGGACCCAATTCTGAGAACCCTTGATGAAATGCAACAATGAAGTGGATGGGGATGGAGAGGGAGGGAACTGCCTGTTTCCTAGGGCTGTGGCAAGAGGGGTTGAGACTAATAACAGCAACTGCAAACAGGGAGTTCAGCACAGTCTGCATTACTATAGCTTCATGCCAAAGGAAAAATAATAATCATTCAGCTTTGCAAGAAAAGAAAGAGAAGCAAACCTTTCCTAGAAACCCATGCAAATGATATTTAAACAAAATGCATGCAACAAAACTACCTTTCACTTTAACAGCAATTTAAAAAGCTTTATCTAAAGGATAGGGATTGAGTTTACCCCTGCAAACTGAGCTAAGAGACACCTTTTAAAGTGGTGGTTCTCTTATAATTCGCAAGGGAGAGCAACTGGCCCTATCCATCCTCAGCACAGCATCCCTCCAGTGGCTGTTGCTGGTATCTGCCTTATGTTTCTTTTTAGATTGTGAGCCCTTTGGAGACAGGGGACCATCTTTTTGATGTATTATTTATTTTTCTGTGTAAACCGCTTTGAGAACTTTGGTTGAAGACCAGTATATAAATATCCGTACTTGTAGTCATTTGGGGAAATAAAGGGAGTGGTGCTAGGTTGGTACTGAGTGAGGTCTGTTTGAGTACATCGCCCCTCATTCGTCTTCTCTCCCGCTCAAACACACACCTAGATATGTAATCAACCCAGTCCAAAACCCACACAGGTGTCTATAAACAGCCTCTGACATGTTCAGGCTTTATCCATTCATTGCAAAGAAAATGAAGCACCTCTGCTCTTCACAGGTCCTGAGAAGGATTAATTAATTCAACAAGTGAAGTTTGCCCCCTCTGCATCGTTACCTGTTGATTCCCACCTGCCAGGCACAGCCTCCATCTCTGATAAAGAGGGCAACTTCTACTAAAACTCCACATGTGCATTGGAGCCCCCTCTATCCACAAACAAGCACCAGATCCAGGCAATTGGAAACCATCATATTACAGAGTTATTTTTTAAAAATGTGGTTGGGGGAGTAGAAATTATTTGGAGGTGTAGCATCTGATCCCATTTGCCACCCGGCTAGATTGGAACAAAGCCTCACCCACTCCAACTTTCAGCTGGATGTTTCTAAGCAACTCCTTGGATGAGTGTGATGGAGGCAGCAATCCTCATTTGTTCCCAGCATCCATGACTCACAGATACACTGCCTCTGAACACAGAGGCTCCATTTGCTATGGCGGCTAGTACCCATTGATTTTGCTATCTTCCGCAAAAGTGTTTAATCCTTTTAAAGGGTTTTTTAAAGAAACTCTCTAGGCTTAGGCTCCATCTCAACACCTTTGGACAATGGATTTCAGAAGAAAGCTAAAACACTGGAGAAATGCCTTCCTTTTTCTTAGCTGGGAACACACTGATGAAAGATGGCTGTGTTAAACGGGTTTAGTCCATCCAGTTTTAGAATACTTTGTCTGTTTTCCTCTTCCCTCCCCCTCCCTTTTTGCATGTATCTTTTAGGCCAAGGGTCCTCAGACTCAGGTCCCCAGATGATGTTGGACTTCAACTCCCACAATCCTCAGCCATAATAGCCTTCCACCACTATGGCTGCAGATTATGGGAGTTGTAGTCCAACAAATTGGGGGAGCTGAGACTGAGGACCCCTATATTGGGCAATATGTCATTATTTTTAACTGCAAGCCACCCTGAGTGCACTGGCAGATTGATGGTCCATAAATAAAGCAAATAAATTTTTGTCACTTGCAATAACTGAAACAGGATTTTATCCCATTGCATCTGATTTGATTGAATCAACAGGAGAGGCGCGACCAAGGAAATGGCAGAAATAACAGTGCACAACAAAGAAAAGTTAGGGAGGGCCTTTTTGTTTGTGGCTGTGATTTTCAGGCAGGGTTATTGTGGAGAGGAGAAACCTGGAAACTTATTAGGAGTCCATTAATGAGAAGCTCAGTGACATGAACGGAGGTTTGCTAGTTGTAACGTGCAGAGGAGGATGTCTCAGGATTCACACTGGTTCCTGTGGGATGGTGATGGCAGGACCCAACCGGCCCAGTTAGTGTGCCACACATTCCCCAAAACATGCCCTGAAGCATCCGCCAGAATTCCTCTGCAATGCACCATAGGAAATATGCAAACTGAGAAATTTAAATTCTAGGAAGATGGACCAGTATCCAAATCCAGGGACCAATCTGTTCATCTAAACCAGGGCTTGGCAAACACGGCCTCCGGCTGTTGCTGAACTACAACCCCCATCACCCCTGACTATTGACCACTGTGGCTGGGAATTAAGGGAGTTGTACTCCAAATGTGGTCACTAAGAGTCAACACTGACTTGATGGCACTTAATCAACCAATCAAGTCCAAAAACAGCTGGAAGCCCAATATCTAAGATCTTCTGATCTAAACCAGGGCTGCACAACTGTGGCCCTCCAGCCCTTTTTGGACTACAAATCCCATCATCCCCAGTCACAGTGGCCAATAGCCAGGGATGATGGGAGCTAAAGTGCCACGTCGGCAGGAGGGCCGAAGTTGCACAGTCCTGACCTGAGCAATGCAGGTCTTTCCTGAGGGCCTTTCCATCATTGTGTATTTTCTAATTACATACGTGTGTGTGTGTGTGTGTGTGTGTGTGTGTTATAAGGAAAAAAGCCAAAGAAAGCAAAGGTTACAAGAAACGTTATACCTGATAAAGGCTGCGTCTTCAGAAACTGAACTGTTTTTTGCAAAATTTCTGCCTTTTCAACTTTAGGGTTTTTAAGTCTCTGCGGAGAGAAAAAACAAGACAAAAAGAAGAAGAGGGGGAGAGAAAAGGGGGCGGGGGGAGGAATGAAAATAAAATATTCTTTGTATGATTTGCGGGGGGGGGAGGAAAGGTCTGGACACGGGCGTGGAGAGGAGGGAGGGGAGGCGGCTCCCTTACCTCGTCCTGCGTGGCTTCGAAGAGCAAGACGCGCAGGCGGTCGAGGCTCTGGTTCATGCGGTCCCTGCGCCGCTTCTCCATCAAGGGCTTCAGCAGCTAGAGAAAGAGAGAGACGGGAGGAGGCAGGGAGGGAAGGCAGGCAGGCAGGCAGGCAGGCCGGGGGGCGGGAGGGGTGGCGGCAGGAGCAGGGGGCATCCGGAGAAAGGGGAGAGGAGGGAGGCGAGCTTTTGAAGCAGAAGAAGCCCGCAGCCAGCAAGGTCACGCCAGGCCGCGGCCCCTCCCGCTCTGGAGCTCGTGCCGCCGCCGCCGCCGCCGCCACCGGCGCCCACCACCACCGCCTGGCCTCTCCTCCTCCTCCTCCTCCAGAGGCGGCGGAGTGGCGAGCAGCAGCAGCAGCATCCTGCAGGGCCGCCAGCCCGGCCAGGGTGCCCAGTTGCAACTGTTACCTTCTTCTCCTCTTTGCTTTCCCACTTCTGGCTTGTCATCTTCATAACTGGTGGGCCCAAGAAGGTGGCGGGCGGGCGGGCGGGCGGGTGGCCTCGGGCTGCCTCTCTCGGGTCTGCAGACCAAAAAAATGCCCCTCTCTCCTCTCCTTCTTCAAAGGTCCCGGGGACCCTTTTATACCCCTCTCCCCTCCCCTCCCCGCTCTCCCCCCAGCACACCATCCCCATCCCTCCCCATCCCCCCTCCTCCCAGAAAATGTCACACCTCCGCCTCCACCCTTTGATCTTCCTCCCCCATCCTGGGGCACGGAGTGTGTCGCACACACTTGTCGCTTCGCCAGAGGCACTACAAAGGAGAAGGTGGCCATTCCCGCCACCAACTGCCTTCTTGGCCGCCTCGCCTTTCGCTAGGTCTGGTGCGGGCTTGGAGGGACGGGAGCTTGTTTTGTTTCGCTTTCATCCTGGAAATTTGGAAATCGTTGGTTATGTGAAGCAATGGCCTTCACGGACCCAGGGCAGGGACTGGGCCCAGCAGCTGGCTTTCCTGCTAGATTCAACACACCAGGCGTGCGTGCATCCAAAAAGTATTCTGGCCTTGCATTTTGCTCTCTCGCAGTCTATTGTGTTTAGCTGAAGCCAAGACTAGGTCTAAATTATTTGATGCTGGAAATTGGGAGGTCCCTTTGAGTAAATACAGGCATGACCTTTGTGTAACCTCTGTTTTTCAGGGGGCTGTCTTAAATTCAGGGTTATCTTTTATTCTGGTAAATTATTATTATTATTTACATTTTATATCCCGCTCTTCCTCCAAGGAGCCCAGAGCGGTGTACTTCATACTTAAGTTTCTCTTTCACAACAACCCTGTGAAGTAGGTGAGGCAGAGAGAGAAGTGACTGGCCCAGAGTCACCCAGCAAGTCTCATGGCTGAATGGGGATTTGAACTCTGGTCTCCCCAGACCTAGTCCAGCACTCTAACCACTACACCACGCTGGCTGTATCCATTCGGATCACACCATGAAACAAATTAGCTGCAGTCTAGTGTTATTTTAATTCTCCAGTGTGCATATCACTTGTCATTTTACCAAGTCCCACAAGACCAGGTACAATCCAGAAGGAAAGATGCATGCATAGAAAGGCAAAGTATTTACTAGACTCCTTCAAGACCACACAACCCATGATGCAGTGTGCCCTAGGTTGATATGTGAAAGGGCTGTTAATGCAACTTCAGGATTACAGGATCCATGAGGCAGCATGACCCCCCCCCCACAATGAAATGCATTAGGCCCAAGTGTGGCTATCATTTCAGGCTCTCAAAACCCATACCACATGGCACAAAAAGATAAGCAAGCAACTATATATATGGGGCCTTGAACTGGAAGGAACCATTGACAGAATATTTGTTTTTTGTTAGTCACTTTAGTTTTTAGTTTAGAATGTAATTTTTAATGTTTCCTTGTTTGCATGTTTTTGTGCATCGCCCAGAGTCTTTGGAGTGGGTGGTATGTTAAATGTTTCTAATAAATGATAAATAAAAATCATCCCCAGCCACAGTGGATAAAGGCCATGGTGACTGGGGGTGATGGGAGTTGTAGTCCAACACTATTTGGAGCCTCAGGCTTGAGAACCCCTCTCTTAAAAAGCTTAACCTGCTAACTTGGCAATGAGGCACTTTTTAATGTGGCGATTCTCTTTATTTAGCAGGGGGAGAGTAACTGGCCCTGTCCATCCCCAGCACAGGACCCCTCCAGTGACTGTTGCTGCAGTCTATCTTATGTTTCTTTTTAGATTGTGAGCCCTTTGGGGACAGGGAGCCATCTTGTTTGTTTGTTTGTTTGTTTGTTTGTTTGTTTGTTATTTCTCTGTGTAAACTGCCCTGAGCCATTTTTGGAAGGGTGGTATAGAAATCGAATAAATAGATAAATAAATAAATGTCAGCAAATGATAATGCTCATCTTCACACACCATGAAGAATGCCCCCTGCTGATTTCTACAGTTGGAAAGGGCAAAAGAACAGACCCATGCCATTCAGCTGGCAATCCCAAATGAGAACCAAAATGATCAAGAATGATAGAAATTAGGATGGGGGGGGAAGTTACTCTGTTAGAGCTAAAAGGTTTACTTTGCAGGGGTGTTAACATTCACCTGGAAAAGCTAACAGGTATCCAACCAAGCAGTGTGTGGGTGAGTCCAGATCAATTAAATGACCCCCCACCCCACCCCACCTTTTAATTTAGCTAACCTCCAGCAGAGCCCCCATTCACTTTCTAATATCCAAATTACTGAAGGGATTATGCAAACCTGCTACCAGAATTCTGGAAGGCGTTCCTTTCCCTCATTTGAGTAACAATGACCCCATCAAAGCCTCGAAACTCTTGCATATTTTATTCTCTCCCCCACAACAGCACACTTGTGGTTTTGAGTGGGAGGGAGGCATGTCAGTCCTCTTAATCCAAGGTCTGGACCTCAAACAATCTTCCATTTAGGATTGTGGATCCATGATCTCAGGATTAGCCTGGTTAATATGGATGGCGTTTATTGTTGTTGTAATTTATTGTTGTTGTTTTCTTTTTTAAAATGCTGCCCCATATAAAATCTCTGGGTGGATTACAAATTAAACACCCAGACCAAGTTACTCAATAGTACTACTCAGGAGTAACTTTAAAGGAATTTCAACAGGATTTCCATCATTTCGTCACTGGAGAGAGACTGGGCCCAACATTAGGGTCTTTTTAGTTTAGAAGGAAGGTGGGTAAGGGGAGGAGGGGGACATGATAGAGGTGTATGAAATTATGCATAGTCTGGATCAAGTGGATAGAGAGACGTTTCTCTCCCTCTCTCATCATATTCAAACCCAGGGTGGGTCACCTGTTGAAGCTAAATGCTACTAGCCTTGGTAGCTGTACCTCTCCCTCGGGATCAGAAGGGGCCAAAGGGAAGACCAGCAGGAGGGAGCACTTGCCCCCTTTCCTCGCTTGGCCACTGCGTGAAGCAGGATGCGGAACCAGATAGGCCCTTGACATGATCCAGCCGGGTTTTCCGATGTTCTTATGGGATATGAACCCTAACCCTTTAGGATATCATCCTTTTAATGGACGCAGCCCTCAGTTCAGTACTCAAAACTGGCTCGTTTCCCTCTTCTTCAGTGAATGCTATCAAATAGAATACAACAATAAAATGCAAGCCTGGTTGATAGATGCTGAATGCGAAATATCATCATCTCGTCAGGGTATTTCAGAGAACGTCTTCTTCATTATGAGTCCTGCCACCCATCGAGATCATCTGGAGCGGTCCATCTGCAGTTGCCACCAATTGGTCTGGTGGCTACTCGGAGATGGGCCTTCTCTGCTGCCACCCCGAGACTCTGGAACACTCTCCCTGCTGAAATAAGAGTCTCCCCATCTCTGGCAGCTTTATAGATGTCTCTAAAGAGGCATTTATTCACCTAAGGTTTTAAACTAGAATTGTGGTTTTAAGCTGTTTTAATGACTTCGTTTCCGTTTCAGGTTGTTTTATGTGGTTGCGAACTGCCCAGAGACGTAAGTTCAGCACTTTTACACCCACCCGACCCCTAAAAAATACCCTCCTCCCAAGCAGCTCCCATCTGCGCAAACAGTTTGGGAATGCCAGGGCACAGGGGCGGAATTCAAAGGAGAAGATGCTTAGTACATTAGTTGCAATAAGTGCTTCTGCCTTTCTCTTGCCTCCCTTTCACATCGTCAGCAACTCGGGTCAGGGCCTATTACTCTGTGCTCTAATAGTTCTATACACGTCATAATTAGGATTGCAAAATGGGAATGTTGGCTGCTCAGAGGATGAAGTGCATTTTGTCTCTGGGAATCATCCCCCCAGCCCGCTCCCTGCCACCTTCTCATAGAGCTGTTCTCTCCAACAGTGTGACTGGAATTACCCTTTCGTGCATGCGGGGGCCATCCTGTGAGGGGCCATCCGGCATTTTATGACCTTTTATTGTGGCCCTCAGGGAGCAGGATGGTGACCAGCTTGTGGGAACCTGAGGCCAGCTGTGATACTCAGTGCCATAAAAGTGGAGGTGTCAGAACTGGCCACCGATGTCCCTCACCCCTTCATCAGAAGAAGAGCCAAGAGTTCAAAACATACCTTGAAATAAAAAAGATGAGAATTTTCCCACAAGCAAAGAAGAAGAAGAAAGCTTAGAGGCACCACCCCCAGGCACAAATTTGGAGGTGGGGTGAGGAGCATGAGAGAGATGTACAGCCTTATGAAGGGCGTGTGCGGGAGAGAGACATTCCATCCTCTCTCTCGAGGCCAATGGCTTCTAGACTTGGTGGCTATAGGCCAGCCTCAGAGACAAGATGCCTCCAAATACCAGTTGCAGGGGAGCAACAGCAGGAGAGAGGGCATGCACATACCTCTTGCCTGTAGGCTTCCCAAAGGTACTGGTATCTGGTGGGCCACAGTGTGAAGCAGGATGCTAGACTAGATGGGCCTTGGGCCTGATCCAGCAGGACTGTTCTTATGTTCTTATGAGATGCTAGAATTTGAGGTCCCCAAGGAAGTGCAAGGATGGGCAGAAGAGACCACAGGAAGTGCTATGACACACTATGCAGCACTTGTTGAACTCACTGCCAAAAGTCATGGTAATGGCCACTAACTGAGATGGTTTTTAACAATGATTAGATACATTAATTGGGGGGGGCAGATCTGCCAACAGTTGCAGGCTGTGAAAGCTAGACAAAACTCAAGCTAGACAAAGCTAGACAAAACTCCAAAGCTCAAAACTCCAAAGTTCAAAACTCCAAAGCTAAAGCTTAAACAATAAAGGCAGTATAGAAATTGAACGATCAGCTCAGGGGTGGAGGGAGGCGGGTGGCGGTCCATGTTTGGCTGCTGCCACGGCCCCCTGGTCCCACCCCCTGCGTCTGGCATCAGACGCAGGAGGCCAGCTAGCCACGCCCCCCGCATCTGGCGTCAGGTGTGGGGGCATGGTCTCCCTCCAAATGGGGCCATGCAGCCCCATTTGGGAGAAAAATAATGCCCCCCATGTCTGACGTCAGATGTGGGGGGCCTGTCTGGGGCCATGGGGCACAGCCCCTGGGGTTGGCAGCCTGGGTTCTTTGAACGCATTTGCCCAATGTTGGCCCTGCACCTGAATCAACCTCTCAAGTTGAGGCAGTGGCTAGGTGGGCTTTCTTTCAGTTTCAGCTGATACATCAGCTAGTACCTCCATTTCTGGAGATAAAGGACCTTAAAACAGTGGTACACTTATGTCGGTAACATCCAGACTTGACTACTGCCATGCGCTGTAAGTTGGGGTTGCCTTTGTATGTAGTCTAGAAACTGCAATTGGTACAGAATGCAACAGCCAGGTTGGTCTCCGGGGTTACCCAGAGAGATCACATTACACTCATTTTAAAAGAATTCTACTGGCTGTCAATAAGCTTCCGGGCAAAATACAAAGTGCTGGTTATTACCTACAAAGCCCTGAATGGCTTGGGTCCAAGGTATTTAAGAGAATGCCGCCTTCTTCATTCACCACCCCCTGCCCTGCCTATTAAGATCATCTGGGGAGGCTGGATTGCTGGTGACTTCAAACGGGGCCTTTTCTAGGGTTGCCCCAGGACTTTGGAATATGCTTCCTAGCGAAATTAGAGCCTCCCCTTCTCTGGATGTTTTTAAGAAGGACCTGAAAACATACCTGTTTAATCAGGCTTTTAGTGTATAGTTTTAAAGTTTGAGAGTTTTTATTTGTATTTGACACTGTTTTAATTGTGTGTGGGGTTTTTTAATTCTTGTGTTTTTAGGTTGTGAACCACCCAGGGACTTGCGTATGGGGTGGTATAAAAATGTGTTAGTTAGTTAGTTAGTTAGTTAGTTAGTTAGTTAGTTAGTTAGTTAGTTAGTTAGTGAAAGAAAGAAAGAAAGAAAGAAAGAAAGAAAGAAAGAAAGAAAGAAAGAAAGAAAGAAAGAAAGTCAAACACTCAGAGACCTAGGCCTCACCAAAGCAGAAGACCTGTTCAGAAATTATTATGTCACCAAGGTATCCATCCACAGGTACAGGTTTTTGTGTGAATGGCAACGCATATGTTCAGTACATGTGTATTCATGGGTACAGACCTGCTCAAATACAAGCTACAGATGGGAAGTGCACGTGCATTGAACATAATCTGTGAATAACTGTGTGTGCAGAAAGATCTATCCATGCACATACTTTACTCAGATTGCACTCATTCAACTCAGTGGGCTAGAGTGGGGTGGGCCCCCCTGAGGTTCTCCAGCTGTTGTGGACTACAACTCCCATCCTGGAGAGGAGAGCTGGTCTTGTGGCAGCATGCACGAATTGTCCCCTTTGCTGAGCAGGGTCTGTCTTGGCTTGCATTTGGATGGGAGACTACATGTGAGGACCCTAAGATAGTCGCCTTAGGAGATGGAGTCGTAGCTCCGTGGAAGAGCAAGAGCATCTGCTTGCATGCAGAAGGTCCCAGATACACTTCCTGGCAGTATCTCCAGGCAGGGCTGGGAGAGACAGCTGCCTGAACCTCGGAGAGCCGCTATGGGGTGTGATGGCCACTAGCTTGGATGCATTTAAAAGGGGCTTAGATAAATTCATGGAGGACAGACCTATCCATGGCTACTAGTCTGGTGGCTACAGGCCACCTCCTACCTTCTTTATATATAATTATTTAAGATGTACCTGTGGCTAATCCCATGTGTGGCAGCTCTCACAAGAGTTTGGAGAGAGCTGCCAGATAGCCATGGGACGGTCCAGAGAATGAATGTGGTGGTGATGGTGGTGGCCAGCTGAAGAAAATGGCGGCAGGTGGCCGTGTGGCCACGATCGGCAGATGGGCGGCTGAGCGGCTATGACTGGCAGTTGGCTGGCCGGCCGGCAGGTGGGCAGCCAGAAAGTAGGGGTGGGTGGGCAGGTGCCGCAAAAGAAGGAGATGGGGGTGGGCAGGGAAGATGGAGGAGGACCGGGGAGAAGACAGGTGGGGGCAGGCAGGCAAAAAAGTGGCAGCGGGGTGTGGGGGGAGAAGGCGGTGGCGGCAAACTAGGGGCACAGATGCTCTGTAAGGGATCAGCTAGTAGTGTACTATTCATTTGTTCATTCGTTTTTACGTTTCTATCCTGCTCTTCCTCCAAAGGGCCCCTAGTAGTGTACTTGGTTATGTTTCTCCTCACAACAACCCTGTGAGGTAGGTTAGGTTGAGAGAGAAGTGACTGGCCCAGAGCCACCCAGTGACTTTCATGGCTGGGTGGGGATTTGAACTCGTGTCCTCCCCACCCTCAGTTCTAGTCCAGCACTCTTAGGACCAATGGTCTGACTCGGTATAAGGCAGTTCCCTATGTTCCTAACCTCAGCTGCAATATCTATCTATCTATCTATGTTTGTTTGTTTGTTTCATTTCATTTATATACCGCCTAAGATCAAATCTCAAAATTAAAAACATAATACAAAATATAAACATTTAACATTAATAAGAAGATTTTTAAAAATCATAATAGATAAAAAACACACTAAAATTAAAAAATAGATTTCAGTTAAAAGCCTGGGAAAATAGGTACGTCTCATTTTGCATGGGAATGATGGGTACTGTAGTCCAACTATAGTTGGCTGCCCCTGGGCTGGAGGAGTTCCATTACCAGTTTAAAAATGCCAGGCCCAGGACTGAAACTTGAAACATGAGATGCCATCTTTGGAGCCTTGGAGCATGTACAGAGAGCATTCTCCTCCCCACTGAGTTAGTATGTATGGCTTACGCACACACCTACCCACCTGGAATTAGGGGGCAGAAACGGAGCTGCTTCCTTTCTAATGGACAGACCAGAGGCTGTGTGTGCCTTGAACAGTCACAAAGTCAGCCGAAATAGCCAGCAACAGGGGACACTTTTCTGGACCCAGAGATGCAGCACTCACCAAAGCTTTAATGGCTGAGTGAGTTTCTGTCTGCCATGTAGCTTTATAGGCTCCGGGTCTTTACCCATCACAAATACTGGCAACTTAAGTAGGGCATCCATGCCAGCGAACCCCATATCATTGGTCTTAAGACTGGAAGGACCTGGGTTCAAATCCCAGTTTGGTTCCAGGCTTTCCAAGAAACCCCAGGCAAGCCAGTCTTTTGCTGTCAGCCTAACATACATCACAGGGGGAGCTGTGCAGGCTCCCCAGAGCTCCCTAGAGGAAAGGAGGGATACACACGTCAAAAACAATGAAAACAGGCCTCAAAATGAAGCTTTCGCACAGACCTGAGTTTCAGCATTTGTTGCCACAAGGTGTGGTGATGGCCACTTCAGGGAGGAGACAGAGCAAACAACGGCTTTTAGTTGTGATGGCTGAATGGAACCTCCATTTTCAGGGGCAGTATATATTTGGGAGGGAGGCAAACAGAGGAGTGTTGCCTTCAATCCCTGCTTATGGGCTCCCTGGAGGCACCTACTGGTCACTGTGGGAAGCAGGAGACTAGACGGTCTTCTTCACCCCAGTCCAACAGGGCTCTCTTCTTGGGTCACCCAGCACTGAAGGACTGAACAAAAGAGTAGACAAATTCATGATGATGGAGGAGGAGGAGGAGGAGGAGGAGGAGGAGGAGGAGAGAGGTGTCAATGGAGTTGTGGTGGCAAGGTGGAGCCTCTCTGTGCAGAGGCAGTATACCTCAGAATGCCAATTTTGAGAGGGCAAACTACAGAGAAGATATGTCATCATCAGGACCTGCTTCTGAGCTTCTGGTGGGCCACTGTGAGAAACAGATGCTGGTCGGGGGGTGGGGGGGCTTGGGTCTGATCCAGCAGGGCTCTTCTGGAGCTGGTGCCTCCCCTTGCAGAAGGAGCCCACGGGAGTCCTCTCATTTGGCTTTTGGCCTCCAGAGCTGAACATCTGTCTCAGCAGCTCCCTGCTAGGCTCACCCTTAGTCTGTAGCAGAAGAGATCTGTGAAATCAAGGCGGGGGTGGTGGCATTTGAAAAGCTCTCAGTGCTCTCCCAAAAGGAAAGGTGAGGAAGGGAGGAGGGACCCCCCCCCCAGAGTGTGCATGATGGGCTGCCACAATCACTCCCTTCCTGGCCATGTCCCTTTCCCACACACACTTTGCCTCCCCCACCCTCCATCTTTTGCCACCTGCCCACGGACTGAGGTCCTGCAAAGCAGGTAGAAATTGAGAAGGAAAGTGTTTCCCACCATAGAGGAGAAGAGGTTGCAGGGGTATGTGAGAAAACTTGCATAACTGACTTCCAGTCCCCACTTTGGTATCCAGCAGTCTGGGTCTCAGCAGAGAGGGGCTGCTGGGTCTCCGGACATGCCCTTTGGACTGGGGGCCCTTCTTCCTAATCTTGGGTGGGTGGTGGATTTGGCAGGGGTTTCTTTCAGAGGCTGCTGATTCGAATCCCCACCAGTATGTTTCCCAGACTATGGGAAACACCTATATCGGGCAGCAGCGATCTAGGAAGATGCTGAAAGGCATCATCTCATACTGTGCAGCAGGAGGCAATGGTCAACCCCTCCTGTATTCTTCTACCAAAGACAACCACAGGGCTCTGTGGGCACCAGGAGTCGGCACCGACTCGACAGCACACTTTATCTTTTATTCACTGTGGTGGAAAGGCCTGCTAGACCCAGGGGTTCTCTCAAACATGGGCTCCCAGATGTTGTTGGACTACAGTCCTCATCATTCCCAGCCACAACAGACTTTGGCCTCTGTGGTAGGGAGTGATGGGTGTTGTAGTCCAACAACATCTGGGAATCCAAGGTTGAGAAGCCCTGGCCAAGGGCTCTCTTTTCAATCATTCCTTCATGCGCTAAGACTGAATGAGTCCTGGGATTGGGACGGGGAGGGGGGGGACCAGGTCACAGGGTCAGGGGGTAAGTCCCAGCTCAGATTCACTCTAGATTCCCCCTACCCACCCATCCCACACCCCAGACACCACTATCCTATCTAAACAAAAGTCCTGGAAAATATGAAAAGCTACAAGAAGCAGAACTGATAGTATTGTTTCCCAAGAAACACAATTTTCTCCCCCAGGTCAGGAAACACAGAGTAGGCGAGACAAAATCTCACATTTGTCAAGCCAGAATTTAAAAGGCAGATGGCAGGCTTTCAAGTCACACAGGAGTCTTCTTCAAATGTTGCTCCATGCCTTTGTTACAGATGTGGAACACACTGGTGACCATTGCCCCCCTCTGACCCTGTTCCTGCACCACGTTCCTGCAACTACCTGGCAGCCTAGCAGGGTAGAAGTCCACCCAGTGAAGCATTCCCCATCCCTTTAATTCCATGTGAAGGAACAGCTTCACCTTCTCAACGTAGCTCAGGCTGTGCTTAAAAAGCACAGGAGCAAAGTCATTATTAAACGTTGGCAGCCCTACATATTGCTGAGTAGGGGCTCAAAGCTTCCTGAAACTATGCATTCCCAAACAGCTGGGTGCATCTTTTCCATCTGGGTGTGCAAAAGAATGTAGGACTGAACCCTGGTCTCCCTCCACCACACACCCCACCTTCTCTGCACCAGCCTTTAGAAGTCAATTGGAACTTCTGCTGGCTTCCCTTGGTTGGCTATGGGGAAGATAAAAGAGGCAGTGGAATGAACTATTTAATTTAGCACTAAGCGGATAATCCCCCACCCCAAAAGTCCAACATCCGCGAGAGCCACACAAGGAACAATCCAGCTAAAAAGACTGATCCCTTCAAGCGACCTAATCCAGTTTTTAAAAAACACCCATGCAGCCAAGCGGGGCTTAAGCTTCTCTCCGTGATCGTCCAACCCTGTCCCCCTAGGAGAGCACTGCTGACCCCCAGTGCAACTCAGAGTGAGGCCCGGCCTGGCAGCAGAACGAGGCTGGTTGACGTGTGTGTGTGTGTGTGTGAGAGAGAGAGAGAGAGAGAGAGAGAGAAAGATTGATTTGGGTTTTTTCCTCCACCTAGGAAGCAAAATAATACCTTCAATACTGCATTGATTTCCATGTTGCATTTGCTTTTGGTTATACAAGCGTGCCTCTCTGACTGTGTGCAAAGGAAGGGCCTTTGCCCTCCAGACCAAGAGTGTATTTGTTTCCTCCTAGAAGCTCCAGTTGGGTTCTCAACCTTGTCTTGTGGTAGCAAGCATAACTTGTCCCCTTAGCTAAGCAGGGTCCACCCTGGTATATGAATGGGAGACTAGAAGTGTGAGCACTGGAAGGTATTCCCCTCAGGGGATGGAGCCGCTCTGGGAAGAGCATCTAGGTTCCAGGTTCTCTCCCTGGCAGCATCTCCAAGATAGGACAAGATTATTTTTTTTTAATAGGACAAGATTTTTTTTATTGAACCAACAAACTACCAAAGCATACAGTACGTTGCCAAAGCACAATTATATACAAAGTGGTTGTTTGTACATGATATATCTACAAAGATTTACACACAAGGATTTGGAAACACACAAGATATCTCCAAGACAGGGCTGAGAGAGATTCCTGCCTGCAACCTTGGAGAAGCTGCTGCCAGTCTGTGAAGGCAATACTGAGCTAGATGGACTTATGGGTCTGACTCAGTATATGGCAGCTTCCTATGTTCCTATGTTGTCCATTTGAACTGCAGATTATGGGAACTGTAGTCCAGCAATATCTGGGGACTCAAGTTTGAGAACCAGGGGAGTAGCTAGGGGAGAGGGGGCTGTGTTTGCCCCTCTCCCAGGAGGCTATATAGAGTTCTTTCCCTCCTGTTGCTTCTCACAACAACCCTAAGAGGTAAATTAGGTTGAGATATAGGATTTGGGCCACCTAATGGTGCAGTGGAGAAGTAACTTACCTAGGGATCAAGAAGTTGCCGGTTCAAGTCCCTGCTGGTATGTTTCCCAGACTATGGGAAACACCTATTTCGGGCAGCAGTGATATAGGAAGGTGCTGAAAGGCATCATCTCAGACTGTGTGGGAGGAGGCAATGGTCAACCCCTCCTGTGCTCTACCAAAGGCAACCACAGGGTGCTCTGTGGTTGCCAGGAGTTGACACCGACTGGACAGCACAACTTTACCTAGGGTTTGGCCCGAGGACTCTTAGATTCATGGCCGCCAAGGGAGGATTTGAACCCAGGTCTCTTTCCTCTAGCTCAACACTATAACTGCTGCACCACCTTATGGCAACCAGAGTTAACCACTCCCATCTGGAACCACAGGTTATGATATACAGCATAATCATTTCCATCATTCAGAGAGAGAGAGAGAGAGAGAGAGAGAGATCGCTTGCTGGGCATGATGGGAGTTGTAGTCCGACAGCTAGGAAGATCAGGTTGGTCACCCTTGGCTTTTAGGTGTGCATGAAGCCTTCAGTGGCTTCTGCCTCCTCTAAACGGAGAGCCGGGTTTTCCCCACCAGTCCCAGATAACTGGCGAGAGGGAAAGGCTCTCTCTGCACATGCTCCAGGTCACCTTCGCGGACTCTCTCACTCGCCTGGAAGTGCAAGCGGGCGTTGTGCTGGGAATGGGGCCTGGCCCGAAAGGAGCCCTTGCGCGGGGCTCGTGTTGGGCTCTTTGACGCCGAAAACGGGGAAGCGAGGCGGCCCGGGCTGCAAACTGGGCCGCGGGAGGGAGGGAGAGGGAGGGAGCCCCTCCCTCCCTCGCTCTTGACTCGCAGCCTCAGCTGTTCGTTGGAACGAGAGGCGAGGCGAGGCGAGGCGGATCTTCTTTCCGCGGGGTTTCCCTCTGCCGCCTCCCCCAGACCCCCACCCTCCTTTTTATGACGGCGTGGCCAACCAGCCTTTGATCCCCCGCCCGTCGGCCCCTCGCAGTGCGCGGACACATGAAGGGCCTGCCTCCCGCCCCCCCCCGCCCACCTTCTGCTGTCCACGCGACTGGGGGCGGAGACGGGGGGGGGACCAGTGTGTCCCTCCCTTTCCCCTGGCCGAATTTCAAAGCCATCACCCCCCAAAGCAGGCAGGCAGGCAGGCAGCGGCAGGAAAAACAGAAGCCCCTTGGAAGCCCCTTGGCGCTTCAAAGCCAGGCTTGACTCCCGTGTCCGAGCATGCCTCTTTACGACCGGCACAAAACAGGCAGACACACACGGAAGAGATGCATCATGCCGCTTCGTTCTTCCCCCAGCAGGGAGTCGAAGGGCTGGGCCTCGACGGGGGCCGGGGGGCGGGGGCCGTGGGGGCGGCTCTCCCTCTCTGCATTTCTGCCGAGCAACTCTTGCACCCGTCAAGAAAAGGGCGCTGCCGCTTTCCCACCAAACTCCAGGACAGGAGACTATGTGCCCAGTGTGGTGGTGGTGGTGGTGGTGCTGCTGCTACCGCTACGTCCGACGGCGACAATTGATATAGCGCTCTCCAACCAAAGTTCCCGAAACGGTTTACTTGAAGCAATAAAAACAAATAAGATGGTCCCTGTCCCCAGAGGGCTCACAATCTACAAAGAAGCGCGAGAGGGGCACCAGCAACACTGGAGGGGTGCTGTGCTGGGGATGGAGAGGGCCGGGTGCTCTCCTCCTGCGAAATATAAGAGCATCGCGCCACTTGGAAAGGTGCCCCTCTGCTCATTTAGCTGGGGTTCTCTCTTGCCACTCGCTAGCCACAAAGAGCACACACATTCTGGAAATTCGGGGGTGGGTGGGCAGGAGAGCCTGGCTGTATCGGAAGCAGAGCAGGGGTTCCCAACCTTGGGTGCTCAGATGTGGGACTACAACTCCCATCATCCCGAGCTCCAATGGCCTTTCTAGGCCTTTGTAGAGTTGTAGTCCCACAACATCTGGGCACCCAAGATTGGGAACCCCTTTCTTAATCGACGTCCTTCACACCATGCAGAGTTTTAGAAATTCCTCTCAGGTCCCCGCCTCATGAAACTTCTGTCGTGTGTTCCTTTTTTTCTAAATGAAAAAATCCTGAAAATTTTAGCCCTTTCTCCTCCCAAGAAAAATGCTGCAAGGCAGCCCCTGATCATTTCAGCTGCCATTTTCCGCACCGTTTCCAGCTCTCTAATATCCTTTTTGAGATAAGACAACTAGACATGTCATGGACTCAGTATTCCAAAGATGGCTGCATCATAGATTTGCTCAGGTATAATAATATTAGTAGTCTTTTTTTTTTTTTTTGCACTTCCCTTAATAATCCCTAGCATGACGTTGGAATTGTTTTATTCCAAATTTGCCCCAGTAGCCAGATTTTAGCTATGGGTTTATTGGGTCCTGACCAGCGGCTTGACCGCTGCCCAGAAAGTGACTCTCTCTCTCACACACACACACACACACACACACACACACGAAATCAAGTTAACATTTTATTTGAGTTTCATTAGAAATAGGTTGAAAAAGCAAATCTTAAGAGGTTTAAACATATGAAGAACGCTGCCCATGTTCTTTCTGGGCAAGCCGCTGGCCGTGGCATTCAGCTTTTTCACAGCAGTTGTTAACACGAATGCATATCTCTATCACCACCAGTTAAACCTGCAATTGTGTTACATATTTTTCCAATATATTTATAAACTTCCATTAAAGAAATAACAAGAAAGGGGGCCAGTTTTGTTTTGTTTTACCGGTGATTTTATTTTTGGAAGACTGCGAATTGAAAATCTGTTGGAGAATCCACTTCCTGTGAAATTGAATCAAGTTCAGACAGGTATGCTGTGAATGCTGTCTTTAAATCCGGAAACAGGAGGGAACGAGGATTTCAGAGGAAGCTGCTCTCTACAGAGCCTGGCCCTTGGGTCCGGTCCATCTGTCTCAATACCGTCTACCCTGGCTGGCAGAGTCTCTCCAGAGTTTCAGGATCAGAGGCATTTCTTTCCTAGCACTACCTGGAGATGCTGCCCGGGAGGGTCTGAACGTGGGACTTTCTGATTGCAAAAGAGAAGCTCTTCCCCTGAGCTACCAGCCTTGCCCGTAGCAGCTTCCATTTCAATGCAATTCAGACCTGCACAGGTCGTATCCTGACCAAGTCCTTCACTTTGAATGAGGCTGTGAGGAGAAGACATGCACCATCAAAATTAAAGTCAATTGTATCACCTGCAGACACATTGCCAGGACGCTGAGAAGGAAAAGGAGCACTTACGCTGTGAGCAGGATTCGAACCTGCGCAGGGAAACCCTATTGGATTTCGAGTCCAACGCCTTAACCACTCGGCCATCACAGCCACTTGGCATGCAATCTTGAGCGTGTCTCTTTCCTACTCCTCCCTAAGGCCTAGTTTGCACAGAGGTGGCAAACCTGTGTCTGGGCTCTTTCACTTCAGACAGTGCGGCTGTGTGGCTGCATGTCCCCAACATATCAGGAGTCTCTGCCGGGAAGAAGCCGGGGTTAGATTCCTCCTTGCTTCTGCTTTTTAGATGTCTAGGGACATTTCCTTATACGGAGGCATTTTTTTTTTAATTGATTTATATATCGCCCTTGGCTCAGGGAGGTTTACATCAAAACATATTCAGCTATGTGAGCCCCGACCTGCCGCTCTGAAGTGTTATAGCCCTCACACAGGGGCGTCATCATCAGCAAGACGAAGCCTTTGTTTGCTGGTTTGGTTTCTTCTTCTTCCTGTCCTGGATCTTTCAGATTTATGTTACTTAATGCCATTTAATCCAGAAGGATAGACTGCTACTGCCACCAGGAATAATGATATACCACTTTTTAACAAACTTTCTATGCTACATTGTGGTACAGTTGCACAGAAATTATACATACAGGCTGGCTGGAGACAGAAAGTGTCTGCCATAAAACATAATCCTGAATTATATCCTTGAGCTATAAACACAAGTCTCTGAATATTTTATATTTTTAACTGTTGTTTAAATATTTTTAATTGCTGTCATTTCTGAAAGTTTTAAACTTTTTAATTCCTGGTTATTTATTTATTTGTTTGAATTTTCTTCTATACCGCCTCCTCCAAAGACTCTAGGCGGTGAACACTAACAATACCAATATCAATTAATTAAAATAATAATATTTTAATAGTTGGTTTTGTTGGTTTTAGTTTTTGAGAACCACCTGGAGTGTTTGGAGTCAGGGGGTATATATATTAAATAAATCATCATCATCATCATCTTGCAGTGAGCAGAGGGCTGACTAGAAGACCTGTTTTCACCTCTAAAATGCTATGATACTGTTTCAAAAATCAAAGCTTGCAGTGCCACATCAGATAGTTAAGCCGTCACATGTTAGTTATATATAAACTGACTGTCCAGTTTTACATATTAATAATGTACCATCACATTAATTATTGACTTAGATGCCAGAATTGGCTGTGTGAGGCTGACCTGGAGAGAAGAACTGGTCTTGTGGTAGTGAGCATGATTTGTCCCCTTAACTAAGCAGCGTCTGCCCTGGTTGCATCTGAATGGGAGACTTGATGTGTGGGCACTGCAAGATATTCCTCTGAGGCGATGGAGCTTCTCTGGGAAGAGAAGAGCATCTAGGTTGCAAGTTCCCTCCCTGGCAGCTTCTCTGAGATAGAGCTGAGAGAGTTTCCTGCCTGCAAACTTGAAGAAACCGCTGCCAGTCTGTGAAGACAATACTGAGCTAGATGGACCAGCTTCCTGTGTTCCTATTGTTCCTATGTTCCAAATGTCTGGGAGTGGTTCTAGGTTCAGTGACTCAGTGTTATTAGGCACGTACTCTGTTTTTTAGTTGGCACCACCCAGAAAGACAAACTGATGCCTTGTCACCCAATTAACAACATCTTAGTTGATTAACTGCATTACTAACTACTTACTGCAATATGTATATAGTGCTCTCTCCTCAAAGGATTCAAATAACAGGCACTCAATTTGAAAACCAGCAATATAATATTAACATTATTACATGTTTTAAAAGTATGGATTTTAGTTCATTTACCAATCAATTACATTTGCATAAAGAATGTGCTGGTCCTGCGGTAGCGAGTGTGGATTATCACCTGTGCTAAGCAGGGTCAGCTCTGGTTTGCATTTGTATGGATTACTACATGTGAGTGCTGTCTACTGCGAGATATTGTAGAAGGTCCCTGGCAGCATCTCTAGATAGGGTGAGGAGAGACTCCTGCCTGAAATCTTGGAGAGGAGAGCTGCTGCCAGTCAGTGTAGACAAAGCTGAGCTAGATGGACCAAGGGTCTGACTCAGTATAAGGCAACTTCCTATGCTCCTATGATCCTTGTACCCTCCTGCATGTGTGTGTGCTGTAGCAGAGTATCATCCTGGAAGAGAGATTTTTTATTATCTAGTACATGTGAGATGGAAGGTGGCTGCCCCCCCATCAGGGGTATGCCTCTTTATGATGTTGCTTGCCATCTGCAGTTTTTATAAGTAGCTGCGTAAATATATGCATTTTAGAATCTACTGCTTGATTAATTCAGTCAGTATTTCAGTAGATCAAAGGGTTTCTTCTTAACTGATGAACCTGACCAATTGATTAGAGTCAAGGTTCCCAGACTTGTCCAGTGCATTGCTGGAATCAAGATACATTATGTCACCAGCACTCCCATGATCTACTAAATGGATCAGACTGTCAGAAAAAGAGATGAGCGTACTCAGGCAAGATTTGCTCTTGGCAAACTCATGCCGGCTCCTCCTCATCACCACACTAAGTGCTCACAGACCAGCCGCCTTGCAATTCTGATCTAGGATCTTGCAGGGCTGGATGCCAAGCTCACAGGTCTGCCGTTCCCCAGCAACTTCTTTCTCCCCACTTTGAAGGCAGCGACAACATGTGTTTGTTGTTAGTCTCTTCCGGCAGGACCTCACTGTTTCTCCAGCAGTTCCCAAAGACCATGGTTCTGAGATCACCTCTGGAAGTGCCTTCAGTACCTTGGGATGCAATAATTCATTAGAGCCTGGAGACTCAAATTCGTTAGCTAAGTTGAACCTCCGTGATCAGAGGCAGGTGGTCTCTGTGGCAACCAACAAAAGATGCTTGCTCTGTGGGCTTTCTGGAGGCATCCAGTGGCCACTGTGGACAGCAGGAAGATGGCCTAGCAGGCGGATCATTAAGGGGTGGCCTATGGCGCACAGACCCCAGTGCAGTGAATGGCTCAGATCCCTGAATCTCACCAGTCACCTCCCTCCTCCAGGACCTCTCCCAGAGAGGGAGTGCAGGAGCGGAGGCACCTGCAGAGAACAGGGGAGTGGGTTCCTGGCCTCACCTCTGAGTGCCAGTTGCAGGGGAGTCACAGCAGGAGAGAGGGCATGCCCTCAACTCCAGTGGCCTGTAGGCTTCCAGGGGCATCTGGTGGGCCACTGTGCGAAACAGGATGCTGGACTCGATGGGCTTCCTTGAGCCTGATCCAGCAGGGCTGTGCTTAGGTTCTTATGTCCCTGGCTGTCTACTGCTTCTGTTTTCATTGGTGGTGCAGTATAACATTAGAGAGACTTTTAAAAACATACGTAATTATTCGTGTGTGTGTGGGGGGGGTAATGATTGAGTTTAATTATGGGGGTGGGAGTGAGCCTGGGGCATGGATCTTTTAAGTACCTAGCAACACCCCTGATTAATATTTGGCCTGATCCTGCAGTGATTGATGGATAGATAGATAGATAGATCTTTGTGAGGAGCCTAGTGCTTGCTTCCGCTCAGCTACAAAGGCCTCCGATGGATGAGGTGCTCAGCCAAGGGTGGCCAGCCGAGGATGATCCTGACACGGCTGGTGGCTGTTCTCCCTCCCACCCCCTTAAGCCCCCACTGGGACTCCTGGAGGGGCTGCCCCATCCCTTTAATTAAAGCCCTGCTGGCTCACCAGCACAGGGCAGGCTTCACTGCTCGTGCCTAGGAGTTGCCAATGCTCCGCCTGCCCCCCCCCCGCCGTGAGCCAGAGGCCTTTGTCCAAGGCCCCGGCCCCTTGGGGGTAGGGGTGGCCATCCTGGGGGGGGGCTTTGTTCCCAGGCAATTGTCCCTCCCCAGGATGCGGCCCTGCCTCCCCACCCCCTGCCTCCTCCTCCTCCTCCTTTTCATTAGCCACGCGTAGCTGCCCCCCTAATCCACCAGTGCTGGCGTCTCTCCACCCCTCCCGGTCCCCTCCTCACTGGGGCACCCCTAAAAAAGCCACATTTCTCATCACTCCTGGAGAACAAGGGCAGCCCCCCCCCCGTGTTGCTCCCCCGATTCACAAACAAGGCTGGCCTTCCAAACTTGATGGAAGGAGTCAAAACCACACACACACCAAGGTGGAGGCAGGAGAAGGGAGAGAGCCCCCGTCGGAATTTGCTACCCAGCGCTGGGCTGCTGCTCCCTGCGGTTTCATCATGGCAGGCCAGCCTTGTATGCAACCCGCCCCTCCCCTCCCCAGCAGACCCTGTTGGCACACAGGTCTTCCACACAGGGCTGAAGAATGCCTCTCCTCCCGATTTCTGTCCCTGAGCCCACTGCCACCATTTATCTCCAGCAGTCCTCTCCTTAGCTCTACCACCCTTGATCGTGGGGAAATGCCTTAGGCACAGGAGTCCAAATATTTTTAAAACATTTTGAATTTATTTATTGGATGTATTGTTTCACCAAGCAGACGAAAGAAACGAGGGTCCTTTCCTAGAAACATACAGTTCAAAGCACAATTTCAACTGTTTAGCCGACCACAGATGTCTTCTTGGCGCTTAACTTCCAGATGAATCTGCAGCCTGCATTCTGACATTTATAGAACTCCTGTCAGTTTAGGGACCTGGCTACCTACACTTTCTGTGCTGACCTCACTAAACCTCCAGACCAAGCAACATGTACACACACACACACACACACACACACACACTCCATTTTGAACAAAACCGCTTTTCACTGTAGGTCAATGCTTCATAGCTTCTCCAAGTGATTTTTCTTCCTTCTGGTGCATCTCTGCACAATTGACAATTACTTATAAATGGCTTAATTCTCATGTTTTCTCCCAAAGATCTCTAGGAGCTGCAGCAGTGGTACCTACTGAGAACTAAAAGTGTCAGGATCCTTTGGGGCAGGGAGAGGACACCATGAAAGTGACACCAGATTGAATATATTGCATAGGCCTGTTGGGGCAGCCTACATCTGGTTGAGAGAGGAATACAGCCTGGTCCCCAAATATCCAACTTAGAGGGCTATGGAGGGCAGCCATGGGGCGGGGCCGGGGGCAACAAGGCCTGAGCCCCTGGAACTCTCTGCCACTGTTTTAAAGGTGGCCAGAAGGTCTCTTAGAACAGGGGTTCCCAAACTTGCATCCCCAGATGTTGTTGAACTATGGCTCCCATCAGCAGCAGCCACAATAGCCTACTGCCTTCTGCCTTCTGCCATTGTGGCTATGGATTATGGGAGTTGTAGTCCATCCACAATCTGGGGGTCCAGATCTGGGGTCCCAAGGTTAGGAACACACAACCCTCTTAGAAGGGTTGTCTGTCCCCACCCAGACCTGAATATACACAACTGAAAGTGTGCACTCGCACACACACTCTACCCCTGCCCATTCCTGCCCCCACCCCACCTCACCCCACCCCACCTTCCTCTGCTATTATTTCCCTTATGTAAACATTTTGACTGTAGGCACCTCAAGGCAGGGACCTGGCCTCTTGTACCTCAACAAGAAAATGCCTTGTTGCCCATGGATGGAATGAGAAGTACTACCCAGAGCGTTGCTCAAGAGAGTCTGAGAGGGCGCTGCCTCTAGCAGATCAGAGGGCACACATGGTGCCTATGGATGGTGTGATAAAACCCCTCGCTCAGGAAGTGAACTCAGGCCAACACAAAGCCTCCCCGTCTGGGGGCCACCCCTCTTTTCCTCCAGCACAACCAGTTGTTCAGATGTCATAATATATAGCTAGAAAATGCAATGATGGGGCTTAGAGAGTGTATGTGCGTCTGTGGTGGTGGTGGGGCATAAAAGTAAGTTCTCTACCCAGTCCATGCCTGCTCCAAAGTTGCTCTGGAAAGTCCAAGAAGGAAGGCCTCCCATTGCCAGAACCTGAGCCCCTTTGGAACTCCCCGCCACTATCTCGAGAGAGATGTGCATGTGCTCAGAGACCCCACTAACCGACCCCCTGCCTGCGCATTGCCAGGCACTCTCAACGCCCCATTTGCCGTGTCAGTCAGTCGGGCAATTGGCATGTTTGGACACGAGGAGCTGTGAAACCACCACCCTCACACACACACGCCCCGCAAAAGGTGTGACACTGCAGATCGCCTTTGAAGAGGGATCTGGTTCCCACGGCCCAGAGGGAGAGAGGGCTCCGTGGGAGGCAGCAGCGGCGGCACGCAAGGCGCTGAGAACTCGGGGCCGCCGCTGGCATCATGGAGGTGCTGGTGCTGCTGCTGCGCTCCAATCCGGAGCCACCCTCCGCTCCATTTCGCAGCGAAGTGGAGCAGAGGGCGAGGCAGGTTTTTCGCAGAAGCAGAAACGAGGACGAGCCCCGATTGTCCGGGGAAAGACAGACGCGCACATCGCTGAGTCTCTAGAGCGTGCTGCGCCCTCCCGGTGCTTGTGGTTGTGGGAACGGCAGCAGCAGCAGCCGCCGCAGGCCCCCGGCCAGGCTCGTGGTCTCCTGCCACGCAGGCGCTCGGGGGGCTTTGATTCCAAGCTCCCCCCGCTCCAAATCCCCCCCGCCCCGCGCCTGCTGATATCTTGCTGTAGGAAACCTTTCCGTCATCAGGGCAGAAACCTGGCCTAGCCCGGTAGTTTGGAATCGAAGTTCCAGAAGGCTTGGAAAGGAGGGAATGTGCCTCGCCATTGAAAGGCACAGAAAGCCTTCTCTTTTTCATGTATGCATATCTTCCCCCCTCCCCAGGCAACAAAAGGGCCTTTTGCTGCACTGGCAAGGAATCGAACCCCGGTCTCCCGCCTGGCAGGCGAGAAACCTACCACTGAACCACCAGTCAGGTGGAAAACAGCTGGAGGAGCCCCCCCGCCCCCCCTTGAGAGGCCGCGGGGTTCTGCTCAAAGGGCGAGCGCAGGCAGCAGTGGAGGGACCCCCGGAGCGCCCTGCTGGGATCACCCGCTTTCCTCTTATGGTGGTGGTGGTGGGGAATCTGGCGGGGGGAGCAGCAGGACCCTGCAGAGCGCGCTCTCGCCAGAACGGGGAGCTGCCCCTTGGACTGCTGTTTGCACCGCTCTGTCCGGCAAACGGGGCCCATTCGCGACGAGGGTCTGTTTTAAAAAAAATAATAATAATAAATCCCGGGATGCTGCGGCGGCGTCCCTCCTTTTGGCCTCTTCTTCTTGCTCGCCCCCGCCGGGGGTCCGTGGCAGGTGCCTGCGGGTGTGAAGGCTCGTGTGGGCGGCGGAGCGGGCCAGAGAGGCCTCTGGCGCCTCCCGCGAGGTGCGAAGCCGGCATTTCGGAGAGGCGGATCAAAGGGCAGGCGCGGCGCAGCGGGCACTTGGCACCTCGGCGTGTGGAGGACTTTCCCAGGCTTGCGGGTGGGCGGGGCGGGGTGGGGCGAGGGTCTCCTGCGGCGGGGCAGCAGCAGAAGGCAGAGGAGGGGGCGGGCAGGAAGCCTGCGAGGATTTTGTGCGGCCGTAACAGTGATTAGGCGCGGGACCCCGTCTCCCCCCTCCGGCCCCCCAAATGCTGTTCTTCTCTCCTTGCTGCAAAGAATGCTTTCAGGGCAACCCCCCAACATAGCCCCACCACACACACATATACACAAAGTCTCTAGGTCTGCAAAAGCACCCGCCCCCTTCCTTGCGGGCGCACTCCCGACAATCTCTCTGGATCAGATCCCACCACGAGAGTCGAACACCGCCCGCCCCAGCGGAGCAAAAATGAGGGTGCATTGGGTACTGGCACAGGCCACCCAGAAAGAAAAGGCTACGTTGCATTGGCCGGGAATCGAACCCGGGCCTCCCGCGTGGCAGGCGAGAATTCTACCACTGAACCACCAATGCAGCTCTTTGGGAGCGATTCCCCAATGGCTCCTGCTTTCCGTGTGTCTCTCGCTGGTCAGCTGGTCGCCATAGCTTTCTTTGAAGGATGGATGTCTTGCCAGGTTCATCGCCTACGGAGTGGGGAAGGGGCGGCAGGCTGAACTGGAGCGGGAATTGAGGAGGGGCACAGAAGGGGCAAAGTGCATTTATGTGTGGGCGAGCCGCTTGCTACACATTAGAATTCTGAAACAGAAATGCGGGGGCAGTGGGGGGACATGTCCCTTTTCGGGGGGGGGGCACTTGCCACCCCTGCACGCGTCTTGGAACCGCCCTTGGGTTTGAGGCGCTCTGCACGACCTCAGAGCTCCTCTCTTCCTACTCCAGGAGTGTGAAAGCCTTGGACATCATGTTTAAGCAGCTCTTCCTTGGTCACATTCAGAGGGGACCCACCTGAGGCTCTGCAGCAGTTGTGAGACTACAACTCCCAGCATCCAGAGCCACAAGACAGTGCGGGTGACGGCGGGGGAGGGGAGTTGTAGTCCCGCCACAGCTGGGGAGCCCCGGCCAAGTTGCTGTGGGGCACCAGCAGCAGGCGGCTTCCTCCCCGGCCCCCTTTCCCAGGAGGAGGAGGAGGAGGAGGCGAGCGAGCGGCTGTTGGCATCTGCTCAGCGCCTCGCCAGGGGGGCCTCCCCGCCCGCCTGCAAGCGTGGGAAAGTCCTCCACACGCCGAGGTGCGAAGTGCCCGCCGCGCCGCGCCTGCCCCTTTGATGGGCCGCGGCCGCCTCCTGCCGCGCCTGCTGCCCCCCTCGCTGGGCCGCCCGCCCGCACGAGCCTTCGCACCCTCCAGCGCCTGCCCGAGCCTCCCGCAGCGGAGCAGCCGCGATCGGTGGATGGATGGGCCGCTCACCGCTGGCCCCGAACGAGGGCCAGCCAGGCCCGCCGTGTTCCCTGCAGAAGGGCACCCCCGCCTCTGCCAGCCGTGCCAACGTGCCATCGTGGCCGCCACGCTCTCCTCCCGCGGCTGGGCAGTGTTGCTCTGCTGAGGAGGGCAGTGCACTTTGCACGGGCCTCAGGCCTTCTTTGGAGGGGAACTAAGGGGAACTGAGCCCTAAAGGGTTGTGGATGAAATTAACCTTCGTCTACCAGGGCCGAACAAGGTACGCCCTCCTGCAGATGTTGGACTACAATTCCCATCATCTCTGATATTGGCTGCAGTCATTGGGGATGACAGGAGTTGTAGTCCAACAAGAGCTGGAGGACCGGCCTTGTGCAGCCCTGGTCTATACATTCAGCATAACAACAAACACCACCCTGACCCTTTCCCATGGTTGGTTGGTTGGTTGGTTGCTCTTCCACCTCACAAAAATGAATCTCTGTCTATATTGCATAAAGTCGGGGTGGCCAATCTGAGGCTCTCCAGCTGTTGTTGGATTACAGTTCCCATCATCCACAACGTATCGTGGTAATGGATGATGAACATTGTAGCAACAACAGCTGGAAAACCTTAGGTTGGCCAACCCTGAAAGTGTCTTTTAAACAGAATATAAGAATCTTTCTCCTGCTCATATGAGACACTTCTCTGTGAAAACGAATTTTCTGTAGCAAAACATGCCAGGCACTCGCAGTAAGAAAGAATGGCTGGAACTCCTACTTCATCAGTGAGTGTCATCCAGCTGTTTTTCAGGAAGCATTGGTGGTTCAGTGGTAGAATTCTCGCCTGCCACGCGGGAGGCCCGGGTTCGATTCCCGGCCAATGCAACAGAGGTTTTTTTGTGTCTAATATGACTACATGAGTTTTGAAAAAGAATTATCCTAAGCCACTCTTTTGTGCTCACGTATTCATTTTCTGAACATAAGAACAGACCTGCTGGATCAGGCCAAAGGCTTATCTAGTCCAGCATCCCATTTCCCACGGTGACCTACCAGATGCCTCTGAGAAGCCCACAGGCAAGAGGTGAGGGCATGCCTTCTCACTGCTGTGGCTCCCCTGCCACTGGGATTCAGAGGCATCTTACCTCTGAGGCTGGGGGTAGCCTATAGCCATCAGATTAGTAGCCACTGATAGGTTTGTTCTCCAAGAATTTGTCCAAGCCCCCTTTAAAGCCATCCAAACTAGTGGCCACCACCACATCCCATGGCAAAGAATTCCATAGATTATTTGAAAAAGTACTTATTTTTGTCCGTCCTAAAATTTCCTGGCCTTCAGGTTCATGAGATGACCCCCTAGTTCTAGTGTTGTGAGAGAGGGAGAGAATTTTCTCTGCCCACTCTCTCTACTCCATGCATAATTTTATTCACCTCTGTCATGTCTCCCTGTAGTCGCCTCTTTTGTAAATTAAATAACCCCAAATGCTGTAGCCTTCCCTCATAAGGAAAGTACTCTAGGCCCCTGGTCATCCTGGCTGCCTTCTTCCGCACCTTTTCCATTTCTACAATAGCCTTCTTAAGATACAGTGTCCAGAACTGCATGCAATACTCCAAATGTGGCCACACCACAGAATTGTATAAGGGAATTATATAATATTCTTATTTTGAATCCCCTTCCTAATTATCCCTAGCATGGACTTTGCCTTTTTCACAGCTGCCGTGCTCCAAGTCGCCACTTTCAAGGAGCTTCCACCAGGATCATCCCATGAAACTGATTGCCAAGAAATGTAGGACTGACAAAAGGAAGTACTTTTTCGCACAGAGCATAATCAAACTATGGAATTCTCTGCCACAAGATGTGGCCTCTGAATACCCGTTCAGAGGAGTAACAGCAGGAGAGAGGGTATGCCCTCAGCTCTTGCCTGTGGGCTTCCCAGCAGTATCTCATGGGCCACTGAGTGGAACAGGATGCTGGACTAGATGGGCTTCCTTGGGCCTGATCCAGCAGGGCTATTCTTATGTTCTTATGACTCCAAGATCTCTCTTCTGGTCAGTCACTGACAGCTCAGGCCCCATCAGTGTAAATGTGAAGTTGGGTTCCACCTCCACCACCCCAATATGCATCACTTTACACTTGCTTACATTGAACCACATTTGCCATTTTGTTGCCCACTCACCCAGTTTGGAGACATACTTTCGGAGATCCTCACAATCTGTTGTGGATTTTACTACCCTAAATCTAGCCACTTTGGCTAATTTGGCCACTTCGCTGCTTACCCCAACTTCTAGATCATTTATGAACGGGTTCAAGAGCACTCCTCCCAGTACAGATCCCTGGGGGACCCCACTTCTTACTTCCCTCCATTGTGAAAACTCTCCATTTATTCCTACCCCCTGTTTCTTGTCCTTCAACCAGTTACCAATCCACATATGAACCTGTCCCCTTATCCCATGACTGCAAAGTTTACTCAGGAGCCTTTTGTGGTGAACTTTGTCAAAAGCTTTTTGGAAGTCCAGGTATACTCTCTCAACCTGATCACTTTTATACACATGCCTGTTGACACTCCCAAAGAACTTCAAAGGGTTAGTAAGGCAAGACCTTCCCTTGCAGAAGCCATGCAGGTTCTCCTTCAGCAAGGCCTGTTCTTCTATATGTTTAACAATTTTGTCCTTAAATATGTTTTCCATCAATTTACCTGGCACCGAAGTTAAGCTGGCTGGCCTGTAATTTCCTGGATTCCCCCCTGAATTGCTTTTTGAAAACCGGAGTCACATTGGCTACTTTCCAGTCCTCAGGTACAGAGCCTGATTATAGGGACAAGTTATATATTTTTGCTAGGAGACTGGCAATTTCATATTTGAGTACCTTCAGAACTTTTGGGTGGGTGCCATCTGGCCCTGGCAATCTGTTAATTTTTAGTTTTTCAAGACAGTTTAGAACATCCTCTCTCATCACCTCAAACTGGCCCAGTTCTTCAGCCTTCAAACCCGAGAAGCTCAGTTCCAGAACAGGTATATGGACAGTATCCTCCTCTGTGAAGACAAATGCAAAAAACACATTCCGCTTTTCTGCAATCTCCTTATCCTCCTTTCACACCCTCATCATCTAAGGGTCCAACCACCTCCCTGGAAGGTTTCTGCTTCTGATGTAATTAATGAAGATTTTGTTATTCCCCTTGACATTTCTAGGTATATGCTCCTCAGACTCTCTTTTTGCATCCCTTATTATATTCTTGCATTTCCTTTGCCAGAGTTTATGTTGCTTCCTGTTCTCTTCATTTGGGCAGGACTTCCATTTTCTGAAGGAATCTTTCTTCCCTTTTATAGCTTCCCTGACTCTACTGGTAAGTCATGCTTTCTGTATCATTATTAAACCACCCATTTTAATTCTTTAGGCCAAATTCTCAGTGTCTATGTGTGCTGAGAGGAAGGTGGGAAAATAATATTTGCCTTTTAAAAAGTCCTTTTTCATGTTACCTTTATTTTCTTTGTTAGAAATGATAGAGAAAGGGGAGGAATTAGCCATGAGGGAAGAAATCAAAATATGAGTTGCATTGGCCGGGAATCGAACCCGGGCCTCCCGCGTGGCAGGCGAGAATTCTACCACTGAACCACCAATGCTTCTTAGAGAACAGCTGTCCGCCTATTACCCTTTGGACTTACTGATTTTTTTCCTCCATAGTGCCTTCATTTTTCACCTTACCTATACACATTTTGGCATTCAGGTTTTGCTTCTTTTTTGGTCCTGCTAAAGTGTGAGTTAGTTAGTTAGTTTGTAACATTTATTTATTTAAAAATTTCAAACGGTTGCGCAGCGCAGACGCCCTCCTCCGATTACAACCCGGGTTTTAAAAGATGAAGGAGGAAGCTGGGAGACATAAGGGCCAGATGCTAAAGTGAAACAGGCTCATTCTCGACAGGTCCCTCCTTTAACACCCTTCCCCAGCACATCAGAATTCTCGGTCGCCTGCGGGTTTGCCCCAGATGTGAGCTGCGGAGGTTTCCCAAGGCAATAAAACAGGGACCCAGATGGGGTCTTTGCTCCTTTTCGGCTCGAGGTGAGAATTCTTGCCCTCCCTCCCTCGGCCGGGATGGCAGCTATAAACCCATTTATGAAGCCCCAGGTGGAGGAATCGGCCCGCCCTCCCTCCCTCTCCCATGGTGTGTCTGCTGCAGCTCGCAAGGCGCCTGGCCAGTCCTTTCACATTGACACCCTCGCCCTGAGAACATATTTTCAGTGAAATAATTAACCCGGCTGAGTTCATAAATGAGGGCAAGCGGGGGTGGGGGGGACTACTTGCTCCCTCCCATGACTCTGTCCCTGCATTCTTCATCATTTCTGTGTAGGTTTTTTTTTTTAAAAATGTGCAATCTATCTTCTTTCCCCAGTCTCTCTTCTGTTTGCATTGGTTGAAGCCTCTTCCTCCTCCCTTGAGACAGGCTGTTTCTGGCTCCCATTTTGGAGCTGGGAAATTAAGCATGAGCAGAACTGGTGATCCTCCAAGAAGCCTTAGCCTGGGTTAAGGGCAAAATAAATTCGATTTATTTAACCCACTGAACATCCCACCCTCCAAATAAAACTCCGCAAGGTGGTTGATGATCAAATACACAGCCAGGATAACAGTCAAACAATTTTGGAATGAACAGCAGAATATAGCAGGTAAGGGCAGCACACACAGAACCAGCTAGCCCAGGGAAGAGACCTATGTGTTAAAAGAGTTAGTAGGGATGAAAAGGCCTCATGCCAAATAGATAACAAAGCAGGCACCAGGCAGGCCTAAACGGGGAGACTGACATCCCACAACCAGCTTCCCAGCCTTGGACCCCCAGACGCTCTTGAACTGCAACTCACACCATCCCCAACCAAGGCCATTTTGACTGGGGTGGGGAGGGGTGATGAGAGTTGTCGCTCAACAAAGTCTGGGGGCCTAAGAGTGGGAGCCCCTGTGACAGGCTCCTGAGGGCCCAGATTTTTGTTCTGATTTGTGGGGAGCGGCTGAGTGGGCTTCTATCCTCTTGCCAATGCACAGAGAGGGGGGTCCTTCTGGTGCCCCATACCATTCTTTCTCTGCAAACCATTTGGTAGATTTCCACAATTCTGGTGTGATTGTGGCAGGAGGGGACGTGAGCCAGCCAACTTCTTTCCAAGATGGCCCTTGTTCTCTTTCACACACACACACACACACACACACACACACACACACACACTTGTCCTTGATCCACATTCCATACTCTTGCCTTGACCCCATGGCGGGTCTTGTGGTGGTAAGCATGCACTGTCCTCTTTGCTAAGCAGGGTCTGCCCTGGTTTGTATTTGAATGGGAGACTACTAGAAGACATTTCCCTCAGGGGATGAGGCTGCTCTGGGAAGAGTATCAGAGGCAGTGTTCCTTCTAGTAGGGATTCCCAGATATTGTCAACCACAATTCTCAGAATTCCCAGCTGCAATGGCTTTTGCTTGGGTATTATGGGAGTTGTAGTCAATAACATCTGGGAATCCCTGTGAGAGGGAACACTGACCAGAGGTTCCAAGTTCCCTCCCTGGCAGCAGCATCTCCAAGATAGGGCTGAGAGAGATTCCTGCCTGCAACCTTGGAGAAGCCACTGCCAGTCTGGGTAGACAATACTGAGCATAGATCCCATATCCCTATGATGTAAACCTTGAAGCCTACAATGGGAAGTGTTGTCACATAAGTATGTGCCTGGAAGGTCCACTTGCAGTTGTGCAACAGAGAGACGGAGTCGCTTTGGACATGCTCCAAAGCACTCTTTTCCTTTCCATCACTTTCCATGCTCTAAAGCTGAGTCCCAGCAACAAGAGCATGCTCACTTTTGTAACACAAGAGATTTCCCCATATTAACTCCCCTGCTCTTCCGCCACGAAACCTTAACTTTTAGAACAATTGTGGCTGGGGATGGTGGGAGTTGTAGCTCACAACATCTGGGGACCCAAGCTTGAGAACCCCTAGATTAACTGGAAAGCAAACATGTTAGCAGTATTTTGCCAAATTCACCAAGAATAATCCAGCAGGAGCAGTGTGGCCTCTATGTTTTAACTGCCTCTTTCTCCCCTAACATTCCCAAAGTGAGCTATGTCAGTAATAACAGGAAATGTTGGGGAGGGGGAAATGATCTTGTTAGAAGAAAATGGTGTTTGTTTGTTTTTAAATGCAACTTTTAAGATTTCAGGGTTTTCAGCAACACAGCAAATCAAGACCCAAAACGTTGCACTGCACAAGTCCAGTGAGTAACCAACAGCTAAAGGTGCTGAAGACGTCCATGAGCAAAACAGTGCAAGGAAAGTTCCATCATTTTGTCATGGAAAGGCCTGGCATTCCAAACCCCATTCCAAGAAAAATAAGAGGAGTCTGAGAAAGCCATACAGTCTTGGAATGACTGGCACAACAGGGTTGGGTTTTTGCAAGTCAGTTGTGCCTAGTGGTTAAGGCCAGCTGGTGTGGGAGAGACTCCGGCCTGCAACCTTGGAGAAGAAGCCACTGCCAGTCTGGGTAGACAATGCTGAGCTGGCGGGAGCAAGGGTCTGACTCGGTAGCAGGCGGCGGCAGCTTCCTCTGTCCCGAAGCCCTTGTGTGGGCTGCTGCGCCAGGCTGACTTACTAGCAGCAGCAGTGCTGCTGGTGGGGCGGGCTCCTCTTCACACCTCTGGCGGGGCAGGGCTGAGCTCCTCCTGCCAGGATGGGGGATGAGCCTGGAGGGACATGAAAGGCCCCCGTAGGGGGTCCCGGGGGCTGGCTCACGTAGCCACCCTCCAGGGGGAAAGGGAGGCAGGCAGGCAGCCAGAACTTGAGAGCCGGCGGCCGGGGAGGCGATGGTGACCACGCAGAGCTCTGAGCCAGGAGGGGTGAGAAAGGTATCTGGCCTCCAGAAGGGGAGATGCTTGGGGCGGGGTGGGGGGCGAGGGGTGCGTGCCTGCTGCCGCTGCTGCGGCGGGACTGCTGATAGAAAGCAGAAGCGGGGTGGAGGGAGGAGATCGGGGGACAGAAGAACCGGGGAGGGCCATGCAGAGATCGGCCCCCACCACTTCCCACCCTTGCCGTCTAACAAGTGGGGAGCATTGGGGTCCCTTGTGCCCTGGACGCGCTCGGGAGAGGAGGACGGGACCCTCCAGCTCGTCCCTGCCCGGCCCCTGCGGCTGGGTTCGCCTTTGGGGATCGGGAATGCTTTCCACGTTCCCCTCCCCAGGGCCTCTCGAAGTCCACGCTGTGCGAGGTGATGATGGGGGCGGGACAGGGGTATGGATGCAGCTTCTGGTCCCCAGCGCGCATCCGCGCCAGAGCGCAAGCAAGGGCACGGTTGGCCACGGAGGTGCGGGTGGCCTGGTGGCATCGCCCTCTTCATGCCGGCCGCCGCCGGCGCCAGAGTTGATTCTTCGGCATGGTCTCCTCCCTGGTTCGTTTGTTTGGAGCGTTTTGTTCATTCCACGCTCCGAGGCAGCTCACGCGAAAACAGGAGGGCACGATCAAAAACACCCCGCGGAAATAAAACAAATCAACTGCTGACCGCAGAGGGTGAGGCGAGGTGTGTTTTCTTAGCATAGGTCAAGGGTGCCGTCGAGTCAGCGTGGACTCCTGGCGCCCACAGAGGCCTGTGGTTTTCTTTGGTAGAATACAGGAGGGGTTGACCATTGCCTCCTCCCGCGCAGTCTGAGATGATGCCTTTCAGCATCTTTCCTCTGCTGCTGCTGCCCGATCGAGGTACCAGCGGGGATTCGAAGCGGCAGCCTCTGGCTTGCCAGTCAAGTCATTTCCCTGCTGCGCCACGAGGTGGTTCTTCTTAGTATTCCTTGAAGGTAAAGAGCTGCCTCCTTCTTGGCTTTTAAAACAGAGGCGGAGACCCCAGTAGAGCAAATGAATACAGCAGACATGGGGTTGCAGGACGGGGTTGAACGGGGCTTGGGGGGGGGGGGGGCGCGCAAGTGGCGGGCCTCTGCTCTCCTCTGGGAAAAGTGGGAAGAGATGGAACAAACAGCGGCTCCAGTGATCACGGATTTGGTACCTTCCCTAGGATCAGCAGGGCGGGCAATAAATGTGACGGGAAATCCACTTTGGGGACACCTCTCTTGCGCAGCAGCAGCAACACTGCTGGGCTCTTCATTCATTTTGTTGGGGCTTGGCATGGGAGGGGAACAACCCCCCCGCCCCACCGCACCCAATGCCTTCTCAGAAATGCCATTTTAGAGTTAAATAATGAAGGGGGAGGAGGGCCTGCGCAGATCCTTTCAAGATTAATTGGCACCAACAGCTCCATATGGGAAGATTTTGAGAGTGCTGTGAAATCTGCATGTTTAGACGTGGGTTTTAATAGCTTGCAATATGTTTCACAACTTGGTTATCCATGCAAGCTGCTCATTTCTTAGTCCAGGCATGGCCAGCCTTGGGTCCCCAGATGTTGCTGGACTACAATCCCCACAATTCTCAGCAGTTGTGGCTGGGAATGATGGGAGTTGTAGTCCAGTAGCACCTGGGGACCCGAGACTGGGAAGAACCGCTCTCTGAAGCCAAAGGATCTGGAACTCGGGCTGGAAGCAAGTCCACTGTGCTCAATAGGACGTACTCCTGGGTAAGGGCTGCAGTCTCGTTGTCTTGGCCAGAAAATGTCGAGATGCCTCTGAGATCCAACATGCATGGTCTGAAACAAAGCAAGTTATTGGGGCACATGGGATAGAGTGGAGTGGGCTGGGGTGGGTGGGGTGCCTCTATTTTGGCCGGTCTGGTGGTTCTGCTGAAGCGAAGTTCAGCTTGGCAGAATTCTCGCAAGGGCCCGGAAAATAATAACGCTCTTCTGTTTTCTTTTGACTAGGGAAACATAATTGCACACACAATCTTACAAACTGCTAGAACTAGCAAGAGGCCCTGAGGATTTTGCCTGGGGAGGAGAGGGAAGGTTCTCCAGGAGGAGCTGGTCAAAGCCCAAGTCTCTGGGGTCTTTTCTGGAGCGGGGAAAGTGGGGGCAGGGAGGGTGGGGGGAGAGAGGAGAAGCAAGGCTGCGGCTTCCAGGCAGACATTCAGTCCAGCACCTCTAGGGTGGGCAGCTGATGGGAAGAGGGAGTGGGAGAGGAGAAGCTGAGCGGGGTGCTGGGCTGGAGAAGAGAGGCAGGTCTAGCAAGGAGGCTGGTCTGGGAGGAGCAGGAGCTGATTTCAGCATGGAAAGGTGCTGGAGTGGAGTCTTCTTGCCTGGATTCAGTCCTGTTCTCCATCCAGCCTGAGAAGCCTCCCGTGATCCCAGGTGTTGCAGGAGGCTGTGTGCTTCAGGGGTGGCCACCAACCCAAGGCTCTGCACCCCCTGCTGGACTACAACTCCAACTGCAACTGCCACCAGGGATGATGGGAGTTGTAGTCCAACAACAGCTGCAGAACCCTGGGTTGGCCACTGCTACTCCACTTCATTACTGCTGCTGCTACTACTACTAATTATTATTATTCTTATATACCACTCTTCAACCAAAGCTCTCAAAGTGGTTTAAATAGACAAATAATCCATCAAGAAGATGCCCCCTGTCCCCAAAGGGCTCACCATCTAAAACTGGAGGGATGCTGTGCTGGGGGTGGATAGGGCTAGTTGCTCTCCCCCTGTTCATTACAAGGAGAATCACCACTTTAAAAGGAGTCTTTTTGCTCAGTTAGCAGGGGGCTCTGGGGGCTCAGCCCTGGCTCAGATTAAGCCCATGACAGCAGGTATCCTAGGAGGTCCAAGACCCCGTAATTGCAAATGAATGAACGAACTGGTAACAGTCATGTGGGGAGGGAGAAAGAATACTGCAATTATTTGTGAATATATGAAGGATTCCAGTGATGTCAAAATGAAATGCAAAATGCAGATAGCATATATTAGCTATTTATTTCTTGTAAATATATAGCCTGCTCCCCCGCCCCCAGCCAAGATTGGCTCCCAAAACAGCTGGCAATTAAAATGCACACACAGATATAATTAAAATGCACACACAGATATAATTAAAATGCAGACACAGATACTGTGGGTCGATATGGCTGAGTCTCTCCCTCCCTGGCAGCTGTTCTGTACCTCCACGTCCCAGACTCTTCTCCCCCAAGGAAGGGGAACAGAGAGAACGCTGTTTAAATGTTTTTAAATTGTTAATTGTTATGTTGTTTTTTCATTTGTTTTAGCTCTTTACTGGTTTAGTGGTGTGTTTTAATTGTAAACTGCCCTGAGCCATTTTGGAAGGGCGGTATACAAATCAAATCAATCAATCAATAATAAATAAAATAAATAAACTCCACAGAGTCTCAGGGGCTGGCGTCTGGCGTCTGGCAAAGCCCACAGAAGCAGCCATGCTGTCGCTGATACTTAATGCTATACCTTAAAGTCACTTCTCATTGTCTGGCTTTGTCCAAAGTGGGAGTTAATAGGTAAAGGTGAAGTGTGCCATGGAGTCAGTGTCGACTCCTGGTGCTCACAGAGCCCTGTGGTTGTCTTTGGTAGAATACAGGAGAGGTTGACCATTGCCTCCTCCTGCACTGTAGGAGATGATCCCTTTCAGCATCTTCCTGTATCGCTGCTGGCCAGTATAGGTGTATCCCATAGTCTGAGAATCATACCAGCGGGGATTCAAACTGGCAACCTCTGGCTTGCTAGTCAAGTCATTTCCCCACTGTGCCATTAGGTGGCTGGGGGTTAATATGATGTACCATATTGAGGCTGTCCACATAAACGGAAACTGGGTAGAATAAGCATCCTACCCAGGTTTGGGACCTGGGTTTGCTCCCAATTTTTGGTTATGTGGGAGCAAACAACTAGGTAGGAGGAGGGGAAAGTGCTTGTGTGGAATCAAGGTAGGAGGGAAAACTGGTAGAGCTTTCCCTCCTTCCTTGGTCAAATGCTGGATATTTTATTTTTAATTTATTTTTACATTTCTATACCGCCTTTCATTAAAAGAAAACCCCAAGGCGGATATGAAAGCTGGGTGGGATAGCGCTGTCCTACCCAGCTTTTCCTCCCCCCTTGATTCCACCCAAGCACTCATCCCTCCTCCTACCTTGTTGTTTGCTCCCACACAACTGGAAATTGGGGGCAGGCACAGCTCCCAAACCTGGGTAGGATGCTTGTCCTTCCCAGTTTCCGGTTGTGCGAATGACCTCAGGGTTTGTTGTTGCACATTCAGAGCTGTCTGTGGGGAAAGGAGAGGTCCCCTCCGCTCTGTGGTGTGATGCATTACACGTTGTGGTGACTGTGTGTTGTGTGTGCACCGGAGTAGCTGCCCACCCCATCCAGGGGTCAACCCCGCAATTGTTTTTCTGTTCAGATGCTGAAGCCCCTGGTGGAGAAACGCCGTCGTGACCGCATCAACAGGAGCCTGGAGGAACTGCGTCTCCTCCTCCTGCAAAGAACCCACTGCCAGGTCAGTGAGTGATGCCCCCTGCAGCTCCCCCCCTGCTCCACACCCCCTGCAAGTCCCCTGCATTAACTGAACCCCCTCGGAGTGCATTGAAGTGGACCGTGCAGTTATCTCTTTCGCTGCCAGCAGGTGGGGCTATTGCTCCACATGACTCTGCTGCTCTAAAAGGACCACCTTGGTTAAAGGAAAAACAAGCCCATGGGGGGTGGTTGGTGTTCTTAAAATAGCAGCAGGATGGCTGGCTCTGGATTCTCAGAGCAGGTATTCCCTGCCGTTCTCCCAGTCCTTTCCAGCCCAGCTCTTATCTGTGATCTCCCAACAGTGAGCTCTCCTTCCCCAGCAACTCAGGGGACATTTCTGGTTGGTTGCAGCTGATCAACGTAAAAGTACAAGTACCAAGAGTCAAACTGCATGTTATGTTGGAGTACTGTGATCAGATGCAATTTTTTAATTGTCATTTTTTGGGGGGACATTTTGGACATTTATTTACTTACCTACCTACCTACCTACTTACATATCTATCTATCTATCTATCTATCTATCTATCTATCTATCTATTTGCAATTTTGCATTTTTAAAAAATGTGATCAGCGTTCTGGAGGACAGGTCTACCAACGGCTACTAGTCTGGTGGCTATTGGCCAACTGCAGCCTTAGAGGCAAGATGCCTCTCAATACCAGTTGCAGGAGAGCAACAGCAGGAGAGAGGGCATGCCCTCACCTCTTGCCTGTGGGCTTCCCAGACGCAACTGGTGGTCCACTGTGTGAAACAGGATGCTGGACTAGATGGGCCTCCTTGAGCCTGATAAAGCAGGGCTGTTCTTATGTTGTTGGACTACAGTTCCCATCATCCCCTGCCACTGTAGGCGGCTGTGGCAGGGGGATGTTGGGAGCTGTAGTCCAACATCTGGGGACCCAAGTTTCAGACAGCAGACCAGGCGATGGATGGCTTTAAAGGGGGCTTGGACAATTTCATGAAGGATGGGGTCTATTAATGGCTCAGTGGCTATTAGTCTGGTGGCTGTGGGCCACCTCCAGCCTCAGAGAGGCACAATGCCTCTCAATACTAGTTGCAGGGGAGCAATCCCAGGAAAGAGGGCATGCCCTCTGCTCCTGCCTGTGGGCTTCTCGGAGGCATCTGGTGGGCCAATGTGGGAAACAGGATGCTGGACTTGATAGGCCTTGGGCCTGATCCAGCCGGGAAGAGCAGGGCTCTTCTTATGTCCTTTTGCTCCTACATTCTGTGATTAGAGCTTCTGATATGATGCGTTTCTTTTTCTTGTAAAAGGAACCAGCGGGGGAAGGCAATTTGGATCAGAGCTGAGCATGGGAGAGGGAACACCCCCCCCTTCCCCCCTGTGCTGCAAGGGCTTCTGGTTTAACCCAGCCCCCCTCAGAACTGTCATTTGCTATGGAACTGTGCCCCTTTGTTTTCTTCTCTGTGGCGGTTTTGGGAGGGATGTGATTTCTATCAAGATTGCGGTGAGAAAGGGTTTCTTCTTCCCTTTCTTTTTTACCCTGATCCAAACTGGGCCCCGCTTCTGATTAAATTACTCTGGGAATTCCAAACACAGAGCTTCAACATAACTTGCAGTTTGGCTCTACATTTTGGGCCATAGCTGAGTGACAGAGCATTTGCTTTGCAGGCAGGAGGCCCCAGCAGGGGTGTATCTATGGTGGGGCAGGCAGGGCATGTGCCCCGGGCACCACTTGAAGGGGGCGCCCTTTTTTAAAATTATTTTTTTAAAAAAAATGGCTGCTGAAAACAAAATGGCCACCACACATGCTCAAATGGCCTCTGTGAGGCCGTAGGCCATGCCAGGCCTCGCAGAGGCCATTTGAGCATGCGTGGTGGCCATTTTGTTTTCAGCGGCCATTTATAAAATATATTTTTAAAAATGGCCACTGTACATGCTCAAATGGTTCCTCCGAGGCCCTAGAGGCCAGCGGGGGGGAGGGGGAACCTTTGCAGACACCCCCCTGCACAGCCTTTAGGAAGCCCCCCGAAGGAGCTACAGGTTAAAAAAAATTAATATATATCACTGTATACATATTCAGATTGGCACTATGTACAGAAAATCAGGGCTTGTGAATACTAAGCTGAAGCTTATGAACTAGGATTGTATTCATTTACTCTTACTTTGCTTCTTGTGATAAGTGAGTTAAATGTGATGTCTTAATCATATGGCTATTAATGGTGGTGAGTTTGTCTTTGAATCAGTGTGAAATCCTTAGTATTAAGGCCCACTGGGAGTTTCTTGCTCTCTTTCTCTCATTTTAACTGTCTTTCTGAAAGACTAGAATATATTCCAAGCAGTGACACAGTTTACTCTGCATATCCTTTAATTATTTTCAGAGTATCTGAAAAAAGCCAAATTCTCCATTTATTTTTAAAACGTATGTAATAGTGATACTACAATGCATAGTAGAGAATTAGACAGGCACTTCTGTTTAGTTTTCCAAGTACACCTCCACATAGTATTTGGGTATTTCATGAGCCCCGGCATACTGAAATGTTTAGTTTTCCAGCATTTTTTGGTCTGGCTACGTCCACTGCTAAATAATTTTTGAAATATTAAAAGATTAACGAGCTTGACTTGTATTTTTCAGCTGATATTATGGTAAAGTTATCTGAAAGATGGGTGTCAGATGTTTGGACAGGGGGTGCAATGTCAGTGCTTGCCCCAGGCGCTATTTTCCCTAGATATGCCTCCCCAGGTCCAAACCCTGGCCTGGCATCTCAGGAAAGAAACCTGCTTGAAACCTTGGAGAAGCCGCTGCCAGTCAGTGTAGACAAAGTTGAGCAGACCAAGGGCCTGCATCTATTCCTGTGTCTGTCTGTCTGCTTTAGGCATCTTAGGAGCAAACACTCAACCATTTCTGAAATTAGAATATTTATTTATTTAATGTATATACTGCCCAATATCAAAATCTCTAGGCAGTGTACAAAATTAAAACATAATATAAAATATAAAACATTTAAATTTCATAAAAAGATAAAAATCATAATAGATAAAAACGCATTAAAATTTAAAAATCCTCCAGGAATTTGTTGGGACATACAAACCATGCAATGTTCACAATGCCTCATGCCAGCTTTGGAGTTACACAGCCCTCAGGCTGGCTGTTAACGAAAAACTAAGTGTGGTGGGGAGAAATTTTCCGAGAGGGAATTATTAGCTGACACCTTTGCTCAAAGGCCCCAGAAACTGCCAGCATTTCTAAATAGGAGAGTTGCCAGGATATCTGGTCTGCCTACCTGGTCTACCTACCTGCAAATCACAATGGCAGCCCTTTTTTCCTATTCTCATTCTACTTTTCTATTTCTCACTCATTGCTGGTGGCAAGGGAAAGAGGCACACCACAACTGCAGTCCTTGTGCTCTTTGTACCAGCAGCCTCCACATCCCATCAAAGCACAGACTCTTACAAAAACTTTGGAAGAGCCCCACTGAATTGGATCAAAGTTTCATCTAATTCAGGGACAGCCAACTAGAAGCTCTTCAGTTGGTGATGGAATACAAATCCCATCACTCCCATAAATGGTGACTGGGCATGATGGGAGTTGTAGTCCAGCAGCAGCTGGAGGGCTGCAGATTGGCCATTCTGATCTAACCTCACATCCCTTAGCACCCAGACCAGTGCTTCTAGGGAACTCACCAGCAAAGGAAATGGCCCACCCATGCTGTCGCTCCCAGAGGTAGACTGCTCCTTCACAAGGAAGTTCCATATAGCTAAGCATACACAGCCTTCCTAGCAAGATTTCCCCTTCAGCCACCTTCTCGGACCTCTTTATTTACAGACTCTGAAGAATCCTAAAGTGGAGAAGGCGGAGATACTGGAGATGGCCGTAGGATACCTGCGGGAGATGAACTCTGCTAAACCCCAGGGTACAATTGACTGGCGTGGTGGGGATGAGGGGGGATGTAAATGTGTGCCAGGAGGACCTTGGGCTGGCAGGGCCGTGAGCCAGGGACGGATCTTGGCAACAAGGTAACAGAAAAGGGCAGGCAGTTAAATGCCACCCCACTGCGCCCCTTCCTGGTCCTCAGTCGGTAAAGGGTCAGATTCCTTTGGAGAAGAGAGCACCACAGAGTCAGAGTGGGCAGCATCCAGACTAGTTAGCCATGACTCAGCACCACTTACATCAATAGAGAAGTTTGTGTTGACTAACTTAAATCCCATTAATTTCTCTGTGGCTTAGTCAGGACTATTGTAGCCTGGATGCTGCCGACGTCTTCTGGAAAGCCTGTTTACAAAGGTACAGGGTGAGAAGGAACTCTGGGGTCAGGGTGAGCTTTCAGGCAGAATGACGCCCTTGCATCCAGCAGGCTCTGACCCCCACTGAACTGCTGCCTCTGCTGAAAAGCCTTTGTGTCTGACCTGATACGAACGCCTTCTCCAAGGACCTCGCTCCAAAACGACTCGCTTGCCAACACGCCAGGCCAGCTCCCCTTTTGCTCCCGATTTCTAGATTAAAAGCAGGAAAATGTGGTGGTTGGTCTCTATGAGTACGCCAGAGGATATCCAGCTTGGGTCTCCAGATATTGATTGACTACAGCTTCCATCATCCCCTGCCACACTGGCTGAAGGCCAGGAGCCATGGCTCAGTGGCAGAGCATTGCCCTTGCATCCCAAAAGGTCCAGGTTCACAATCCCTGGCAGCATCTCCATGGAGGCCTTGAAAAAACTCCTGCTTAACTGGGTCGGGCAAGCATCCTCTCCAGCTTCAAGAGCTGTGGGGGCACTCCCGATTCTCAGCCCTGTGCAAGTTGGTGGGGTGTGTGATCATCTGCTGGGCAACAGCTGGGTTAGGCGAGTGTACTTTACCAGCTGCAGAACAAGGCGGGCGGTAGCCTGTGTTCGGCTGCCGCAGCCCCTGCCCCCGCCCCCCCATCTGACATCAGACGTGGGCCCACTAGCCACGCCCCTGCATCTGATGTCAGACGTGGTGGTGTACTCTTCCTCCCACACGGGGCCATGTGGCTCCATTTGGGAGGGAGATCGGCCCCACTGCATTGGCAGTGCGGCCCTGTTTGGGAGTGAAATAACGCCCCCCACATCTGACGTCAGGCGCATCTGATGTCAGGGCTGCGAGGTGCGGCCCTTGATTGGCGGCGGCCCGGGTTCTCTGAACCCGTTCACTCAATGGTGGCTCCGCCCCTGTCCCCTACCCAGATCCTGTCCCCAGCTTTTGAACAAGATAGGAGGGGAAACCACCCTTCCCAGCTGAGATGTAGCAGATGAACATGCTTCCTGCCTCCGACCTTGCTTTTTACAAGCACCTGACTCAACATCGAGAGCGCGCTGCACTCAGCTCCCAAAACTGCCAGGAGGCTGGTCTCACCCAGCTAATGGCCATGTGAACAAACCATAACAATACTGAGCTAGATGGGCCAAGGGCAGCTTCCTGTGTTCTGAGGGAGGCAGGGAGTTGTCATCCATCGTCAGCTGGGGGCCCAAGGCTTTGCACACCCCCCCCCCCGGAGCATGCAGTCCCGGTCTCCAAGATATTTGAGTGACCAGCCTCCTTCCGCACGCTCTGCTTTCACTTTCCCAGGTGCGGACCTCTCTGGAGATGGGACCCTGCAGACCTGCTACATGATGGGATTCCGGGAATGCCTCCTCGGCCTGGCGGCCTTCATCCAGCAGGCCCACCCTTCGGTCCAGAGTCACCTGCTGGATACCTTGCACCTCTACCTCGCCTCCAAGCCAGAGCCCCACAACCAAGACTGGAGTTGTGGGGCCTTCTCTCCGGGCTCTTCTTTGGAGGAATCGCCTCCGAGGACCCCTGAGAGCTTCTGCTCCCCTCTGAAGAAGCTGAACGAACCCTTCCGGAGTCCAGACCACCCTTCCTCCAGCACGGGACCGCTGGGGAGCCAACAGAGACACCCCCACGAGGGCACCGCTTCGGCCAAAAGGCTCCCCCCACCACCGGCCATGTGGCGACCTTGGCCCTAAGCCCAAGAGCATAAACACTCCCCCTGCCCGCCCCAACCCTTTTTGTACATAAATAATAAAAGCTTATCTATCTGTGCTGGGATCACTGGCAGATCTCTTGTCCATGTATAATAGTATTAAAATGTATCTCTTATTACCCCACAATGTAGCACTCCCCCCTCTCTCTGAGAAAGGTAGATGGTTTCTTAGGAACTAGTAACTTGGCCTTCACCTAGCGATTTGGTAGCAACACTAGAATTGGGTCCCCCCACCCCCTTTTTAAAAAAGGGTCAAGTCAAGTCATTCCCCCTCACCCCGAGAAAGTCCTTTGTAATTGGACATTTGGATTCCTGAGAGGCCTTCACAGGTAAGTAAAGTGTTGTATGTAAGCAAGGTGGCCAACTCCTTTTCTGAGTGAGGCCCCTGCGCCTTCAACAGCTGCAGGCCCAGGAGAAATCCAGGGTCTGAAACTCCTCCTGGCCTTGCATCTCCTAAAAGGAAGAGTTGTTGGTGGGACACAGGAAGGCGTTCCATTCTGCCTTGCTTCATTGGCAGTGTCCTGGTGAGTTAGTTGCATGCGATACCTAGAGAGGCATAACTTTCCCAACCCATGTACTAAACATCACACCCTCCCCTCCCCCCCCCGCAATAACTGGCATTACAGCATATGCTGTACTTTTACAGGAAAGTTGAAGTGAAGTTTTTAGGAGATCTATAAGGAATTCTGGGACTGTCTGCAGACATCACACACAAGGAATTGGATTTCTGTACATATGTATATACATCATATCTACTGTAGAATTAACGTCGTTTCTTTCTGGATGTTTCTGTCTGTTTGACTCTCTGCTTGAACTTCTGTAGGTCTACCAACATATACACCTGCATGGCTTTCATGTGCTTGAAATTAAATCAAGTAAATTGGTTCAGGTCCTTTTAAAAATAGTTTTTACTTTACTTTTTCTTTTGTCCAAATTTTCAGGTACTAGTACTATTGTTATTTAGTTATGGCTTATACCTGGGTTTTCACTTTTTTGGGCTGTTTGTTGAAATAGTGCTTATTTCTCTGAAATCCATATGCACAATGTAATAAAATATATATCTGTTGGAAAACCTGTGTAGGTATTCATTTCTAGCCACTCCAGAACAGTTTTCCAAGGAACATACATTTCTCATGAGAAAAAGAACAAATGACATTACAGAGTTTCTAGTTGCTAGTTGCATTTAAAGCCACCTAATGACACAGCAGGGAAATGCTTGACTAACAAGCAGAAAATTGCTGGTTCAAATCCCTGATGGTACTATAACAGGCAGCAGCAATATAGAAAGATGTTGAAAGGCATTATCTCATACTGCGCAGGAGGAGGCAATGGTAAACTCCTCCTGTATTCTACCAAAAGAAAAACACAGGGCTCTGTGGGTGTCAGGAGTCGAAACAACTTGACGGCACACTTTACCTTTTACTTTAGTTGCAATTTAAAGTGTGCCTGCCATTTTCTTGCATCCGTTTCCCAGTTCAGAAAGTTGGAATTTTATTTGGAACACAATGGAACTGAGGATTCCAGATGTGAGAAAATCAAAGTTTCCATACAGAGATTCTCAAACTTGGGATCCCAGTTGCTGTTGGACTACAATTCCCATAATCCCTCTGACCATTGTGGTTGGGGATATTGGAAATTGTTGTCCATCAACATCTGGGGCCCCAACCTTGAGAACTCCAGCAGATGAGAGTTACCTGGCCCTTTCCAATCTGATATATACAAGAATCCCAAATGACATAACAACTATGTGGAGAAAAGTGGATCTAGAGTGTGTCCCCCTTACTTCTCTAACACTAAAACTGGGGGTCATCCAATGAAATGGATTGAGGGCAGATCAAAAGGAGGACTTCAAACCACATGTTTACAGAATTCACTGCCACAAGGTGTGGTGAAGGCCACCAACTTAGGTGGCTTTAAAAGGGGATTCATTGAGGGCTATTAATGGTTACTAGCCTTGAGAGCTAAATGGAACCTCCAGCTTCAGAAGCAGTCTACCTCAACATGCCGGTTGACAGGGAACAACTGCAGGGTAGAAGATTGTTGCCTTTCTGTTCTACTTTTACGCTTCAAAGTGAGCTGGCATGAGACAAATCAGTCATGATTTACTTAGTCCCAGTCACTCCAACGGGGCCACAAAACCTAACCATTTACTCAATTCAGTCTCCCATCCTAACTGGAACACAGACCCTTTGCAAGGCAAAGATCAAGAAGAAAAAGAGAAAGAGGGTAGTATTTCTATGAACAAAGCCGGAGCACTAGGGACACACCAATTTGGATGGCATAACCTAGTAACTGGAGATCACTTGCTAGTCTTCATTTTTATTAAAAATATTTATATGCTGCTTTTCTACAGAAGGTTCACAAAGCAGGTTACACAGAAAAGGAATGGTGGTTCCCTATGCCCTCACTTACTGCTAAAGGCTTGCCTGGTTGCATTCGTTGATCCTGCCTTCCATTTTTACAAAGCCAAGAGAGTAAGCCAAAGTTAAGGATGTATTTGAAAGGCAGAAGAGTCCTGCAATCTGTTAGCACCACTGTTCAAATTATGCCTCAATAGTTCAGTCTCAGTACGCAGAATGACAGGTCAGACAGTGCCTGGTACTATAGTGTTCATGAGCTCGTATTTGCCTTTGAAGAACCTTTGTGGCTGGGGATGATGGGAGCTGTAGTCCAACAACATCTGCAAACCTGAAGGGTGAGGACCCCTGCTCTATACAGTACCTACCAAGATCATTCCATTTAATGTAAAAGGAAACAGAGTTGACAAGAGACCTACAGAAGCTCACAGTGCTGATTCATTCCATTGCTGCCTTTTCTCATGTTACTATAATTACATTGCATCAGAAGTATAATTGCATTGTATTTCAAAGGGAAAATCCAGCTGTTTTTCACCGCATTGGTGGTTCAGTGGTAGAATTCTCGCCTGCCACGCGGGAGGCCCGGGTTCGATTCCCGGCCAATGCAACAAAAGATTCTTTTGTTGGATCAAAAGTGTGCTTTTGCTTTCTATCCCTTTCAATGAAGATGCACCATTCTTCCTCCTCCTTTTCCTAAATACTAAATTGGCTTTTAAGACTTCTGGAAGTATCCATAATAACATGCTAGGCAAGGAGATTTCTGTCTTGATACTGACTGAAAAGTCCCTTGCAAAATATCTTTATTGGCCCTTTCTCTTCACATATTGTTAAAGGTTTGCCTGCAGGGGTATAGCTATAACTGAGCAGTGGGTTCAAAGAACCTGGGCCCCAAGCTCCTGAGGGTCCCAACTTCACCCCTCCCTATTTTCTTCATTATCTCCCTCACTCTGAGGGACCACCAGAGAGAGGGGCAAACACAGGCCCCATCTCCCCTAGCTATGCCCCTGCTTGCCAGGCTGTATTTATTTATACATACATACATGCCCTGCTCCTCCAGTAGACTACTGCTCGGGGCAGTTAACCAAGTCAGTAAAACCAATCTATCTATACAATTATCTAAGGCGTACCTGTGGCTAATCTCATGTGTGGCAGCTTTTGCAAGAGTTCGTGAGCAGAAAAATCTGATTGGGCAGTGGGGATTCCATATGCAGATAGGGAGGAGGAGCCTGTGAGAGCAGAAGCACCATGGGGATTGGGCAATGGGGATTCCATATGCCAATAGGGAGGAGGAGCCTGTGATGGTTAAGGTCAGTTGGACCTGGAATGCAACTGGTCGGAAGATGTTCCTGATTGTAGAAGAGAGGAATCTATATATTAAAAAGGATAGTGGGCAGGGGTCTGTGAAGAGAGGGGTCGTGAGGGAGGAAAGAGCCCCTTCAGGAGGAGGCGGCTGCTGTTGTGTGAATTAGATGAGGAAACAAGATGAACAAGATCTGCTAATTCAGGAAGGGAGAGAGAAAGAGACAGAAAAAGAAAAAAGAAAGGGGGAAGAAAGACAGGGGAAGAGCAAGTGGAAGAGAGAGAAAGAAAAAGGAGGGAGGGGAAGAGAAAAAGAAGGAAGAGCAAGGGACGGGCCCAGGCCTGTCAGTGGCCTGAGGGGAATGAGTGGCCATGGTGGCAGAGGCAGCAAGGAAGGGCCTGGTCAACTGCTGCTCCTCCTGTGGGGATAGGGGGCCAATAGGCACCAGCAATGCTGCAGCCGCAACCAAGAGAGGTGAGGGGGATGGAAGCAACGGGATGGAGGAGGAAGAGCAGGAGTGTGGCTCAGGTGAGGGTGGAGAGATCTCTGAGGTGAGGTGGGCTGTGGCAGGAGGTGAGGGGAGCAATCAAGTACTAGTGTGCAGATGCTCTGCGCAACACTATAAAAACAATATAACATTCAGAAAATAGAAACTAAAAACAGACCTCAATTAAAACCAGAATTTAAAACTACAAGTCAAAATGTCAAAAACCCACCAGTTATAGTTACAGCTGAAATGTTAAAGTGCCTCTCTAGAAAGATAGGTCTTCAACAATGTCTTAAAGACGTCAGGTGAGGGAGCAGGGCAGAGATCTTCCGGGAGGGCGTTCCGGAGTCGAGGGGCCACAGCTGATAAGGCCCCGTCTCTAGTCTCTGCCCATCAGATCTCTGCTAGTGGCAAGGCCATGAGCAGCACTTGGGATGCCGAACAGAGAGCCCTGGCAAGTTCATATGGGCGGATGAGGTCAGACCGGTACCCCAAGCTGTGTAGGGCTTCAAAGGTCAAGAACAGCACCTTGGATCTAGCCCGGAAGCAAACCGGTAACCAATGAAGCTGCTGCGGGATGATCCTGATTCACGGATCCTGCCTTCCTTTGACTCAAAGCCAAGGGAGTATTTGTTCCTTTGGTTAAGGGTATTTGTGACAGGCATCGTTGTTCCGCTGTACATTAGCTCGTTATTTGCCCACATCAGGGATTCTCAACCTTCAGGCCTCAGACGTTGTTGGACTACAACTCCCATCATCCCCTGCTGGAGATTATGGAAATTGTAATGCAACATCTGGAGACCCAAGGTTGAGAACTCCACTCTGTACAGTACCTGCTACCATAATAATTTAATTTAATTTAATTTAATAGGAAAGAAAACCTACAGAAGTCCACAGTGCTAGTTCATTCCATTGCTGCCTTTTCTCATGCTACTATAATTACATTGCAGCATATGTATAATTACATCGCATTTCAAAGGAGAAATCCAGCTATTTTTCATCGCATTGGTGGTTCAGTGGTAGAATTCTCGCCTGCCACGCGGGAGGCCCGGGTTCGATTCCCGGCCAATGCAACAAAAGATTCTTTTGTTGGATCCAAAGTGTGCATTTGCTTTCTCTCCCTTTCAGTGAAGACGCACCCTTCCTCCTCCTTTTGCAAAACCTGAAGTGGCTTTTTAAGACCTTCTGGGAGTATCCAGAATAACAGGCTAAGCAAGGAGATTTCTGTCTTGATACTGGCTGACTGAAAGGCCTGTTTCAAGATATCAGAAGAGGGGGAAGTGGAGAGTTTGGAGGGAAATTTGGAGACTGGCTTGCCCCATCTGGGGACCACGTGTGGGGACCTCTGCCCTCTCTGTGCCCCACCAGAGACAAGTGCATCCACTCCCAGAAATTCACACTCACGCCATTTTAACAGGGCGCCCCCAAGAGTAAAAATAAGGACGATGGTTTCCTAGAGACAAGTACCAAAACAAGCCGTCAAATACAGAGAGCGATTTGGAGCATGTGTTTCCTGCAGGGCCACCTTCCCTGGGTCCTCCTCGTCCCCCCTCCCTGGGGGTCACCCCCATTCTGCTAGCTCTGTTGGCTGGAATCCGGCAGCTCCCTCTCAGCCAAGAGCAGTGTAGAATCCCCCTCCCACCGAAGAAACCCACCCCTAAAACCCACCACTTAATTTGCATGGTTTGCTTATGAATAACTGGCAGCACATGGTGGGCATGAAGATGAGAACCAAGGCAAGGTTGGCAGAGGAATCTCGCTGCAAGGAATCCACTACTAGGGATGTGCACGAACCAGCAGAGAGCTGGTTCAGCGGCAGGGGGGTTACCTTTAAGGAGTAGGGAGGGTGCTCTTATTCCCCCCCCCACTGCATTTCCCTCACTGGTGCTGTGCGCAGAATAACTGGCACAGGTTGGCAGCGTACCCTCTTGCCACCCTGGTCAGCATCAGACCGGAAGGGGTTAGTGTGTGTATGCATGTTGTTTGCCCTCTGCAGGGGTGATGGACCACTTAGAATGGGTCTGCCCACAGAGGCTTATGGGTCCACTCGGTTTCTAGACAGCCCTTGGGGAATTTCCAGTGTCCAGAGCTGGTGACTCTGTCGAGGCCCTGGTGAATCTCTGCAGTGTGGAGAGAGACAGCCCAGGCTATTGACACAGTCACTCCTAAACACCTTCTCTGGCTTGCTGGAGCCCGTTCTGCTCCTTGGTGTTCTGAGGAGCTTCGGGCAATGGAACAACTCAGACGACTGCTGGAACGATGCTGGAGAAAGTCGTGACAGATCTAACCAAACACGGGCTAGGATCCATTTTCGGGACTACTCCATGCTGGTGGGGGTGATGAAGAAACTGCTGTTGAAAAGTGGTATATAAATATTTGTTGCTGAAGGAACCTTCCCCCCGCTCCCGCCACCTCCAATGCATCTGCTCAATGCAGGCCAGAGGAGCTTTTTCATGAAGCAAAGTTGTTGCTTCACACATCCCCCTGTGTAGTGGGCGGGGGGGGGGGGTGAGGAACCATCTATAGTCCGCTGTGACCAGTTTGCATGCCACTTGGCAGATAAAGTTGCTCTCATCCATGCCAATTGGGACTCCAGGGTTGTGGCAGTTCCGACAGACGTGCCTTGGGTACCATCTGGTCCATTGGGTTGGATTCTTTTCCGTTGGTACGGCCTGAGGATGTGGACAAGATCCTGGGCAGTGTGCAGGCAACATCGTGTGCTCTTGACCTTTGCCCTGCATGGCTAATAAAATCTGCCAGGGAGGGTACAGGCAGATAGTTGGAGGCTATAATCAATGCTTCATTAAGGGAGGGCAAGAGACCACCAAGGAGGTGATGGTAAGATCATTGTTTAATAAGCCTCCCTTGAGCCGTCCAACCTGGACAACTATAGACCTGTTTCTAACCTTCCCTTTTTGGGCAAAGTGACAGAGCGTGTGGTGGCGTCCCAGCTGCATAGGATCTGGATTATCTAGACTCCTTTCAATCTGGCTTCCGTCCTGGATATGAGACTGAAACTGCCTTGGCCGCTCTAGTGGATGACCTGAGCCAGGAGCTTGACAGGGGTGTGTGTCCCTTTTGGTTCTGCTGGACCTCTAAGTGGCATTTGATACAATTGAGCACGGTATCCTTCTGGACCGCCTCTCAAGTATAGGAATTAGAAGTACTGCTTTGGAGTGGCTTCAAGTCCTTTCTTGGGGGGAGCGTCCAGAAGGTGGTGCTGGGGGACTACTGCTCAACTCCATGGCTATTGGCCTGTGGGGTCCTGCAGGATTCGGTCTTGTCCCCCATGCTGTTTAACATCTGCATAGAACTGCTGGGAGAGGTCATCCGGGGACTTGGACTGAGTTGTCAGCAAACACGCAGTTGACACTCAGCTCTATCTCTCCTTATCACCTGATCCTAGGGAGGCAGAGGATGTCCCAAGTCGAGGGCTGGAGGCAGTGATGGGTTGGATGTGGACTAATAAACTGAGATTGGATCCAGACAAGACAGAGATGCTGTTGGTCAGTACGAGAGCCAGTCTAGATGAAGGGATTCGACCAGTTCCAGATGGGAATGCACTCCCCTTGAAAGAGCAGGTATGCAGCTTGGGGTAATGCTAGACCCAGCTCTGCTTTTGGACGCTCAGGTGGAGGCGGTGGCCGGAGGTGCTTTTGCATCATTTCGGCTACTGTGCCAGTTGCGTCCCTTTTTTGAGAAGGCAGATTTGGCACGGTTACCTGCGCCCCAGTCACATCACAGCTGGATTACTGTAACATGCTCCATGTGGGGCTGCCCTTGAAGAATATTCGGAAACTGCAGCTAATGCAAAATGTGGCACCTAGGATTTTCTCCCTGTTGGGATCATATTACACCCATTTTGAAAGAGCTGCACTGGCTGCCAATTTGTTTCCGGATGCAATTCAAGGTGCCGGTTTTGACCTTTAAAGCCCTTAACGGTTTGGGCCCTGGATACCTGGAGGGCTGCCTGCTCCCAAAGGTTTTTGCCCACCTGACAAGATCATTAGAGGGGGCTCTGCTCCGTGTGCTGATGGTGAGAGAGGCTCAGCTGTCGTGCATGTGGGACAGGGTCTTCTCGGTCATGGCCCCCAGGTTTGGAATGCTCTCTTGGCTGGCATCCGCTCCTTAGCATCTATCAGTTTTTCTGAAACAAGGAAAGACATGGTTCTTCATCCAGGTTTTAAAATGAAAGTATTGTTTTTACTGATGCTGCTTTGTGTTTTACTTTTATACTAGCTGACCCGTGCGGCCGCCGCCGCCCTGCAGGGGCCGAGTGCAGCCGCCGCCGCCTCGCCTCCGCGGCCCGGCCAGTCCCACCACCTCGCTTCCGCGGCTGGGCCCAGCCAGGTCAGGCTACCTCTCTCTCCTCCTGCCCCCCGTCTCCGGCGGGGCAGAGTGCAGCCGCTGCCGCCAGCGGGCCTGGCCGGCCCCAGAGTGCCGCCATCAGGCCCGCCGCCTCGCCTCCGCGGCCGGGCCCGGCCCCGCCGCCTCGCCCCGCCCCGCTGGGCCCACCGCTCGCTGGGCCCCGCCACCACGGCCTGGCCCGCCGCCATCGTGCTGGGCCTGCCGCCTCGCCCCGCCTCACGGCCGGGGCCGCCGCCACCTTGCTGGGCCCACCGCCTCGCTGGGCTCCGCCGCCGCGGCCCTGGGCCTGCCGCCTTGCCTCCGCAGCCGCCCAGCAAGCGAATTCTCCTGGGTGTGCTGCCAGCCAATCAGGCGCCCCCTGCAGCCCAGCCAATCAGCTGGGCTGCCGGGACGCATTTCTCCTGGGCACACCCAGGAGAATTATATATATAGATGGGTTTTAAAACTTCTAAATTGAAATATTATTTCTGTATTTATATTTAAAATCTTTACTTTTTGCATTTTAATTGTGCATTGCTTTAATTATATTGTAAACTGCTTTGAGATTATTTTAATGAAAAGTGGTATAGAAATCAAATCAATACATAAAATTCTAGATCTAATGGGTCTCTTAGCCCACAAAGTGGATCATTCGAGTTCTATTGGGTTTCTTAGCCCACAAAGTGGGACTGTGTTCCATGAAACTGGGGTGGCTATTTCAGTAGTGGTGGGGAATAGAGGATCGGGCATTCGCAGACCAGCATGCCATTACAGGGGAAGGGAGTCCAGTCCTTTAATTGCTGTTTTCCTTTCCGCCTGCCCTGTCAGCTTTCAGGCCTCAGGGAGTAGTCCCAACTCCCCATTTAAACAAACCATGATCCTTTGTAATGCCAGGTTGGTTCAAAATAAGATCAAAATCATCCATGATTTGATCGTGGATGAAGGAGCCGACCTGTTATATAACAGAGGCCTGGTTGTGGGAGGCTAGTGGTCCTGTGTGGGCCTAACTTCTTCCCCCACAATACTCTGTTGTTGAGCAGGTTAGAGGAAGTGGGCAGGGATGACAGTGGAGTCGTGGAAATGGTCCATTAAGAATAACTTCCCCCTTACCATGAGAGAACTGACTTATACTGAGTGGGTGTACCTTAGCTTGGGGACTTGGGATAGACTGGGGATTCTCTTGGTATACCCTCCATCCCACTGTCTAACAGAACCCCTAACTGAGCTGACAGAGCTGGTCGCTGAGTTGGTGTTGGAGTCACCCAGGCTTTAGTTCTGGGTGATTTCAAGGTTAACTTTGGGACTGGCTGGTCTAGTGCAGCTCAGGAGTCTATAGTAGCCATGGCAATTATGGGCCTATCTCAAGTAGTCCTAGGACCTACATAGGTTGCTGGTCACACACAGGATTTGGTTTTTGGCTCAGATTGGGGGTGGCAGGGGTGCTCCATGGGTGTGGGTCTTCTGTAGTTTCCCCATTGTCATCTACATGAAACCGCTGGGTGAGGTCATCAGGGGATTTTGTGCTGCATATTTTCAATATGTTGATGACACCCACATTTATTTCTCCTTGTCATTGATATCAGGAAATGGCATTAGCCCCTTAAATGCCTGCCTACAGGCAGTAATGGGCTGGATGTAGGATAATAAACTGAAGCTGAATCCAAGGAAGACAGATGCTCATTGTTGGGGGTCATAATCTGCAAGACAAGTTAGAACTTCTTGCAACAGGTACTCCGATATAAATGATTTTGAAGTAAAATTTCTGAATTTGATTCCATTTCAACCACATTTAATTATATACTTTATTGACTTCCCCTCTATTCAAATATTTCCATTTGGCTAGCTGGGGGGGGGGCGCTTTTTGAGCACATCAAATAAACACAGCATACTTCCCCCAAAGCTTTGTTTACTACACATAAGTCAAATAAACATGCTAAATCAGGTTCCAATCAATTTAGGGCACTGGGCATCTTTCCAATTCAAGATGCTCTCTGCTTACTTGCTGATCCATTGCCCTGGAAATGGGGGTGGGGGCTGAAGATGGAAAGCGAAACATGGATTATGGTCTCCAACCTGCTATATGTAAACAAAGAGCAACGGAATTCCCGCTCTCTCCCAGGACTCCTGTGAGAGTGCATAAAGAAGGTGGCGGGGGGGCCGAGGGGGAAATAAAGTATTTTGCATCTTCAAATATGCCTTGGAGAGCTGCTGCCAGTCTGTGAGGACAATACTGAGCTAGATAGACCAATGGTCTGACTCAGTATATGGCCGCTTCCTATGTTCCTATGTCATGTGGACCATATCAAAAGAATTAAAAATCCCCGTCCCTAGGCTGCTGTTCAGATGAACTCCCAGTTCGACGTGGCTTTAGGGGAGAAAAAACAGAAAAGTCAGACGGAGGCCTGGTCTTCCCAGGAATCAGACGTGTACCCAACAATGGCACTGGCTTTGGTATTCACCCTTGGCCGGCTCGCCTGGGGTGAGCGGCCAAGAGGACTAACGACGCAGCACTAGAACAGATCCACGAGTAGCAGGGAGGCGCTCGGGCGGCTCCCTCACTCGTCCCGTAGGCCAGGAGGGGTGTGGAGAGGGAATCGCCACAGCAGCCGCTTCAGTGCCACAGCACGGCAGCACGGACGCCCACAGACGTGCGGTGCCTCAGGCCCGGAAGTTGAACTCCTGAGGGCCAAATCCACACAGCCATTTTTGAGATGCCCCCCCGTCTGGTCCTCCCAGGGTTAGCCACACACACTGACGTGCCCCCGGAGGCTCAGCAAGGCCCAATTCACACAACCATTGGGGGGCGGAAGAGGAACTCCGGAGGCATGAGGAGGCACGAAGCAACTCCCCCCCACCGCCAGCCCGTAACGTTTTTCACAAGGGAATGAGGCTTTCGAAAAGCAGCCTCCCTCAGGAACGATGTAACTGGAAGCCCCCTGGGGAGGGGGGCGGGGAAAGGACATTTCCCAGATGTAGGAAGCGATGCATTTATCACCGGGCTTTTACAAAACGACTTTATCGTGTGAAAGTGGAAGCTGAGGGTGGGGTGGGTGAGGGGAACGGCCCTTTTCTTTTTCTTCTGCCATTGACTCACCCACGTCCAAAACCAGTCGTGAGGAGAGAGGGCCGTAGTCTGCCTCAGGCCTGAAGGTTCAGTAGGCCGCCCCTCCTCCCGGTTCCAGAACATGCCCAGCTCCGCCACACCCTCCTCTTCTCCTTCACACCAGGCTGGCAACGTAGGCACAGAGGGCGTCCCTGACCCTCTCCGACCGGGCCGCGGGCTTGATCCGCGTGTCAGGCCGCTGGAGGGGCTGCTCAAAGGTGGCGGCCAGCTGCTTGGCTTCGGCCTCCCACATCTCTTCGTAGGCCTCTCCTTTCTCCTCGCAGATGTTGTGTAAGACGCAGCAGGCCGAGATGAGACGGGGCAGGTTCTCCACAGCGCAGTCGTTGCGGCCGGTCAGGCAGCGCCACCGGCCCTTCAGCCGGCTGAAGGCCTCCTCCAGGGGCTCCTGGCACCTGCTCAGGGTGGCATTGAACAACTCCTTGGCGCCATCCAGGTCTTCTGTGTAAGGGACCATCAGCCAGGGCAGGAGAGGGTAGGCCAGACCGCCGAGGATGACCCTGGGAACAGATACCCCGTTGATATCTGCGCTGCCTGGGGTGAAGAGAGTCCCCTCCTGGCCTTTGGTGAACAAGGTAGACTTGTTGAAAATTTTGGCCTCGTGTGTCTTCCCCGGCCAGCCAGCACTGAGGTGGGTGAACTTCCCTTGGTGATCCACCAATGCCTGCAAGGCCATGGAGTAGTAGCCTTTGGTATTGACGTACTCGGCGGCCTGGTGAGGAGGGCACAAGATGGGCATGTGTGTGGTGCCCACCACCCCGGCACAATTGGGGAAGCCCATCTCCTTGAACCCGTCGAGGATCTCCGCCAGGCGGCTGCCCACGGTAACCGTCGTGCGCATCAGCACGCGCTGGATGGCCCGGCAGACTTCCAATACCACGGACCCGGCGGTGGACCTGCCGACGCCGAACTGGTTACCGACGTCGCGGTAGCACACCGAAGTGGCCAGCTTCCAGAGGGCAATGGCCACCCGCTTCTCCACACTCAGGGGGATCCTCATCCGCGTTTTCTGGCGCTGAAGAGCTGGAGCAAGCCGGGCACACAGCTCCAAGAAAGTGGCCTTGCGCATCCGGAAATTCTGCAGCCACTGGCTGTCATCCCAGGTCTCCAGAACAGTGCGGTCCCACCATTCGGTGCTCCGGGGCCGTGCCCAGAAGCGCCTCTCCACTGACCGGAGACGGCCGCCACGCCGAATTCCAGCACTGGAAGCTTGCCGAGGGAGTAAGGCCTCCTCCTCCTCTTCCTCCTCCTCCTCTGAGTCTTCCTCCTCTTCGTCTTCATACCCCCTCTGCTCCAGCGAGTGCAGAAATGCCCATCGGCGTCTGGAAGCAGAGGCACTCGATGCCTCGCCGCTGGCTCTCAGGTATTCCATCATCAGCGTCCCCGACTGCACCACACACAAGATGGCAGCTTCTTTCTGTGTTGTAGCATCCATGCTTAAAATGAAGGGAGAGAGAGAGAGAGAGACAGAAATAGGCCAGCTTCAGTTTGACCCTGCAACCAGATTTCTGGTTACTGTGAATAGTAGTGGTAGGGCAGGAACTCTCCAGTCAGGAGAGAAATTTAAGTTCTTCCTTTGCACAGATCCTTTGCCCTATACGAAGTATCCCACAATTCTCAGCTCCAGAATGCTCCCAGAATGCAGCAGGTCTGCAGGGCGGTGGGAAACGGAGCCCACCAGCAACTATAAGTGATGTCACTGCGCCCTCGTGTGGTCGCCGTCGGAATGTTGAGCTAATTAAGTTGGAACGGGCTCTGCCAGCCAGTGTCTGGAAATCGGGCCCCTCGGGCCCCTCCACATTCTGTCACCCCTTTGAGGAAGTCTTCCCTGCCTCTGCAGTATCAAGTTGACCTTGGAGATTTCCCCTGGAATCACGGTGCAGAACAGAGACTTTAAGAAATGCAACACTTTTTGTCATAGGACCAAAGGAAGCTGCCTTCTACTGAGTCAGACCACTGGTCCACCCAGCTCAGTATTGTCAACACTGACTGGCAGCAGCTCTCCATGCATGGATCCTGGCAGGAGTCTCTCCCAGCCCTACCTGGAGATGCTGCCAGGGTGTGAACCTGGGACCTTCTGCATGCAAAGCAGATGCTTCATCACTGGGCTATGACCCCATGGTCCTCACTGTGGCTTACAAGCTGCACTTACCCAAATACTCCTATTGAAAGGACTAGATTCCCACCTGCCTCTCACTTCCAGGCAGGAAGCCAACGGGCACAGAGGTCTTCTGCTAACCAATTTCTTTTTTGAGACAGAAAGGCTGGGAACGGGCAAGTTACGTCAAGCACTCTCAGATTCTAACCGACTGTCACATCTGGAGTTAGAAAGATCAGTCATGGTTATTCCGCAGGCCAGTTGACTAAAAGCACCCAGTTGTTCCCCGCTCCTGCCGTGGGGGTGTGTTTGCATGTAGCTTGGCTCACTTGCATGAGTCATCTAAAGATATCCACACCATAGGCAGCAGAGTCAGACCCTTGTTCCATCTAGCTCAGCGCTGCCAACACTGACTGGCAGCGGCTCTCCAAGGTTTCAAGCAGGAGTCTTGCCTGGCCCTACCTGGAGATGCTGCCAAGGAGGCACTTTCTGCATGCAAAGCAGATGATCTTCCACTGGGCAACGGTCCTGCCATATCATAGTCATCTCTGCAGGCTCTTTGCCTGCGACAGACTTGTGGCCTGTCTTACATAGACTGGGGACTCCTCTCTTGCCTCCTCCTATCTTTAGATGACCTATATCTTTATTTTTAGATGAACCATGTGCTTTCCTGAGGGTATCTGGTTGACCATGTGGGAGACCATGGGGCCAGAGAGCTCAGCCGTAGAGTATTTGCTTAGCATGCAGAAAGCCCCAGGTCCAGCCCCTGGCACCTGGGAAAGAAAGACCCTGGCCTGAAACCTTGGAGAGCTGCTGCCAGTCAGGGTAGACAACACTGAGTTAGATGGACCAAGGGTCTGACTCAGTATAAGGCAGCTTCCTAGGTGCCTATGAAACAAAGTGATAACTTGGCCCTCCAGCTGTGGCTGAACTCCATTCAACCACAGTTTGCCCACCCCTACCCCTGGACTAGAGCAGGGATTCTCAATGTTGGGTCTCCAGATGTTATTGGACTTCAACTCCCACAATCCCCAGCCCCAGTGGCCTTTGGTTGGGGATTATGGGAGTTGAAGTCCAATGACAACTGGAGAACCAAGGTTGAGAATCCCTTGACTAGAGGGACCATTGGGGTTAGATCTGGCAGGGTTTCTTCTTCTGCTGCTGCTTTTATATTCCCATCTGCAACACGGGCCTCAACAAACTGACCCACGTGATAGGGATGCTGTGACATGCTTTGGACACTTTGAAATGTTAAGAATTCTCATAATCTGAGTTTGATTTTTTAAGAAGTTTTTTTTTTTAAGTCCATCTTTTTCTTAAAAAAAATAAATCTGGTTTCTCTAGGGCTAACACCCCCCACTTCCCCCACAAGCCCTCCTCCCCATCTTTTCCCATCAGCCAGTTGCAGCAGAGATTGAAATAATTAGCTGGCATGAAACAAACCTTTCTTTCTGGGTGCCGCCGGGTAGCAATCCTTCCAGTGGGGCTGAAATGGTGGAGAAGAAAGGAGGGGAGAAACAAGGAAAGGGAAGGAATTATCTGGGGCTGGCTGGCTCGATGGATGCGGGGGCGGGGGGGGGAGGAAGGGCACAAACAGCTGGGAGCTAGAGAGTTAACAGCGACCCCTCCCCAAAATAAAGGAGGGGGGCAGCCAGCCGCGCCAAGGGTCGAGGAGGATGAATCTCTCCGCCCAATCAGAGACTCCTCCGGCAGCCCCACCCGCGCGGGCAGCGCGCGCTCCTCTCCCTTTGTTCTCTGAATGGGCCTGCTACAAAAACTGGAGACTGGCGAGGAACAGGAAATGCAAAGGACAGGCGGCATCCCCAGCGCCGATTGGCTACTGGAATCCTCGCGCCCCTCCCACCCCCTACCCCCTACCAGCAGAGAATGAATGGCGGTTAACCCTTCCCCAGAGCAGGTTCCATGGTGTAATGGTTAGCACTCTGGACTCTGAATCCAGCGATCCGAGTTCAAATCTCGGTGGAACCTTTCTGTTTTTCTCTGCCCAGAAATAGGCCTTAAATATTGTAGAAGGAAGTTAAACCCCCTTCCAAGGCAGGAGTGGGGTGGAACTTGTATTCCCTCCAACAGCACCCAGAGGAGCCCAGGTTGGCCCACCTCTGCCCTACTGGATTAGACCCAGGGTCCACCATCTGGGCCAAGCAGATCCTTCCAGGAGCACAAACAGGGTTTGGAGGCAGAAGTGCGGCTAGGTAATTTGGGAGCCTGGACCTAAAAGCCTTTGGAGGCCCCTCCCCCCCCCCGTAGATTAAGCATCATCATGCTCCGCCAGGTGACTATATCACCTGGGACAGACTAAAGGTGATTTGCGGGGGCCCAGGGGCTGTGGAGGCCCTGGACTTCAGCCTGGAAGCCCAGGGTTAAGAATGCCTCTGCTTGCAGGCAACCCACACCCCTTTTTGTGGCTTACCCTCCAGCAACCAGCACTGACAGCATGGGTGGAGCCACTATTGCACAAATGGGTTCGGGGCCGCTGCACTTCAGGGGCCACGCTTCGTGCCCCAGCCAGTCCTGTGGCACGAAGCACGGCCCCGTTTGCGAGCAAAACCAGCTCCACGTTCGCAGCATGGCCAGGAGCAACTCATGGCTTGTCTACACGCCCCGTGTCTGATGCAGGGGGCAGGGCTAGGGGGCCACAGTGGCAGGCTGAACCCGGGCTGCCGGTGGTCTCTCTCCACCCCTGATTGAGAGATATACTGCCTCTGCACATGGAGGTTCTGCTTAGATCGAACAGCAGCCATTATTCGCTTTGATAATCTATTGCTTCCTTTTGTCTGTCCTGAACCTGCAGCTCACCAATTCCACTGGGAGACCCCCGAGTTCTATTATTACAAGTGTGTGTTGGGTGGGGGAAGCTCTAGCTATTCTTTCTGTACCATTTGTAATTTTATAAACCTTGATTATATTCATATATTTTCTCTAAACAGAGAAGCCCCTGATCCTTCTTCCTTTCCATAAGGAAGTTTCTCCATCCCCCAGATAATTTTGGTTGCCCCTTTTTGCACCTTTTCCAGCTCTACAATACCCATTTTGAGGTGGAGCAACCAAAATGGTACATTGAATTCTCAAATGCCTCTGTGTGTGTGTGTGTGAGAGAGAGAGAGAGAGAGAGATGTGTGGATACCAGCCATTTTATCTTCTACCCCCTTCCTAATAATCTCTAGTGTGGATGTTGCCTTCTTCCCAGCTGCTGAACACAATGTTGAGATCTTTATTAAGTTTTTTACCCAGGTCCTAAGGTCTCTTTCCTGGCTTGTCACTGCCAGATCAGACCCTCTCTCAGTATAGGCTTGTTCACATGACCACTGGCAGGGAAGGAGAAGCATCCAGCCTGGTAGGAAAGCCATGCCTACTTCTGATTTTTGGCTGTATGCTTGAACAGGAACATAGGAGCTGCCATATACTGAGTCAGACCATTGGTGTAGACTGTGTATTGTCTACACAGACTGGCAGCAGCTTCTCCAAATTTACAGACAGGAGTCTCTCTGAATCCTATCTGGAGATGCTGCCAGGGAAGGAACTTGGAAGGACGCAGGTGCTCTTCCCAGAGCAGCCCCATCCCCACACATGTTATCTCCCATTCAAATGCAAATCAGAGCAGACTCTGCTTAGCCAAGGTGACAAAATCATGCTTGCTACCGCAAGACTAGCTTTCCTCCATTTGCAAATATTTAGGTAAGGGGCATGAAGAATGATGGTGTGTGAGGCAGCAGCTCAGTAGGAGAAGCAAACCCTACCCAGATTCCTTCCACAGCTTTTATATAACATATAAGAACATAAGAACAGCCTTGCTGGATCAGGCCCAAGGAGGCCCATCTAGTCCAGCATCCTGTTTCACACAGTGGCCCACCAGATGCTGCTGGAAGCCTACAGGCAGGAGTGGAGGGCATGCCCTCTCTCCTGCCGATGCTCCCCTACAACTGGTATTTAGCGGCATCTTGCCTCTCTGAGATGGCCAATAGCCCCCAGACTAGTAGCCACTGATAGACCTGTCCTCCCTGAATTTTTCTAAGCCCCATTTAAAGCCATCCAAGCTGGAGGCCATCACCACATCCCATGGCAGAGAATTCCATGGCCATGGGTTAATTCTGTGAAGTGTGAAAAACGGCTTGCCTTTGTCAGTCCTAAACTTCCTGGCCATCAGTTTCATGGGATGGCTCCTGGTTCTAGTGTTGTGAGAGAGGGAGAAGAATTTTCTCTCTCTCCACACCATGCATAATTTTGTAGACCTCTATCACGTCCCTCCTTAATCTCTCCCCCAAGCTAAAAAGCCCCAGATGTTGTAGCCTTGTGTTGTAGGGAAGTTGCTCAAGGCCTCTGTCAGATTGGCTGTCCTCTTCTGCCCCTTTTCTAGTTCTTCAGTATTCTTTTTGAGACAGGGTGACCAGAACTGTTCATAGTACTCCAAATGTGGCCGCACCATCGATTTATATTCAATAAAAATTTAAAAGCTGAACGGGAGGAGGCAGACCGAATCTGAGGCAGACCGAATATTAGCAGTTTCCCCCCCCCCCAGTTCCTTTCCAATGATTCAGAGCATGGAATGTACCTTTTTCACAGCTGCCACACACTGAGCCGACACTTTCACCCAATGTCCAGAGATCCTCTGGGAGCTGTTCGCAGTCTGCCTGGCTTTCCACCATCCCAATGAGTTTGGTGTCATCTGCAGACTGGACCTCCATCGTTTACCCCTAACTCCAGATCATTTATTAACAAGTGGAATAGCCCTGAGCCATATATAGGTCACTGCAATACCTCACGGCTGGCTGGCTTCCATTGTGAAAACTGTGTCAATTCGGTCCTACTCTCTGCTTCACATCCTGAGCAGTACCTGCCTTCTTATTCCATGACTGCCAGGCCTTTGATGAGAGATTTCAAAACCTTTTTGAAACTCTTGTTATGTCAATCTCTGATCACTCCCACATGGAGACTTGTTGTCAGTGGTCAGGAGACTGATTTGAATCATCAGCTGAATATTTTTCTTAAACATGGGGGCAAGCGGCAACCTGTGGGAGCAATTTTGATCTGGAAAATGGTGAAGGGAGTGGCTAAACACCCTTCCACGCACCCATGGCTGCTTAAAATACATTGGTACATCTCCATTTCAAAAACAGTAGCCCCATTCACACATTACGTTCATCACAGGTACAGATCTGTACACAGGTAAAGTTAGTCATATGTTTTTATGTTGAACACAGGTACAGCAGTACCTTTCCTATCTGCACCCTGCATTTGAGGGGCCTGCACCCAGGCTCACTTTTAGCATGAACCCAGGTACAGTCATTCACACAAACACATGTACAAGTGTATGGGCATCTGTTCGCTCGTGCAGCATAATGTCTGAATCGGGCTAGGAAGTTCAGAGTTCTACATAGATGGCTTGTACAATGTGTTCTAAATCACCTTTGAAGGTGATGGCTCTCTTCTGTTTGGCAGTGGTTGTGGCTGGGGGTCTCCCTCTAAAAACAGATAGCAAGCCCCTTTGAGAGAGGGAACCCTCCTCTCTTTTGCTCTGTAAATTGCATGCAGAGCATTGTTTGTTTATTTATTTATTTTTGCCTGAGATGATAATGGCAATGACAATGATGATAGTTCAGGTCCTCAGGCACAGTGATTTGTCAGATCTAGAAATTCAATGGAGGCTTCCCCTGGGGCAGGGAAGGTCAGCACAAAGCTGAATATTGACACCCCAGAGTGCTTATTTCCCCCCCCCCCAAACATTCACAGGGGTAATAAGGGATGAAGGTGTGCGAATGCAGCAGTGCGGCTTTAAGCTTTGCTTCCGTTGGAGATTAGACTGAAAGGGCAACCCAATGGGGAGAGGCAGGTTTGGAGCAGCAGCGGGGGGAGGGGGGATGTGGGAAACGGCAGCACCACCGTGGCAGTTTCCCTCCTGGATCTCCATGCGCCTGTCCTGAATGACCATGATGTTGGAGGGGGCTGCAGCTCAGTGGCAGAGCATCTTCTTTGCATCCAGAAGGCCCCAGGTTCAGTCCCCAGTAGCATCTCCAGGTAGGGCTGGGAGCTGTAGTCCAACAACATCTGGAGACCCCAGGCCGAGAAGCCCGATTTCTGGGCGAAATGGAGGTTCCATTTAGCAATCATGCGTAATAGCCACTGAGAGACCTCCTCCTCCTCCTCCTCCTAGGCCAGGCTTTTGCTCATCGCCTCATCTTGTGGAAGCGTAAGAACACATGGTGGGAAAAGAACAAACCAACCAGAAGGCATACAAGAAAACCCAGAGAATTACCAGGGCTGGGGGTAGCAGTGGGTCATCAATTCCATTCCCTTTGGCTGAATCATGCTTTTGCGCTCCTTGCTCAGAGCTGAGTCATGGAATCTCATCCCTGGGATATAACATGAATGGCCCGTTTGCCCTGGGGAGACTGACAGGTGGCTGCACTTGGATTCATGACTAATTAACAGAGGCAGGTGAGGAGTGAGGAAATGCCCGGAGTTGGCAGCGCTTCACGTGCTGTGTGGGCCACTCTCTGATCCTGCCGGGTGGGGAGGGATTTAGCAAGAGGCAGCGTAGTACGTGTCTCCAGGGTTGCAGCTGATGGACCCAAGTCCCCAGTACTGCTTCAGGGAAGGGCTTCCACTTTTAAAGTCAGGTATCTCTTAATACAGGATTCTCAAGCTTGGGTTTCCCGATGTTGTTGGATGACAACAACTAGGAACATAGGGAGCTGCTTCCTACTGAGTCAGACCTAGCTCAGTATTGTCAACAGTCACGGACTGGCAGCGGCTCTCCAGGGTTTCCCAGCCCTACCTGGAGATGCTGCCAGGGATTGAACCTGGAACCTTCAGCATGCAAGCAGATGCCCTGCCACTGTGCTACGGCCTCATCCCCTAAGGGGAATCTCTTACGGCAGATGGGGCTCGCATGTAGTTGCCCCTCCAAATGCAAACCAAGCTGAACCCTGCTCAGCAAAGGGGGCAATTCATGCGTGCAAGTCGCTACCACAAGACTAGCTTAAAACCCCATCATCTTTTTAGACAAGCTTTTAAATATTTCATCCGCTGCTTATATCTGATAGGTTTCTTAGTGTTTAGCTTTTTATTGATAATGTTTAATTACTTTTTTTTAAAAGTCATTTTAATTGTGATTTTAACTTGGTCTTTTAATTTAATTAATTTTTCATTGTTCTATAATGAATCTTTTTTATTGATTTTGTAAGCCTCCCCCAGCAGTAGTGCACTGGAGGGTACAAATACTTTAAATAACTAGTAATAATATCCCCAGCCACAATGACCCAAGGTGGGGGTGATGGGAGTTGTAGTCTAGCAACATCCAGGGGCCCAAGTTTGAGATCCCCTGTCCTGATAATCCTTATGAGGTAAAGAGTATCCTCCATTTGGAATCTCTTATTGTCTCCTCCCGGAAGCTTCTGAAAGTAGGACTCATCCCAGATATGTGGGGAAACACATGCCTCTTTATTACTGTAGTCACATTGGGAATGTAAACCTAATTAGGGCAAAACCAAATTGGCATGATTTCCCCGGAAGATCTGTAATTCTACTTGTTTATTATTCCTAAGCAATGGGAGGTCAGAAACCCTTGCTAACCTACTGCCCATCTCTGCCTTAGAGGACATGGGAAGGAATCAGGAAGAGAACAAAGATCCAAGACAGGAAATACATTTGTTAAGGTTCTCCCTGGAGACCAGCTGAGATGCAGTTGAGAAACCAACTGATGTAACATAGCAAAGTTCTTCCGTGAGATTGGGACTGTAGTGGCTAAAAGCCTTTGTCTCAGAGCAAGCTCACATGAGGGAAAGAAATGCTGAATCATCCCTGCTGAGCTGCCTGGCTAGGCTTCTCCTAAAACTATCCTGTATTATCGGTAGGTTCAAAATGCTGCCACCACCACCCCTCCTATTGACAGAGATTGAACCTCCCTGGGCTTGGTATGGAATCCCAGGGAAAATCTATCTATCTATATTTCTCTTAATCATACCCATCACTAATCCCATGTGTGGCAGCTCTTGTGAGAGTTCGCAAGCAGCTGCACGGATAGCGATGGGGGAGAAAATGGCTGCAGCCAGCCAGCGGGTGGGCAAAGAAAATGCCAGCGAAGGGTGGTGAACGGGCAGGGAAGAAGAAGACAGCAGCAGGCGGGTGAGGAAGAAGATGGACGGTGGGCGGGTTGGCGGGTGGGAATGAAGACGACCGACGGGCGAAGAAGAAAAAGGCTGGAGCGGGCAGGCAAAAAAGCAGTGGCAGAGAGTGGGGGGAGAAAGCAGTTGCAGTGAACTAGAGGCCAATGAAGAAAACTGGTGAAAATAGGAACATAGGAAGCTGCCTTATGTTGAGTCTGACCTTGGTCCCTCTAGCTCAGTATTATCTACACTGACCGGCAGCAGCTGTCCAAGGTTTCAGGCAGGAGTCTCTCCCAGCGCTACCTGGAGCATTTCCAGGCAGGGCTTTTAGCTTGAAATGGAGGGTGTGCATTCGCACATGGGCCAGATTCGTGCCGAAGTCTGTGCAAGATATTGGAGAGCACGTCATACACGATTCGGGTCTTCCATTGCACCTTAGAACCTAGCCCAATTTATGTCTGGGGTAAAAAAAAGTCCACTTTTTGCATCCTTTAAAAAAAAAAAAGCTAAATCAATCAATCTATATTTCTATATTTCTATATTGATTCTATATTCTATTGATTCTATTGATTTCTATATTGATTCTATATTGATCAGTATTTCTATATTGATTTATAAAGATAAAAATATGCTAAATAAATAAATACATAAATAATAAAAATAAATTTGAACTCACAGTAAGGCCTCGCAGTAAACCCACTGTAAAGCCGGCTGCCTCGGAAAGCTCCTGGAGGTGCTGCCAGGAATTGAACCTGGGACCTTCTACAGGCAAAGCAGGGCCTCCACCACGGGGTGACAGCCCCATCCCCCAAAGAGACTCTTCACATGTCGTTGGCAAGACAAAAGGAGGCATGAGATGATGGGATAGGGAGGGGTTCTCAAACTTGGGTCCCCCCCTCAGGTGCTGTGGGATGACAACTCCCATCATTTGCCCAAATAGAAGACAACCCTGAATTTAAGACGACCCCTTTAAAAAAAAATAGAGGTTAAATACAGGTTATATACCTATATTAAATGCAGGTTATATACCTAAATAAATCTATATTTACTCAACAGGAACAGCCCTCTGGATTTAAGAGGACCCCTCTTAAATCTGCTACCATCCTCCGTGCTATCATGCTATAAAGTGCTATCGCCTTCCAGATCAAAAGGCTGGAGTTGGAGAAGCAAATCCGAGACGCATCAAAGAAAGACAGAGCTGTAATAATGGGGGACCAATTCCCCTCACATAGACTGGGCAAATTCACCAGCAGGTATTGACAGAGAGGCCAAATTTCTAGACATGCTAAATGACTGCACCTTAGAACAGCTGGCTGAAGAATCAAACAGAGAGAAGGTGACCTTAGAATTAATCCCGAGTGGTGCCCAGGACCTGGTGTGAGATGTCAGAGTTGTAGAACTACTGGGGAACAGTGACCAGAGGCGTATTGAGGGAAAATAGCGCCTAGGGCAAGCACTGAAACTGCGCCCCTGTCCAAACATCTGACACCCATCTTTCAAATAACTTTACCATAATATCAGCTCAAAACTACAAGTCAAGCTCGTTAATCTTTTAATTAACAAATTATGGCACACATGAAACCAAGAAGACCTGAGTTTGAATCCTCATTCAACCATGAAACTCACTGGGTGACTCTGGGCCAGTCATGTATCAGCCTAACCTACCTCACAGGGTTGTTTTGAGGATAAAAATAACCTTGTTATGTTCCTCTGAGCTCCTTGGAGGAAGAGCGAGATATAAATGTGAAAAATAAAAATAATAAATAAATAATAATTAGCATGAATGTGCAAACCCACATCAAGGAATCTCAGATTCATCTTGGGCCATCAATCACCTTGGCATGGATACACACAATCATGCTAGTGTCGGTAACCCACAGGAAACCTCAATTAGAAAAATTGGGTAAACCAGGCTCTAGTCACAAAATTTTATCTAAACCCTTATGCCTGTTTATCCAGTTGTATTTGTTAATTACAGAGCATGGATGTCTGTCTGTAAGCAGGGTACTTTGGGTGTTTGTTTTTGTGTGGGAAGGGGACTGTATAAATATTTATGGTGCAAGAGTAATTTGTTGCATTTTAAAATCAGATTACCCTTGTTGGTCCAGTAGAACAAAGCCAGTCAGAGAAATAGTATGCGGCCACCCAGTGAGCTAGCCCGTTACATACCAAATGAGGTATGCAAGTTTTCAAGTGACACAGAACTCTTTCTCAGATTGAATGGTCAACAAATTTAAAAGGAAACAAGGTATTTCTGAGTGCGGGCATGATAAACAGAAATATCTATTCTGTTCCTTTTTGGAATAAATGTTCTCCCCTATGTAGCCTGAAGAAGAGCTCTGTGTGACTCAAAAGCTCACATGCTGTATTTTGAACGCTTTGCTCCTAAAATAAGAGGTGGGATTGGGCAAGATTTTCAATGGTTGAGATGGGGCTTTAGTGCCCCTCCACATGGCTAGAAGTACATTCAACCATACAAAGCTAATTAAATTTATGCAGATATATTTGATTTATTTACAGAGAATTCTGCATTTTTGGTACAGAATCTGTGTTACCCTAGTGCAAAATGTATTTATATTTAGCACAGAGTGTATACAGTATGGCAGGAGTGAGCTAACTTCAGTTTTGTGTTGTGTTGTGTTGTTTGTTTTAAACTAGAATCCCTGTGGTCCACTAAGATGCTTTAAACAACGCGAGAGCGCACACATACTCAGCATCCCTTAACAGTTAAGACATAACTGATCTGTGTTGTGAGATCCCAAGTGTACCCTCTTGCGGATTCAGACCAAGTGCTTGTTGCCTAGTTCAGCAATCTTTGAAAGAACTCCCAGGAGGTACTAGGTGCTGCAGCAGAAGTTGACCAATGGTCCACCTGAGGACTTAAACTGGCTTGCCAAAAAACAAAGGAACTCTTTTGCAATTGCATCACAGAGTTCCGAACCTCTTGGGTTTGGCTGCCTCACACAAGCATACAGTGAATACAACGCTCAACACCCTGCAAAGAAAGAAAGGAGGAAAAAAGAAAACAGAAAAGTAGGTCAGGCTGGAAGGGAGAGGAGGAGCTGGAATGTGTTTGCATGTGTACATGTGGGGAAGGGTGTGTGCACACAACCCAACCAGGGAAGTTCTCCTGCACAAACAACCCTCTGAAATAAACCGATTCGTGCAGCTGTTGCATGGCTCCCGTTCATTTCAGGGGTGAGGAACTGCTTGTGCAAGAGAATTTCCCCGGATGGGGCTGTGTGAGCTGTGCGCCCATAGGCTTCTAGCATACTGGAGATGCATCAGGAATTGGGGGTGGGGTGGGGGATTGGATGAACACACAAGAACACAGAGGGGGTTGTGGGGGGGGCAGCAGAACCACATGCTCGCTGCACGCCATATACCTTTCTCACAAACAACGTGCGCATGCATGCACACACAGACAGCAGCGCGCACACTCGCTTCTGGAACGTAAAAACACAACAGTGTGGTACACATTGCATGCTATAATGCTTCCCAGAAACCATTACACACACACACACACACACACACACACACACACACACCCCTCAACGCCACCCTCTTCCCCTGTGTTTTTGCTGCTGGCGACAGGGGGAAATAACCCTTTCTTCCCATTTTAAATAACACAGTCCTTTGCTTCTCCGTCGTACACCCTGCCGACTCCTCCGACACCCCCCCAAACTCAAGTTCCTAAACTTCGCAACTTCTTTTCTAATCCCTAGACATGCCGGAGGGGGCAGGCAGGGGGAGAGAAATGTCTCTCCCTCCCTCTTGCATGCATGCTTCCAGTCACAGCAGACGCCATTTGAACTATCCTTTGTCCAGTCTGCTGGACAATAATGTTGGCAGCTATTCCCATGTACACCTTGCCCTGAAGGAAGTTACCTTAACTGGGGGTGGGGTGGGTGGGGGCTGTGGACACAAGGGAAAGAAAGAGATCGAGATCCCACCAAAAGGGCAACACTCTCTATGAAGTCCAGCGATCCTATAAGCCGCCTTGCTGGTCTTCTGGACTAGGAAGCCCAGACAAGGAAGATCTCCTGCAAACTGCAATCGCCTTGGAGTTTCGGCTGGAATCTTCCTCATCTTCTTTCCTTCTTCTCTCTCCTTTCCTGTTAGGAGCAGGTTCCTATCAGACAGGGGCGTAGCAAGGTTGGAGTGGGCCCAGAGACAAGATTTTAAAATGCACCCCCCCCCCGAAAGACATGCTGTGCTGGTAGCTCCAGATCTTAACACTCACATCAATTTCAGAGGATGGATACAACTGAAGGAAGCCCGGGAGGGTGCGTGGCATGGAGAGTCAGTCATGTGACTTGCCTCTGCCCCCCACCCCCGGCAGTGGGCCGCCAGACAACTGTCTCCCCTTGCCCTATTCTAGTTATGCCCCTGCTATCAGAAACTCTTCAACCCTTTTCCATCAGGAGGGGTGGGGGAATGATGGAGAGGGGGAAGGAAGGAGGGAGCGAGAGAGTGAGCTAAGGGGTTGGCAGCCCCACTCAGAGGAGCTGATGTCAACTAACCTATTCAGAGTTAACAGGGCACTTATTTATGCAGCGCCTCGCTAACAAAACAGAACCTGGGAATTAGACATATGTGAGGTTTCCACTGTTTGGTAGCAGTGCTTAGGGAAAGCCATCCAGCGCCTGCTTTAGAAAATAACATTTTGAGCTTCTTTAAACTCTATTTGAGTTTATGTCCCCACCCTTTGTCTTATTTCTTCAATGATCCTTCTTTGTCTTGCTTCCTCCCACACTCATCTCCTTAAACGATCGCTTGGAATCTGCTTGGCCAGCCGCATGGATTCCTTTCTGGTTGTTCTTTTTGCACACAGGTAGGGCCGTGCGAGTTACCCCCATGTATGCACAGAATGTTATCGATGCAGGCTGAAGCGGCAAAGGGGGAAAAGATCAAGGAGGACGGAAAAGCAAAAGCTTTTGCAGGGCGGGGTGGGGGGACAGAAAGTCGGTTTGGGGGGGTGCATTTTATTTAACTCCTTACGCGTGCATTATTCAAACCAGAATTGTTATTCTGTTAACTGGGGAACCGGATTGAACTGACGGAAGGAATGATGTTTGGAGAGAGGGCTTGAGATGATGCTGAAAATGCAACACAAGGAAGCAATCCAGGCTCTCTCCACACAGACCCAAGCAACAGCCACCTCACAATCCCTGGAAAACGAGTGCTCACTACAGTTGCTGCAGCAGCCCTTGGCATTTGCAGACGCACACCGAGCTCGCCGGGTACCTGGGCAGAGTAAGCCTGCCTTCTCGCTTGGTGTGGCCATTCAGGGATCTCCTGTGCTACTCTCGCCCTGCCACATGCCTTCTCCAAGCTCTGCTGCCGGCTCTGAGGCTCCTCCTCCCTCTCCCAGCCTCCCAGACTCCCGATCGCACCTCTCACTTTGGGCATGAGTGTCGGCCAGGCAGGCAGGCAGCTATGCTGGCCATGGCGGTAAGCAGCTGGGCACCCACCCGGTGTGGCGGCACCCACTTGCTTCTGAATTTGGGGGGGGGGGGGCAGGCAGGGCACACTTGCGCCCCTTTCAGGTGGCTCCCAGGGCACGTGCCCTGACTGCCCCACCCTGGATACACATCTGACTGCAAGATATTCCCCTCAGGGAATGGAGCCACTCTGGGAAGAGGAGAAGGTTCCAAGTTCCCTCCCTGGCTTCTCCAAGATAGGGCTGAGAGAGATTCCTGCCTGCAACCTTGGAGAAGCCGCTGCCAGTCTGTGAAGACAATGCTGAGCTAGATAGACCAATGGTCTGACTCAGTATATGGCAGCTTCCTATGTGTCTTGGTCAGCCTGATGGATGATTCCCAATTAGGAATTGACAGAGAGAATGTGATTCTGTTGGTCCTTTTGGATCTCTCAGTGGCTTTTGATACTATCGGCCATAGTATCCTAGTATCTGAGGGGCTTTGGGGTAGGAGGCACTGTTTTGTAGCCCCTCAGACACTAGGATACTATGGCCGATAATATCAAAAGCCATCAGGCTGACCAAGGCAGTCTTCACCCCATAGCCCACTCGAAAGCCAATTTAAAATGGGTCTAAATAATCAGTTATCAATTATCCATCACCAGCAGATCCAGAGTGGGCTTCTTAAGAAGGGGTCTAACCACTGCCTCCTTCAAACAAGGTGGCATCCTGCCCTCCCTCAGTGAGGTATTAATGATATCAATGGAGCCAGCTCCAACAACCTCCCTGCAAGAGGAAATCAGCCATGTTGGGCAAGGATCCAAAGAACAGGTGTTGGCCCATAACACTCCAAGCAGTTTGTCCACATCCTTGGGAGTTACAAATGGAATCTTATCCAGTATATCTTGCAAGAGGGATTGCTGGACACCTCCCTCTCTTTATATAGTTCTTGGCATTCATGGCAACTCTCACAAGACCACAGGCTGGTACGAGATCTTGTCCCCAGATCTTGCAAGAGTCCCCACAGATCATCCAAGGCCCCAGTCCTGGATACACTTATGGACATCCCTCTCTTCGGCCCATGAAATCCCTCCCAGTTCAGCCCCAACACGCCCCCATCAGGAGTATTCTTCCCCACAAGTTGGGACGGTGGTCAGGGTGCATAATGGGCTAATTGGGCTCTCCCCAACAACGGGGTAAGTTTCCATGTCTCTTCCCACCCTGCAACCCCCCCCCCATCTCCTGACACCTGACTTGATTCTCAGTAGAATGGCTAGGTCCACATTGCCGGGTGGGAGGGGGGACATGGAGAAGGGAAAAAGAAGACATCCCACCCACAAAAGAGGATGACCCTCTATAATAGAAGACACATGCCCATCCTAGAAAAGACCATAGAGTTGGTAGGAACTGAGCAGTCATTTTGTCCAGCCTCCAACTGTGAGAATGCTTAACTATCCATCCCCCATCCCCCATCAACCCACATAATCCAGGTCATAGCAGAGAGGTTACAGAGCAAATAACTCTAAGTCACAAGTCATGATGGAGGAAAAAACAACAGACATCTCAAGCACTGAGAGACATTGGCCAAGCTGATGACCTGGTGGGAGAGCAGAATTCCTTCCTTATCCTAAACGTGTGTGCCACTCAAAACTGTGAGCAGAATTAACCCACTGAATCATCCTGTAGGGAATTTAACTGGTTCTCCACTACCACTTAAAACTCCCTTGTTGTGGAAGTTCCTGGTATCCCAAAGGAAGTTGGGGATGGGATTAAGAAAGTTGGGGACTATCTATTACAAGACATAGTATTGATTATTCCTTTGTAGACTTGGATTTTAAATGGGTAATTGGGTATTAGATATTGATGTTATTTTATTTCAACAACAGTTCTTACAGTAATTCATAAATTGTTTAGATTTAGTTTAGAAAAAAGACAATTATGGGGAGACATGATAGAGGTCTATAAAACCATGCATGGTGTGGAGAAAGTGGAGAGAGAGAAATTCTTCTCCCTCTCCCATAACACTAGAACCAGGGGTCATCCCATGAAATTGATTGCCAAGAAATTTAGGACAAAAAATGGAAGTACTTTTTCACACAACGCATAATCAACTTGTGGAATTCTCTGCCACAAGATGTGGTGACAGCCAACAACCTGGATGGCTTTAAGAGGGGTTTGGATAACTTCATGGATGAGAGGTTTATCAATGGCTACTAGTCAGAGGGCTATAGGCCACCTCCAGCCTCAGAGGCAGGATGCCTCTGTGTACCAGTTGCAGGGGAGCAGCAGCAGGAGGGAGGGCATGCCCTCCTCTCTTGCCTGTGGGCTCCCCAGAGGCATCTGGTGGGCCACTGTGGGAAACAGAATGCTGGACTAGATGGGCTTCCTTGAGCCTGATCCAACAGGGCTGTTCTTATGTTCTCTTATGTTCTTATGTTGCTACAATTTCGCCTCTGAGGAAGAGCTTTTTCTGCTCAAAATGCGTAAGGCAAGAATCTCAAATAAATGGATTTACATCTGAGTAAATAAAAGTGTTAATTATGTCATAGCATCTTGGGGGTCCCCCTTTGTTTCTTTTGGTCAGGGGGCACCCCAAGATCAAGACAGATGTACTTTGGAAATGGTGGCTGGTTGGCTGGAGAAAGAAAAGTATGTCAAGGTGACGGGATTGTGGGTGTAGTAAGAGGAACAGAATGTTGGAGGAGTTACACAAATCTTTGCATTTTATCCCAGGAGTAATCCCTATTCACATCTTGTGACATTTCCAGTCAACATTTTCAAAATTATGGATGAATATTTGATGTGTGGTTTTTTGCAGGGCCATTACTGAAGAGAAATAAAACATAAGATATTTGGATGAATGGATCTCAAACATAGGCCATACTATTGCTTAATGGTTGTAGACAGAGTTCATTTGCTTTCAGGTAAAAGAATGACATTTTCAAGAACTTTCTTATGCACGCCTCTGATAGTTACAGGTTACAGCAATAGTGTTAAATTTTATGTGAACAACTTCACTGCCCACAAAATGCTGCCCTCCCACTCAGTTTTGAGGCTACAAAACAGGGCACAGATGTCCATTTATTCAGAATGAACACTCTAATATGATTCAATTATAACCCTCAGAGTGAGGGTTATAATTGAATCAAATTAGAGTGTTCGTAGAGTGTTCACAATTTGTCTTTGTGATGTCATTTTATTTATAGCCCAATCTCATTGGCTATATGGAATTATCAGGAATCCTATTCAAAGTAAAGGCAATGCTTCCTGCCCTCACTCCAAAATGGCTTCATAATATCATCCGATATCCAAATATGATTTGCTGCCCAATGGTGTCATATCATCACATTGTCTACATTATCCCTAATTGGATAGAACTACGTTAGTATGAAGCACCCCCTTTTTTAAAAAGTGGCAAGGCTGCAGATCAGGGAACAAAGCAGCTGCAAACAGGCAGTAAACTGTAAGCAAGAGGGGACTCATTAAGCATTTTGCTTCCCCAAACTCAATTTCCATATGTGAACATTCATCACCTCTCTCCCTCTCCCTCTCAATTTAATCTTTATCCAATCTCTCTATTATATCTATACATCCATCTTCCTAATTGCCCAATCTTTGTGCCAAGATGTACAGATGTGAGGTCACCACCCACGATGGAGACACGGGTGGTCCAGTTGGGTTACCGTCACACCTCTTTCCCCTTCCTGCAACCTTTTCAGGTTTTGGGGGGAGGATGGAGAAAGGAGTTTGTATATAAATGACCGAGATGTGCAAAGCAACATTTACCTGTGTCAGAGAGAGAGAGAGCGAGAGAGCGAGCAGGCGGGGCCTAGATTTGACAGCTTGTTCTGCTGCTTGGAGGCATCTGGGCGTTGCTAAACAAAAGGGAACAAAGCAGGTTTTTAAAGCAGATGTTTGCCTCACCAGGACATCACATCAACCCAGGCTCTCTGGTACAACATCCGGCCCTTTCTGGCCTCTGTGTGCCCCAGTCTGTTGGGAGCCCCAACGTGGGCAGGATGGAACCAACTGGGATCTTCTCCAGCAAACCAAGCAAACCAGTGGTCTACAAGGTCCAGGTGACCACTGGCCAAGGGCTCTTGACAGGGACCTTCGACTCCATCTCCATCACCTTGGTGGGGACCAATGGAGAGAGCCCCAAACATCCTCTGAATTGGGCTGGGACTAGCTGTACCCGGGGATCGGTGAGTTCAAAGAGAAGCGAAGGGAGCTTGAGTGGGCGGCTCCTCAGAGCAGAAGCTGTACCTAGCAGTGACTTTTGCAAAATGTTAATATGGTTGCCATTACTAAGTACTAACTATTCTTCTCATAGTTGTAATAGGTTGAGGTTTACAGCTTCACTCATCAAGATGGCTTTGGAGCTTAAAGCGAATCTGACACAAATGCTTGCTTGCTTGCTTGCTTATTTATTTATTTTTTTATATCGCTTCATATGTACATCTCTAGGTGGTGTACAAAATTTAAAACACAATAGAAAACAGAGTAAAAACTTAAAATTTCACAAAATACAGTAAAAACAGTCAAATAAAACAAAAACAAATTAAACAGTTTAAAATTAATTCCAGTTAAAAGCCTGTGAAAACAGGTATGTCTTGAGGGTCTTCCTAAAAGCCAACAGAGAAAGGGGTGCTCTTGTTGCAACCGGGGTGCATTCCAAAGCCCTGGGGCAGTTGGCAGGAACCGTAACTGCACCTCTCCCGAAGATCGTAATAGGCAACTGGGTTCATGACAAAGACGTTGCTCTCTTAAATACCCTGGGCCCAAGCCATTAAGGGCTTTATAGGTAATAACCAGCACTTCAGTTTTGTCCAGAAAATATCAGCAGCCAGTGCAGTTCTTTTAAAATCGGTGTTATTCGGTCCCTTTGTGTTGTCCTCCCAGTGACCAGTTTGGCTGCCACATTCTGTACCAATTGTAGTTTCCGGACTACATACAAAGGCAGCTCCATGTAGAGTGCATTACAGTAGTCAAGCCTGGAGGTTACCAGCATATGCACTCCAGAAATGGACATGGCTGATGTATCAGCCGTAGCTGATAAAAAGGGCTCCTGGCCAGTGCCTCAGAGGCACTCTTACCCCAGACTTTTGGGCCGAAGTCCAGGGCCTCCCCACCCCCTGGGGGCCCCCAATTCCTCTTTAGTCTGTCCCAGCTGGTGTGGTTGCCGTGCCCTGCCTCTGCCCTGTGCTGCACCAGGTGACTGGCCATGACCTCTGCTTTAGAGACAGAAGGGGGATGGGGAAAGAAATGTGTGGGATGGGAATATGTTAAGTTGTGTGTTGAAATGTTTCTGCTAATGCACATTCGCATAAATATACGAATATTCCTACATTCTTGGGGGTTCAATTGCTGTTTGTGCCCACATATTAAAAATACTGTGTGTGTCACTCTGTGCGTGTGTGTAGGCGGATGATGCTTAACTTGCAGCAGGTTGGTGGGCAGGGGGCGCCAAAGGTCTTTAGTCCAGGCTGCAAAATTATCTAGGTGCACCTCTGCTCAACTTCAGAGAGCATTTTGGATCCAGGAGCACTCCCAAGCGACATACCTGATTTTTCAGGGGGAGTGTAGCTCCATCCAGAACAGGTAGATCTAAACCCTCTCTCAGGCCCCGGGCCCCCACAGTCAGTAAAGGTAACGTGTGCCATTGAGTCAGTGTCGTCTCCTGGCAACCACAGAGCCCTGTGGTTTTCTTTGGTAGAATACAGGAGGGCCTTACCATTGCCATCTCCCACACAGTACGAGTTGATGCCTTTCAGTATCTTCCTATATCGCTGCTGCCCAATACAGGTAGTCTGGGAAACATACCAGTGGGGATCTGAACCGGCAACCTCGGGCTTACTAGTTGTCATTTCCCCACTGCGTCATACTCCTGTCTTATTTGGATTCAGTTTTTTATCCCTCTGGCAGCCCATTACCGCCTCCAAGCAGGCATTTAGGGAAGTTATGCCATTTCCTGATGAAGTCGACATGGAGAAAGAGATCTGGGTCCCATCAGCATATTGATTACACCTTGCACCAAGCCTCCTGATGATCTCTCCCAGTGGTTTCATGTAGACATTAAGAAGTATTAGAGAGATGCATCACTATTTCACATTTATTTCATACTTGACTTCGGAAACTGGAGGCAAAAGCTAAACCAAACCCACATTTTACAGTGCAAGCCTAAAATTGGGATGTTTTAGGCAGGAAGCCTTTTCTGAAAAAAAGAGGGGGGGAACCACCCCAAAAACCAATCCCCCAATAACCCTGATGAAATATTGAGGTGTTTTGGTTTTGGTTTTGTTACTTTGTTTGATTCAGCCTTGTGGCCAGTGAGGATTATCATCATCATCATCATCATCATCATCATCATCATCATCATCATCACAAGGTGTTCAACCATCTCCTCCTCCTCCTCCTCATTATGCTATTTACACACAGTCTACCAGATGTTATTGACTGGATTTGGCACTTTAATTATCGGGCTCGTCCCCAGGGTTTAGGATAACTAAAGAAAAATTAAAGATAGCATCGTAGTAGTCGTGCTGTCCCGAATAGTGTGGCCTTCTGTTGCTGATGTGTTGTAATTTTATCGATGCCCAAGGTGTCAAGATGGTGTTCAAGTTCTTTTGGTACTGCACCAAGGGCACCAAGAACTATTGGCACCACTACTGTTTTATTTTTCTAGAGCCGCTCAGTTTCAATCTGAAGGTCCTTGTATTTAGTTATTTCCTCCAGCTGTTTTTCGCCAACTCGTCTATCCCCTGGGATTGCAATATCAATGATCAGAACCCGATTCTTCTCGATAACTGTCAGATCTGGCGTATTGTGTGCTAAATGCCTATCAGTTTGTATTCTAAAATCCCCAAGGATTTTTGCTTCCTCATTTTCTGTGACCTTCTCAATCGGATGATTCCACCAATTCTTGCTTGCTGGCAATGTGTAATTCTTGCAAAGGTTCCAGTGGATCATCTCAGCAACTTTATTGTGTCTTTCCTTATAATCAGTCTGTGTGATGATTATTATCATTATCAACTTTATTTGTTGGCCACTCCATAACAATTGTTCTCTGGGTGAGCTCACAAAGTAAGACAATTTTTAAAAATGGAATAAAACATACAATTAAAACACATTAAAGCAAAATATTACAATAAAATAAAAAAAACCCCACTTTTAATGTCAAAATACTTTCTGCCTCAAAGCAGAAGCTTTCAGACCTGCCCAGTTCTCTCCAGCCAATGCCACTCACCTAAGAGCAGAGAAGCACTGCCTGAGAGAGGTCAGCAGAAAAAGGGACCATTCACTGGCACAAATGGCCCCTTCCCAGGACATGCTCTGAGGGCAGGTGGTGATGAAGTCCCAGTTACCTTGCCAAAGCTAAGCAGGGCTAAGAGTGGACTGTGCCTGCATGGGAGACCTCTGGGGAACCTCATGCATGTTGCCTTGAATTTCATCCCAGATGAAGGACAGGATAAATGTAACCAAAAGACAGAATCATGCATGTTAAAAATCCAATGTACTTTCTAGCTAGTGTGTGTAAATCACAGTTTGCAACCCCACCAACGCACACACACACAAGCGCCAAAACTGCCAGTGTGAAAAATGCTCTTAGAACAGAAAAAGAACCAAGCATTTCTGATTCATAATTCATATTCTACCATCTCAAATGCCCACCAGGATGGCATGAGAACCCAGGAAGACAGTCCACCAAAAGGTCATTCCAGTAAACAGAGCCGCTCTTAGCTCTGGAGGGGGCTGCACTGGCATAGGGCAGGGGGCTCCAGTGTTAGGTCCCCCAATGTTGTTGGACTACAAGTCCCATCATCCCCAGCCACAATGGCCACATGTCCAAGTCACTCACTCGGTGGAAGTTCAGCAAGTGATGAATGGGGCTGTGTGACCAGGACACTCTCATGCAGATGAGCTTCTGCTTACTTGTCTTGTAATACGTCATTTTAAACAAATGGACACCTATCCCAGACATTCAGATCTATACAACGCTGTCGTATTTCTCGTTTTTATCATCATCAGTGACGGCTAACCAGAAATCCTCATAATATATTTTAGAAACTCTTCTCGATTGACCCGTGTTCTAAAATTAAATTTGTGGTGGGGGGGGAGGAGAAGGTATTTGAACATATAATCCAAATTCACAATTGTAACCATTTTTAAAATTTTGGACAACACACAATCTGTTTTTTAGAACCCCCAAATGAGACGTTTTCCTATCCATTTGGCTTGTAATTAATTTATTACAATTGATTAATTGAGCTCAATTAATTGACTACGTTTTTTAAAAGACCACACACTGCAAAAAACATCAGTGAAAGATTAGGAAGGAAACTAACTGTTTAATTAATCTTAGCTGTTAAGCTTAATTTTTAGGTATGTGAACAGTGAGAAAAGAAAAGCTTCCTCCTGCTGCTGAGAGGGCACATTTAGCATTTTATTAAACTGTAAAGGTTCAAGGAGGATTTGATCATCTGTTTGGAAATGTCTTTAAAAGACAAAGAGTGCTGTCAGTATATATTGAAACATTGATCACTGATGTGGCAAGGTTTGATTACAGAAACCAGAATGTTTCCACAGAGCCTCACGTGGATGCTTACAGACATCTTAAAGTGTGTGTATCAGGAGGAGCCATTGAACTGGAGCGAAAGATTATTAAATAAGTTGGTTTTAAAAAAATGGTTTGGCTATTTTTCATGGTGCTCATCACCATGGAGTGAACTTCAGCCAGCTCACAGACTTCAAAGCTCCCAGGATGTGACTTGAATCAGTACCTCTTCCCCCAGCAATTTAACCAAGTGGCGTTGCCCGCATCCACCCAGCTGTGCAAGACAAGATCAGGCCCTTCCCACCATGCTCGGGACCTGGCACAATTCCATGGCACCCCAGGGCAGTGACTTCCACTCCGGGATCAAGCTAGGGCCACTGGATTTTTCTTGCACTCTTCTCCCAAGGTGACGCCAGCAAATCCAGGCTGGTGATTCTGCACAGGCGGAAACCCACAGCATTCCAAAAGCAGTTCAAGCCCGTTTGGCTTCCTCTGCAGCCTCACTGGACCCATCCACCCAATTACCGTAGGTTGCTAATTAGCCTCTGCTGCTGTGCTGAATTCTGCCAGTGAGTCACTGTCACTTCTGCCCCTCCTATACCGATGGGAGTCCGCTCTGTGGGTGGAATCAGCCCAGCACGTACACTCTCTTCATTCTGGAGAGGATTAGCCAGAGGCATTTAGAAATCTCTGATCTGCTTCAGCTTGGTTTGATGGTCACAGGCCATGAGAAGAGAGCACATCCCAGTTTGGTTGCTAGCCTGTGTGTGTGTGTGTGTGTGTGTGTGTGTGTGTGTGTGTGTGACTGCTTCTGGGTGCTTTCCAGACTAGCTGCTCATCAGAAGCCATGAGAAGAGAGCACATCCCAGTTTGGTTGCTTGTGTGTGTGTGTGTGTGACTGCTTCTGGGTGCTTTCCAGACTAGCTGCTCATCAGAATCCATGAGAAGAGAGCACATCCCAGTTTGGTTGCTTGTGTGTGTGTGTGTGTGTGTGTGTGTGTGTGTGTGTGTGTGTGACTGCTTCTGGGTGCTTTCCAGACTAGCTGCTCATCAGAAGCCATGAGAAGAGAGCACATCCCAGTTTGGTTGCTAGCGTGTGTGTGTGTGTGTGTGACTGCTTCTGGGTGCTTTCCAGACTAGCTGCTCATCAGAAGCAAAATGCCTCCGTTCCAGCAAATTGCATTCGAAGTGCAAACAGCAAGGGGAGCAGTCTCACAGCAGCTAACTACCCGAAAGAACAGCAACGTTTTCAAGCCAGATATGCAACGTTTTCACGCCGGATATGCGATGTCCTTGCTCTATATCACAGAGATTAAATTTGCAACAAGGCATTGGAAATGTAAACGGTATCTGGCTGTCCGCATAGGGACTGTGGTGTCATGACGCGGGAAGTTTGGAAGCACACTTCTGAGATATCTCTTGACTCCATTGTCGGGTCTAGTCTGGAAAGCGCCCTGCCTGTATGATGAACTGTTCTGGTGGTGTCATGGAATGCTCACAAACATTCTATCCCCTGGGAATGGAGAAGCTGTCATAACCTGCAGCCTCTATAGGGACAGTGAGTTGGTTTGCCTGAAAAAAGTGCCAGAGAGGGGCTGATGGAACTGCTTGCTGTGGACAGGGAAGGAAGGGGCTTTGAAGACGGGGGCTGGTGGGCCAGGGAACCAACTGAGCAACTGTGAGCCATAGCTCAGTGGAAGAGCATCTGTTTTGCCTGCAGAAGGCCTCAGGTTCAAACCCTGGCAGCATCTCCAGGTAGGGCTGTGAAAGACTCCTACCTGAAACTTTGGAGAAAGCTGCTGCCAGTCAGTGTAGACACAATACTGAGCTAGATGGACCAATGCTTTGACTGGGTAGAAGGCAGCTTTCTCTGTTCCTATGGGATGTTCGAAATGTCACATGACCCATTTCAACCAACCATCAAGGGACAGCCAACTGGGGCACTGACCCACTGGCCTCTTTCCCCATCACCGCATCTCTTTTTGAGAAAACAGCAGGCACTGGATTTCTGCCTGTCATGCAGGTGTTAAAAGCAGAAGAGCTTTGCCTGATCGTTAGAAATGTGGCTTCTCCAGGCATTTTGGTGCCTTTGAGTTTACCACATCTCTTGTTTCTGCGATCTGCTTTGGCAGAAGCTGAGAGTCGTCGTACCTGAGCCTCTTGTTCACCTGTACCTGTGTGGCTGCAGCCTGCTGCCATTCCAAAGTCATGTGCATGACCTGGCCTGGACTCTGAGGGAAGGTGATGGGAAGATAAAAGAATGGCTGTAAGGAGCCGTGAAGGGCGGTGAGATGATAGCCAAATTATCTTGCTCACGGGTGACTCACAGCTAAGCGAAGATTCCTGTCCTTGTTCGTGTACATTCAGAGGCTGTGAATGCAAAATGCAACCCTGCTATGGGACCAAATCCAGTAATTATGTCAATTACTTAAGGCTTATTGCAGTGTAGCAGCACACGTTACTTCATCTTGATCTCACGTGGTGTCGGATCATACTGCTTACCCAGAGTTGGTACGGGGCCCCCCAAGCTGGACTTCTAACTAACCCCTGCAAACTGAGCAAAGAGGGGCCTTATTAAAGTGGTGACTCTCTTATATTCATCAAGGGGAGAGCAGCTGGCCCTATCCATCCCCAGCACAGCATCCCTCCAGTGGCTGTTGCTGGTGTGTGCCATGTTTCTTTTTAGGTTGTGAGCCCTCTGGGGACAGGGGACCACCTTTAGTTATTATTTTTCTATGTAAAGCAGTAACAGAATTGGTTGGAAAATAAAGGCGGGGGGGAGGAAGTGGGGGAAGGCCCTGAAACAGACATTGAGGCTGTTCTCATAAGCAGCCAAACCCAGCGGTTAAGGGCGCATTTGCGCCCCTAACCCGGCTGCCAGGATCATGTGTGCCAGGATTGTGTGCCATAGAGACAGGTGCCTAGACTGCCTGTCCCCTGGGGGAATGCCCCGACGCAGCACGCGCGTGGTGCATTGTGGGATACCCAGAGGCCAGGATAACGACGCCCTCCCTCTGTTGACCTGCACTGCTCCCGACAGTGTGGGTTCATGTGGGCATGCAGCCCCTACCGAGGTTTTGCTGACAAATGACCAAAACATGGAAGCATGCACAGCTCCCACAGCTGTGTAGGATGCTTGTCCTACCCAGCATATCATTGTGAGAAGCAGCCTATTGTTGGTCCACAACTTCAGCCATCCCTAGACACTTTGGCCATTGTGATTAGGGATGATGGGTATTGTAATCCACAAAAATCTGGGACTGAAGTTTGAAAACCCTTGACATAGGTTGTGCTTAAAGTAAACATCTAGATTGTCCCCTATAGGCTCACACAGTTGTGTTATCTGAGACAAACAGGGTTATCTGTTATCTATGAGATAAACAGGGTTGTGTTATCTGAGATAAACAGGCCACCAGGGTGCTTTCCAGCTAGCTGCTCATCAGCAGCAAAAGGCTTCTGTCCGGGCAAGCCGCATTCAAAATGTAAACAGCAGGGGGAGCAGTCTCGCAGCAACTAACAACCCGAAAAAACAGCAACTTTTTCACACTGTATATATGACATCCTAGCGCTATATTGCAGTGATTAAATTCGCAACAAGGCATAGGAAATGTGAATGGCACCCTGCTGTCTACCTAGGGACTGCGGTGTCACGACGCAGGTAGTGTGGAAGCACACTTCCGAGATACGTCCTGACCCCGTTGTAGGGTCTAGTCGGGAAAGCACCCAGGAAGAGAGGCAGCATAGGCCACTAGGTGGGGTAAGAGAGCTACACAATAGGTGCCTGTATAACACTGTGGCTCTCACTGCAAGTGAGACTGTTTCTAGTGGCCCATCCCAAGACAATCATCACACACGGCCCCTGCTGGGAAGGACAATGCCACTGATCACAAAGCAACACAACTCCCAGCACCCCGACATTCCATTCCAAGCATGACTCTGCTTGCTGCCAGCTGGAGCACCACCTTGCAGATGCAACCTTCAGGTCCTGAGGGGTTTTTTGGTTGTTGTTTTTTGGATTTTTTTGGAGGGTTGGATGCAAATGTGCCCTGTTTTCAGACTTTTTTAGTAACTGGGGTATCTTGAGTTTGGTGTGTTCCGGACTTCAGCTTTCTGGGTGCTGTGGAAGTAATTTGGACATCTGGGGGCATGTTTCATGGCCCTTATTTTGAGGGGGAGACATACAGAAGTCCCACCTTTCTCGTATCTTTCTAGATCTCAGATTGTGTGCATACCACGTTTCAGCTTTGTAAAGGTAAAGTGTGCCGTCGAGTCAGTGTCTACTCCGGGCGACCACAGAGCCCTGTGGTTTGTAGAAGTGCCTTAACCCAAGGATCCTCAAACCTTGGGGTTCCCCTACAACTCCCATCCAGTAGTGTCTTGTCCTAGCTAGCCAAGGGGGCCCCAAAGGGGAAGAGCTCTGGCTGCACTTCTTTCCTGCCCCACCCAGGAGAAGGCAATTTGTTTTTGTTTTATGCTTTGTTTTGATCATTTTTTCTATCCCGCTCTTCCTCCAAGGAGCCCCGAGCAGTGTACTCTATACTTAAGTTTCTGCTCACAACAACCCTGTGAAGTAGGTTAGGCGGAGAGAGAAGTGACTGGCCCAGAGTCACCCAGCTAGTTTCATGGCTGAATGGGGATTTGAACTCGGGTCTCCCTGGTCCTAGTCCAGCACTCTAACCACTACACCACACTGGCTCTTTGCAGGTTGGCCATTCATCTGGTAGGGCTGTGCGCTTAGCCTCTGCCTCTGCCTACACAGGAGACTGCCTAGAGAACCATGTTTCTTTGAATCTATTTATTTCCAGAAATGTATGACTCAATCCCCTATAGAAGGATGCAGAACATGTATATAACACAGCCCATGCTAAAACAAACCTAGCATCAGTAAGAAAGTATTATGCCAACTACAGCCAAGGTGATATTGTATGTTTTGTCTTCAAAAGCAGAGCAGTGCATCAGCAGAGGGAAATCCCTGTGGCGAAGGCATTGTCCGTGGCTAGCAGGGTTCCTCCAGAGTCCGGCATGTTTGAGCACCCAGCTCTCCTTACATCTCCCCAGTGATGTGCTAGGATGTTCTGACTTGGGAATTCTTTCTTCTCGCTTCTCCAACACAGACAGAGGAGTACGAAGTCCCCTGTGATCATGAGCTGGGCCCGATCCTGCTGGTTCGCCTCCATAAGGAGCCCTACTCCTTTTTCCCTGAGAGCAGCTGGTTTTGCAATGCAGTCCAGGTGACGTCCCCCACGGGGGAGGTCTATCGCTTCCCTTGCTACCAGTGGATCGAGGGATACTGCACGGTGTCCTTCAGAGAAGGTGCAGGTGAGAGCTTTGGGGCGGAGCCTGGCCACCCACACACCCATGAGCCCTTTGCAACCAATTAGTGGTGAAATGCCATTTGGCTGAGGAATCCTGTACTCATTTACTTGGGAGTAAAGCCCACAGAACAGAATGGAACTTACTTCTCAGGTGCTGCTGTTTAAAAAAAAATTGGGGGGTGTCTATTTTTTATTTTTTTTTAATGCGAGGGCTTAAAAAATATAAATGAAATCTTAGTCCCATTAAGAAACTAAAGACATCTATATTAAATAGTAAATTTCTATTTAGAATTTGGCCAAATTAAATTCCACATCCAGTTTCTAAACTGCTCTCCCTCCAAATTCTAAATTCAATGGAATTCTTAACTGAGAGTGATGTTAAAAAAAATCCCAAGGTCTGAATTAGAAACATCTCAACTGGAATGCTTGTGGACAAATTTTAAAACAATGAAAACATAAGCAATACCATCCTGGACGCAGTCCAAGGACAATATAGCCCAGTGGTCTAATCTTAGCCCATTGGATTCAAAGCAAATTTAAGTTAAGATAACTACTTGGGAATCTCCACGGCACTCAAGTACGCATTAATTTTGACCATGGAGGGCTATAGGCCACCTCCAGCATCAGAGGCAGGATGCCTCTGGGTACCAGTTGCAGGGGAGTCACAGCAGGAGAGAGGAGGGCATGCACACACCTCTTGCCTGTAGGCTTCCAGCAGCATCTGGTGGGCCACTGTGTGAAACAGGATGCTGGACTAGATGGGCCTTGGGCCTGATCCAGCAGGGCTGCTCTTATGTGCTTATGAGATAACTGTGGCTGTCCTTAGGAACATAGAAATATAGGAACATAGGAAGCTGCCATATACTGAGTCAGACCATTGGTCCATCTAGCTCAGTATTGTCTTCACAGACTGGCAGCAGCTTCTCCAAGGTTGCAGGCAGGAATCTCTCTCGGCCCTCTCTTGGAGATGCTGCCAGGGAGGGAACTTGGAACCTTCTGCTCTTCGCAGAACAGCTCCATCCCCGGAGGGGAATACCTTACAGTGCTCACACTTCTAGTCTCCCATTCATATGCAACCAGGGCAGACTCTGCTTAGCTAAGGGGACAAGTCATGCTGGCTACCACAAGACCAGCCCTCCTCTTCCTGTGTCCCTATGTCCCAGAGTCTCCACCAACACAGAGATCTGCAAAGAACACAGATCCCAGACAGTTCTAAGGGGAAAGAGGTCAGCGCCATGTCTAGCAGACGGCCAGTTTTTTGTGGCAGATGCCCAGGCAGAGTCAATTAGCCCAACCCCTTCCCGAGGGAATGCTCTATTTCTTAAAAGGGCCTTGCCCAATTTCCGAAGCACCGTCCCCAGCAGCACTGGGGGCTTCTGCTATCTAGGACTGTCAGGTCTTCAGAGGTTGGCTCAGAGGACTAAATGCTAATGCAATCCTGAGAGATTGCATTAAGAGAGGCATAGTGCCCAGATCATGAGGAATAATATTTCTGCTCTGTTCGGCGCTCATCAGACCTCACTTGGAATATGGTGCCCTGTTCGGGGAGGAGGCGGGAGAGATTAATATAAGGACTTGCAAGAACAGTAAATGGTAAACTTCCTTCCAGAAGAGGCATTCCCATTATCTCTTACACAGCCGAAGATGCCTCTTCCAAATGCTGCAGCAGATACCAGCACGGTCTGGACAATGTGTTTCTTCATTTACTTTGATTAATCAACTAAGATTAATTGGGTAACAGCTCTGCTCTTATCGTGTAGAGATAGCATAGAAATAGTGACTGGGAAAGGGCAGGAAGAGTGCAAAAACATGTGTATATGTTGTCTTTTTCTTCCCTTCCTACAAAGCCAAAACACCTTCGGATGATACCCACTATCTTGAGAGGAGGCACCGCCGTGATGAGCTACTTCTGAAGCACAACAGATATGGGTGAGTAGAAACAAATGCACAGAACAGGGAGTTGTTTGCACAGGGCTTCATGTTGAGGGGTAAATGTGGAGCGAACCCACTTCCAAGTACACTCCCGGCATTGAGGGAAGCAGCCCCTCCCCTCTGCTCTCAGGGTTGCTTTTGATGCAAGTTCAAATGGCATGTTTTCAGAAAAAGTCGCTTAAAACCAGCATTTTAAAAACCGGAAATACATAGAGATAATCTAGAATTTGGAAGACAAAGCCCAACTTGCAGCTATTTATTTAGACGCACATGCAATGTTGTAGGACTAAAACACAAGGACGAAACCCGAAAGAAGGCACCAGAAGTGTGACCGACACCTTGCTGACCGCGCAGGGACTGCGATGCCGGAACACAGGCAGGACGGAAGCACACTTAATGGACACATTGTGACACTGCTGTAATGTGCAATCTGGAAAACACCCCACTGACCAAAAGAAAGTCTCTAAGGCCTCCCGCAGAGGGACATCTTTCCCAGTATCTACTCCGACTTTCTGGTGGAGATACCAGGGACAGAACTTGGGACTTGCTGCCTGAAAACTGCATGTGCTCTTCTGCTGAGCCATGGCATGCATATTAGCTGTAAGGTTTGCATAATAACCGTTAGCTCCAAACCTCAACCTTTGAAGCAACCACCACCACCCAGATGTTCCACATGCTTCTTGGGTTTCACGTGCCGTTGCTGAGAACAACTGGAAGGCAGCCTGCAGACAACTGGAATGCCAGCACTCAGGAAATATAACCTCTCTGTCCTTCCTCTCTCTCCATTGATCTCTGACCAGGTGGAAGGAATACCTCCCAGGAGTTCCGTGGTGTGCTGATATTGATGCAACCAGTTCAATCGAGTACAATCTCCAGTACTCTTTCCCCAAATCCACCGCCTTCTTTGGGCGTGGGACAAGCGCGTAAGTGCTGGGTAGACTCTGCTCCGAGAGGGCCCTGTTTCTTTCTGCTGTACGAATTTCTGGGGAGGAAGGGATTCAGGGTCGGAACAAGGGGCATTCCACGGCTCTAGCAATCCCCTTCTTATCCAGGCCGGAATAATCTTGTGCGGTGCTGATTTACATCAGGGGTTCTCAAGCTTGGGTCCCCTTGTTGGACTATAACTCCCATCATTCGCAGGCATAATGGCAAAAAAGGATGATGGGAGTTGTAGTCCAACAGCAAGGGGGCCCAAGTTTGCCAACCCCTGATTTACCTCCATCTCTTAACTTTCTCGCACAATGGAGCTCAAGTCAGCATGCACGGGGGCAGCCAGGTGGTCTCCCATCCAGGCACTGCCCAGAGCTGCTGAGCTCCAGCCAGCCCTGACCTGCTGAGCTCCAGCCAGCCTTCAGAAACCATCCCCTTGGCATGCTTCCTGCCTATCCCAGCTCCATCTGCTTTCCTACTGTCTACCCAGGGGTGGCCTGAGGTATTGCAGTGCCTGAGGCCAGGTACTAAATGCTGCCTTGCCCCATGACACCAGTGGGGGGCAGCCCCTTTCCAAAACCGACCTGTGCAAGTTCTGAAAGTGGTGTGGAGGGCTGGGAGGCGGGCAGGTGCCCAGCAGCCTCCTCTTCCCTCCTGGTGCTTCTTACAAGCTTTGCAAAGAGAGCGAGGAGAGGCGCTCCTGGCAGAACTCGCAGGGATCAGATCAGTCCTAGAAAGTTGCTCTGATGGTGGTGGCAGCAGTATCAGGAAGGCATTTGGCCACCTGGCTGGTGCCCCCATAATCTGCTGCCCGAAGGTGACTGCCTCACCTTGCCTCATGAAAGGGCCGCCCTTGCATCTGTCTGTTGGAGCCAGCAACCCCCTTGCTCTCCTGCTCTCCATATGAACTACTTCAGCATGTTCTAGGGCTGAGCCTTGGCCTCATGTTTCAGAGCTCTGGCTGGTGAGCTCAGGCTCCAATTAAGCCAGGGAAGAAGGAAGGCAATTGCCAGGGGATGTCCCCGTGGAGACAGAGATCCGATGCAGGCAGGTAAATGGGTGGGTGGTGAAGAAGAAGAAGAAGGCCAGAGGTACAAAAGGCAGGGGGAGATTCTGCTGCTCAGGGGTGCATTTCCTCTGATAAGTCCTCTTTTCCTCTCCCCCACCCCCAGGTTGTTTGAGACCAAAATGAAAGGCTTCCTGGACAAGCCGTATTCCTGGGGGCAACTGGAAGACATCCGGAAGGTCTTCTGGTTCTACCACACCCCCGTTACAGGTCAGTTCCCGGTCAAGGAAGTTCTCTCTCTCCCCTGCAAGACCATCTCCCCCTTCTCTCCATGCTGGTGAGGGACCCCAGGGAGTAGCCCCAAGAGTTGTGGCCCCTGGGGCTAGGTGCCCAATTCTGCCTTGCCCCATCACCCTGGAGGGGGCCAGCCCCCTTTCCAAACCGACCTTGCAAGCGTATAAAGTGGCACAGGCAGCTGAGAGGAGGAGGAGTGGGAGGCTGCAGCCTCCGCTCCCCTCCTCGTGCTTCTTGCAAGCTTGCCAGGGTGAAATTGGTCCCAAAGAGCCTCTCCAGGGGTGGGGTGGGGCCATGGTGGAGGGGAGCATTTTGCTGCCCTGATGACAGCTCAATAATCTGCACCCTGAGGCAACCAGTATGAAAGGATGGCCCCTGCCAGGGAGACCCTTCACCCAGAAACGCACCCACCTGCACCCACCGCTTTTAGAGCCTGAATTGGTAGCATAACTTTCCAGTTCATAATGCTAGTCCCTCACCTACCCACCCCTACACACACACAAGGCCAGCCTTTCTGGATAACCTGGATTGTCTGGATCTCTTTATTATTATTATTTTTACATTTTATATCCCGCTCTTCCTCCAAGGAGCCCAGAGCAGTGTACTACATACTTAAGTTTCTCTTTCACAACAACCCTGTGAAGTAGGTTAGGCTGAGAGAGAAGTGACTGGCCCAGAGTCACCCAGCTAGTTTCATGGCTGAATGGGGATTTGAACTCGGGTCTCCCCGGTCCTAGTCCAGCACTCTAACCACTACACCACGCTGACTCTCTTTCATTCTGGCCTCAAGCCTGGCTTCAGACCCCTGTGCTAACTGAGCAAAGAGGCACCTTTTAATGTAGTGATTATCTTCTGTTTAGCAGGAAGAGAGCAACCGGCCTTATCTCAAACCCAGCACAGCATCCCTTCAGGGGGTGTTGCTGGTATCTACTTCATATTTCTTTTTATATTGCGAGCCCTTTTGGGACAGAGAGCCATCTCTCTCTCTCTCTCTCTCTCTCTCTCTCTCTCTCTCTCTCTCTCTCTCCCTGCATTCACACATAACACAGAACCATGGGTCCAGTGGACCTGCGGTTCCGCTCCCCACCCTTACCTGCTCCCCACCCTCACCCTGTGGTTCCGCTCCTCACCCTTACCCTGCTCACTTGTCTGAATTCAGACATAATGGAGAACACTCTCTCCGCAGTCAGCAAGACTGCAGAGAGAAGGGGAAACTGGCTGTGCAGGCTTCCTTGTGGCATGAAGGACAGCCCAAACAGCCAATCATGGACAGAGAGAGGGAGGAGCTTCCTTCCTCCGCTCCGGTTGAAGGAAATGCAGCCTGCAGTTCCGAGTTCGGACAACACGCTGCCTGCATGAAACCATGGGTTAGAGCAGGGCTGCTCAACTTAGGCCCTCTTGCAGATGTTGGCCTACAACTCCCATAATCCCTGGCTATTGGCCACTGTGGCTGGGGATTATGGGAGTTGCAGTCCAAAAACAGCTGGGGGGCCTAAGTTGAGCAGGCCTGGGTTAGAGTGACAGAACTCACTACAACCCGAAGGTTCAGATTGGAGTTTAAAAATCGAAACCTCGAGACAGTCGCCTTGTGGAACCAGAGTTGCATGCATTCGGATGTCACGCTGAGACAACCCTACACTCCGGTTCTGCATTACGTGCGAATGCGTCTATTCTCTCTCTTAATTATTCTATGTAAACTGCTTTGAGAACTTTGTTGAAAAGCAGTATGTAAATATTTGTAATGTCAGCTTTGGGTCAGAGACAGCTTTGTTAATCCTGGTGGATGGGTGACCAATTGGCCAAAGGGGGTGCATCCCTATTGCTTCTGCTGGACCTCCCAGTGGCTTTGGATATAATCAGCCATGGTATCCTTCTGGACTGCTTAGTTTGGATGGGATGGGGGCTCCATTGTATGTATGTATTTGTTTATTTCGGCCCAAGGCCAGCATAGATGGAGGCTCCATTTTGCATTGGTTTGGGTCCTTCCTTGGGGGGCAGTTCAAGAGAATGTGGTGCTGGGGGGACTCTTGGTCAATACCCTAGGTCATTGGCCTATGGCAGGGCTTCCCAAACTTGGATCCCCAGATGTTGTTGGACTACAGCTCCCATCATCCCCAGCCACAGTGGCCTTTGGTCACTGTGGCTGGGGAAGATGGGAGTTGTAGTCCGGCAATATCCAGAGACCCAAGCTTGAGAACCCTTGTTTCAGCGATAGTGGATGAGAATGTTGGGAATAGTAGTTCAGCAACATCTGGGAAACACCTGGCCTATGGTTCCCCGCAGAATCCCATCTTGTTCTCCACGCTGTTCAATGTGGACATGAAACGCCTTGTGTTTTTAATGTTTTATTGTTTGAATTCTGTTGGATGCCTTGGGCATGTTTCAGGGAAAGGTGCAGAATCCAAATATTTACTATTCATCTCTTGGTAGGTATGTAGTATGCAGTGCATCCACTGAGAGGCCACCCAGGAAACAAATGGAGCGTGCATGAGTGGTGGGTTTTTTTAATGTAGATGACTCATTGGGGCACCCCACTCCTAGCACCCCCACATTTCTTCACTGTGCCCTTTCTCTTGCACTTGGGGACTGGGACTCTCAACTTCATTTGTGAGAGCATTTTGTATCTGAGAACTGCATGCTCAAAATCATCCTTAACTCTGCCCTTTTGGGCTGGTATGATTGACAGAGTTCAGCATGAAGGTCTCCCTTCCTTCCCCGCTCTCTGTCTCCAGAGTACGTCTTCAACCACTGGAAAGATGATGATTTCTTTGGCTACCAGTATCTGAATGGAATCAACCCTTTAATGATCCAGAAATGCAACAAGATCCCAGACAATTTCCCTGTGACCCAGGAGATGGTGGCTGGACCATTGGAGGAATCCAACCTCAAAGAAGAGCTGAAAGTAATGTATCAATCTTCCTTATCTTGAGTTCTCCTGAATCTCAGGAACCCAAATGGAGTGCCCCTGTTTGCATCTATCTATCTATCTGTCTTTCTATCTGTCTTTCTATCTATCTGTCTATCTATCTATCTATCTATCTATCTATCTATCTATCTATTTATTTTAAATATTTATTCCCCACCTTTTGAGCAAAAATATCCAAGGCAGCTAACAAAAGTAGCTTAAAACAATAAAAAATGAAATTACTGTAATTATATATATATATATATATAGAGAGAGAGAGAGAGAGAGAGAGAGAGAGAGAGAGAGAGAGAGAGAACAGTTAAAAACAGCAGTGAAGTTGTAACCTAAATAAATGTGTACTCTCCCCTCACCAAATGATCAACCAGATATAGCTGTTCTAACTTACTGCCAAAGGAGGAGAGGGTGGGGACAGTGCAGATATCTCTAAGGAGCAAATTCCACAGCTTGGGGGCCACCACGGAAAAGTCCCTGTCCCTGACTGTTCCCTGTCTGACCCTTCTTGTTTGGTGCAGGGCCTCCAGATAGGAAACAGGCAGGTTCTTATGGGGAAAGGAGAACTGTAGCTACCTCCACCTCCAAAGCTAGATGTATCCCAATAAAAATGAAATCTTTATCCCATAATCACTTTCCCAGGCCTGGAGACTTATAGGTTAGAGCTAGGGTTCTCAAACCTGGGTCCCTAGAGGTTGTTGGACTACAAATCCCATCATCCCCCGCCACAATAGTCTTGGCTGCTAGGGATGATGGGAACCTGTTGATTTATTGATGGAGGGAGTTTATTTGTTTACCATTTATTGTGATGGGGGTGATGGGAGTTGTAGTCCAACAACCACTGGAGAGCCTCTGGGGACCCACATTGCTCAGGGAGTTAAAAAGTATGGGAGACCTGTTCCATTCCTGCCTCTGTTACAGATTCTCCAGGGTAGCTTCAGCACACATATTCCAGCCTCTCTGCTCCTTCCTTCCGGCCAGACCTTTTTAGGTTTGTACAGACTGGTAGCCATTTCGCACTCATGGCGCCCCAGGTAGCCCCATCTTCCCTGGCTGAGCCTTTTCTCCACCCCTCTTTTGCAGAAAGGGACCATCTTTCTGGTGGACTATAAAATCCTAGAGGGCATTCCCACCATCCAGGTGAACGGCAAAGACCAGTACATTGCGGCTCCTCTGTGTCTGCTGCACCAAAAACCCAGTGGAGAGCTCATCCCTCTCGCCATCCAGGTAAACAAGGGGAGCAAAACATGTTAGCCTGGAGGAGAATTCCGAGTACGTTTTTGGGGGGTGCGTCATTGGACGGTCTTTAAGGAACGCCAAAGGATGTGGCGATGATGGTGGAGTTGATGGTGGGCCAGTTACCCTTACTCAGAAGGCCGCTGGACTAGTGTACCCAGAAAGTGGCCATCTCTGCCCTTTCTAAATGGTGGCCATGCTAACCCCTGCCTCCGCGGCACTCTCTTCCTTCAGCTCAACCAGCACCCAGGTCCCCAAAGCCCCATCTTCTTGCCTACCGACAGCGAGTGGATCTGGACGCTGGCCAAGACCTGGGTGCGCAACTCTGAATTCCACGTCCACGAGGTGATTGCCCACCTTCTCCGTGGCCACCTGATGGCCGAGGTCGTCTCTGTGGCAACTCTGAGGCAGCTGCCACTGTGCCACCCGCTGTACAAGGTGAGAGCCCGGGGCGGCCGAGGAGGACGCAGGAAGCGAACGGGGCTACGTTTGGGGCAGAAGGCGATGAACCTGGGAGGAAAAGGATGGATGAGGAGCAAGCTGCCAGGGGCAGGAATTGTGATTGAAGAGCCCATCTTGCAAACACCAAGTACAAGAATCCAGGAAGAGAGCAGTAGGGACCTTATTTTGGTAGATAACGGGGTATCTCACCTAAGGACCTTAGGAACTTAGGATCTAAGCAACTTCCACCCCCCGCCCCCAGCTACAATAAATTGTGGCTGGGAATGATGGGAGTTGTAGTACAACAGCTAAGGAGCCTCAGGCGGGCCACCTCTAGTAGATACCAAAATTAGGGTTCTGCTGCCCAGGTGCGAGTTTTTCCCAGGTGCAAAGGAATGTTCTAGGGATGCTAATGCAGCCCACCTACAAGCAGCTGGGCCCAGCTGTGAGTCTGGCCAGACACTCACTGGCGTGGGTGGCCAGCAGGTGGACGAGCTCTCTGGGTGGTTGGCAGATGTGCTGGATTCCAGGGATGGGCAGATGTACCCACTGGCGAGCTTGTCCAGATGTGCAAGGTGATGCCCAGGGCAGGTGTGCAGCTGTGTGCATGCCCAGATACGACCAGTGGAATAAACTGCCCTCTCAGGCATTTTGGTCCACACCCCTGTGGAATGCCGTCGGCCTTTTTCTAAACATGGAAGAAAGAAATCCCCGCTCAGCATAAGCACAAAGATGTTGGCGGGCTGGATCCCCAGATGTTGTTGGATCCATGGTTGAAGACGTACTCTGGAGACAGAGAGAGGGGAAGGAAGGGAGACCTTCTTGCTGAACTCTGTCAATCATACTTGAGAGGAACATACCCTGTCCTTTTATAGGTCTCTACATTTCAACCCAGGGCCTAAAAGTTAAGAGTAGAGACACCCATGAAATGTCCCTCAGAGGAGAATTCTTCAACCAGGGGGCTGCCTTGCTTCCAGCTGCTCTCCTCCTCCTCTCTCAGAAGACGGGGCCACTCAGAGAAGGCACTGCAGACCTAACATACAGAACTAGCGGGGCAATCCCAGGGTCTGGTATGAAGGCACATGAGGCAGCAATTTGGCTGATGCTAAGCAGGCCTGGGCCTCATCAGTGCCTCAGAAGCAGGATGACTCTGAATACCGGTTGCAGGGGAGTCACAGCAGGAGAGAGGGCATGCCTCTTTCAACTCCTGCCTGTAGGCTTGGCAGAGGCAGCTGGTGGGCCACTTTGTGAAACAGGATGCTGGACTAGATGGGCTTCCTTGGGCCTGATCCAGCAGGGCTGTGCTTAGGTTCTTATGTTCTTAGTATGAATCCCATGTATTCAGTTCCTGCATGGAAAAAAGGCGAGTTATAAATGCAAGAAACAAAAAAAGCTGATGGATAGCTTGGTGGAAAAGCGTCTGCTTTGCATGCAAAAGGTCCTGGGTTCAATCCTGGGCATCTCATAGGAACCTAGGAAGCTGCCTTATACCAAGTCAGACCTCTGGTCTATCTAGCTCAGTATGGTCTACACAGACTGGCAGCGGCTTTTCCAAGGCTGCAGGCAGGAGCCTCTCCCAGCCCTGTCTGGAGATGCTGCCAGGGAGGGAACTTGGAACCTAGGAGCTCTTCCCAGAGTGGCCCCATCCCCTAAGGGGGATATTTTACCGTGCTCACACATGTCATCTCCCATTCAAATGCAAGCCCAGGTAGACCCTGCTTAGCAAAGGGGACAATTCATGCTCGCTGCCACAAGACCAGCTCCCTCTCCATTGAGTCATTTGCATGAAACCAGCTGCCAGGCAGTGTAGACAATTTTATTGTGGATGGACCAGTGGTTTGACTCAGTGTAAGCTGGCTCCATGTGTTGTACTTTGATACAATTCCAGCCTCATGGCATTCTCCTTTCCAGCTTCTGATTCCTCACCTCCGATATTCAATCCATATCAATGTGTTGGCGAGGACTCACCTTATCAACCAAGGAGGGACGTTTGACCGAGTAAGTGGGCGTCGTGAGTCAGTTCTGGAATGTCCTGCCCCATTAGGACATGTGATGTGCACATCCATACATGCCTGGACATCCCTTGAGTTCTCAACACAAATTTTTCAGTTCAGCATGTGAGAACTCAGAGCGAAATGTATGAATTGCTTTGGGCATTTGAGGTGGTGTGAATATTCTGTCTGTGGTGTTTCAGTGTGTGATGCTGCAATCAGTCATCTAGACCCTCAGGGTTTATTTATTAATTTATTAAAAATAATTTATTAATTTATTAAAATTATTTTTAATAAACCCTGAGGTTTATTAAAAACCTGTGCAATCAAACACAGATGGTGCAATTCCAAAAAAATTAAAAAATATAAGACAAATATTTATATACTGTTTTTCAGCAATAGCTCTCAAAGCAGTTTACATAGATATAAATAAATAAATGATATTATAATAAATATTATTATAAAATAATATATCATAAAATATTATTATAAAATAATATAATATTATTTATTAAATAAATAAAATGGCTCCCTGCCCCCAAAGGGCTCACAATCTAAAAAAGAAGCATGAGAGAGATACCAGCAACAGCCACTGGAGGGATGCTGTGCTTGGGATGGATAGGGCCAGTTGCTCTCCCCAAGCTAAATATAAAAGAATTGCCACTTTTAAAAGGTGCCTCTTTGCTCAGTTCCAAAAGAACATTTGTGTAGTTCAAAAGCTGAAGTCATGCAAAAGTGTCTTCTGCTGGATAACATAAAAAGTGACTGATAAGAATAGGAGTAGTCCAAGTGGGTAGTCCAGGTTCCTCTTGCACCCACACCCTGATCAAGGGTCCTCATTTCTCTTCCTCCCCCCACCCAAGACGCTTCCCACAGACTCCATGCTCCTCCCCACAGAGTCTTCCCCAATGAATATAAGCACTCTCCTGCAAAAGGCCTATCAAATCCCCAGTTCTGAGGATTCCCTGCCACTCTGTGTAGGTTTCTAAATATTATGGAATGGACCTTTCATTGTCCAGTCTAGGCAGCAAAGGCTGCAGGCATGGGCAAGGGGAATGCATAGAACTGTCTTGTAGGGGTGCATGCTATGTGCACCAATTGCACTGTATAAGTGCAATAAGCGTATAAGTGTATAATTGTGTGAGTCACCTGAAGTTTCCTTTTTTAAAAAGCCCTGAGATGCAGGCGGGAATGGATCCAAGGAAAAGAAGGGATCCTGGTTCTCCGACAAATACCATTGTCTTCCACTCTGTTCTCGGAGCTTAATGTGTGTCCTAACTCTGCAGCTTTCTGTTCTCTGCCCATTTTGGAAGATACAACATAATGGCAGAAGAAGAGAGAGCCCCCCACCTGGACGCATGCCTGCATGATGCGCCCCCTTTCATCTTCACGAGATCTGCTCCATGGCGCAAGTGTGCTTGTGCGAGGACAGATCTTGACTCTGCCAGGACTGTCTCCTCCAAGGGCAGAGGCCTCCCTGGACTTTGCATAAGGAGGAGGCTATATCAGCAAGACCAGGAAGAAGTCTCTTTGGGGAAAGTCCTAGGTCATTTTTTCCACCCTGCAGGCCATAGCAACTGGGCGTCGAGGGTTAGCCGTGCTGCTGAGAAAGGCCCTTGAAAACTTGACCTACACTGATCTTTGCCTCCCTGAAGACATTGAAGCCCGTGGCGTCGGGTCACTTCTTAATTACTGCTACAGGGACGACGGAATGAAAATCTGGGATGCCATCGAGAGGTGAGGGAAGGCAGAATATGGGAGGGAGAGGCTGAATAGCAGCGCAGCGAAAGACAGGCCTCGGGGAAGTGATGAGATATTATTGGCTGGGATCCTAATGGGAGGGCTTGTACACTCCCAGTGGGATGTTTGCCTGCTTTTCAACTGGACACCAGGCTTCCTTGCCAGGTCACAAATCTATCTTGAAGCAGTTTCAAGAGCGGTTCATCAGCAGCCAACAGTGAATGGGGATATCCCCCAGATATCCCCCATGGAAGGCAAAGTTTGACCAATCGGTGGTGTTGGGGAGGGGTGAAATACCAGGTCCATTTGCAGAAAGAAATGAAGTGCTCCCCCCACCCACCCCACACCACCACAGGGGCTCCAGAGAAAGGGAACTTCTCTGTGATGAATTTGGAAATGATCGTCTTCTTGTGAGCCCATAAGGTCTGGGCTGGGCTGACTTCTTTCTCTCCCCTTGCAGCTTTGTCTCCGGAATAGTTGAACTCTACTACAAAAACAATTTATCCGTTCAGCGAGATTATGAGCTGCAGGCCTGGGTTTGTGATATCTTCACAAAGGGTTTCCTGGCCAAGAGGTCCTCAGGTATTCTACAAATGGCTCCAAGCACTGAAACATCGTGTCCACCCCCTCCTTAAGTTGCTTCATCTATTCCTTTCATTCCTTCCTACTTATAGAAACTCTGGCATGTGTTAAAAACCCTTCTTTAATCTCATCTTTCCACTTTTAATAATTTGCCATTGTAGTATAGGCTTCCGCTGGCCCCGCACAAGAATATCACATTTAATTATAGGGGTTTGGATAACTTCATGGAGGAGAGGCCGATCAACGGCTACTAGTCGGAGGGCTATAGGCTACCTCCAGCCTCAAGAGGCAGGATGCCTCTGAGTACCAGTTGCAGGGGAGTAACAGGAGGAGAGAGGGTATGCCCTCCACTCCTGCCTGTAGGCTTCCAGCAGCATCTGGTGGGCCACTGTGTGAAACAGGATGCTGGACTAGATGGGCCTCCTTGGGCCTGATCCAGCAGGTCTGTAGGTATTCTACTGCAAGGCTCCATTTTATACAGCTGTGTGCTTCATTATATTATGTATACCTTCCTTTGTCAGCCACAATTGGCTCCAAAGGTGGCTTGCAATTTAACTCCATGCAAAGGCACACTTCCTGAGATCCTGATTAACAAATTATTGGAGCAGTGGGAGAAGCACCCTTCTAGAAAAAGAGCTTCTGAAGAGCTCCAGAAGAATGCTGCTCCCTTGCTAACATGCGTGTGGGTGGTGGAATTTCGATGACCTCCCCTTCCCCTAGAAGCCCTCTGTGTCCCCTGCACATATGTCCCCGAGGGCTGCATGTTCTCCAGGGCCACAGAGTGTTTCCTGGAGGACCAGAGGTCATTCAAATCTGCCCCTTTCCCTGAGCCAGCTGAGTTAGCTGAACTTTTCGGAAGCACCAGTGTTTCTGCAACCAGTCCTGTTGCACTGCTCCTTCGTTAGTCAGGATGTTAGACAAGTCACGTGAGAAGCAAATGCATGTGAGTGATATCACACTTCATCCAATAGCTCCTCCTTCCCTATGTCACACAGTATCACAACTTTGCTATTTTATTGACTTTCTCTTAATGCGTGACATATCTTATGAAGCACATAGGAACAGAGGAAGCTGCCATATACTGAGTCAGACCATAGGTCCATCTAGCTCAGTATTGTCTACACAGACTGGCAGCGGCTTCTCCAAGGTTGCAGGCAGGAATCTGTCTCAGCCCTATCTTGGTGATGCTGCCAGGGAACTTGGAACCTTCTGTTCTTCCCAGAGCGGCTCCATCCCCGGAGGATAATACCTTCCAGTGCTCACACTTCTAGTCTCCCATTCATATGCAACCAGGGTGGACCCTGCTTAGCTAAGGGGACAAGTCATGCTTGCTACCACAAGACCAGCTCTCCTCTCCACCTTCTTTTGTCCCCCCTACAGGCATCCCTTCCTCTTTGCGCTCTGTGCCAGAGCTGATCAAGTTTCTGACCATGGTGATTTTCACTTGCTCAGCCCATCATGCAGCAGTAAACAGTGGGCAGGTAAGTAAGGCTGTTCCCCAGCCCTGCCAGAGGGAGAAGATTGGTGTGTGCATTGTCACCAGCTCCTCACATCTCCAATGTGGTTTTTTTGGAAGGAAAAAAAAGGTGTGTAGGAAAGCAAACCTTTGTATCCTGAAGAAACAACTGGATCAAATGTTTTCTTTTGGAGTAGAGATGGCACCAATATTTGAGCCCATTGTCAGCTATCACTTTTGGTAGGCAGCCATTTGGTGCGAAGATAGGATACCATTTTGCCTCAACATTTGGGGATGGGCTAATGTACACATGCACATATATACACATGCATATTTGTGTGTGTGTGTGTGTGTGTGTGTAGAGAGAGAGAAAGAGAAAGAGAAAGAGAAAGAGAAAGAGAGAGACCTGTAAAAGGACAGGGTATGCTCCTCTCAAGTGTAAGTGTGTGTGTGTGTGTGTGTGTGTGTGTGTGTGTGTGTGTGTGAGTTCCCAGATGGGCTGTTACTTCAATTTATCTCTGTTTTGTTACTTCAATTTACTCTCTTTCCTCCCTTTTCTGGACTGCAGTTTGAAATGGGGGCCTTCATGCCCAACTTGCCATCATCAATGAGGAAGCCTCCACCCGATGTTAAAACCCCGGTGACACTGGAGGAGTTCCTGGACATCATCCCTGAAATGAACACCACCAGCCAGGTCCTCTCTGTCCTCTGGGTCTTGCGCAATGAGGACTTTGACATGGTAAGGGGGCAGCAGTTAGGGACATAGATTGCCTTCTCGGTTGCCTTCTACTGAGCCAGACCCTTGGTCCATCTAGCTCAGTATTGTCTACACAGACTGGCAGCAGCTTCCAAGTAGGGGGTGTGCAAACAGGTTCGAATCTGGACCAGTTCAATATCAAACTGGTTTGGTTTGAAGGTTCAGGGTTGAGCCAAACCATCCCTGGCTCAGCTCAACCCTCGACTGAACACACATGCACACAGTTCGAGGGTACATAATTTTTAAAAAAAAATTCTTTCCCCCAGGGTGGTCTCCAAAATAGCCACCATGCTGGGGAATAGGCTGGTGGTGGGAGGGGGAACCTCCATGGACACCCCCCCACACCTTGGAAACCCCCTCCAGAGGGGGTAAGTTAAAAAAGAAAAAGGGCAAAAAAATAATGTTCGACGAACCCCACCCTGAACCGAACTGGGTGGGGTGGGTTCGAAGGAGGCCAAAACCACTGGCCCTGTGCGGTTTGGATTTGGTTCGAACTCGAACCAAACCGGGCCAGATGGTTTTGTGCACACCCCTACTTCCAAGGTTGCAGGCAGGAGTTTCTCTCAGCCCTATCTGGAGATGCTGCTGGGAGGGTGGGAACCTTCTGCATGCAAGCAGGCAGGTGCCCTTCCCAGAGCGGCCCCATCCCCTAAGGAGAATATCTTCTATTGCTCACATATAGTCTCTCATCTAAATGCAAATTAGGGCAGACCCGACTTAGCAACGGGGACAATTCATGCTTGCTACCCCAAGCCTAGCTTCCCTCCCATAGATCTGCTTTCCTCCCAACTTTCAAGTCCCACCTCTCCACCTCTCCAAGCTCTCCAAGAAAGATGCCTTCTTGGTCTGAGAAGAAGCTCTAGAAAACGGCTGGGTGAGGGGGGTGTCACCTTATGCAATGCAGCTCCTCACCTCTCTGCATCTCCTCCCAGCAGCAACAGCTGCACTCAGCCCTTCCTGCTCCCCTCACCCTTCATCCTGCCTGCTGGGCCTACCACCCCCCTCAGCCACCTACAGCCCTTTGTTTCCTCAGCTCCCTTGGGGTCCGCAGTATCTCATGCCCCTAGACTCTCTGTGGAATTATTCTTCCAGTTGAACTGGCCAATCACCAGGCGCGTAGCAAGCTGCCCAGTGGCCCAGTGCCCCACCACCCAAGCCACGCCCCCTCCATCTGCAAGGGATCCCCCTTGATTTTGAGGGGGCGCTTACTCACCCCGCCACTGCCCTCCATGCCAGCCTATGTCCTGCCCCGCTGCTCAGACTGACCATAATCTTCCCCGCCGGGGGGGGAGCAGGCCACCCCCTGTGGTGGCGGCGGGGGTTGGCAGACGTTCTCCTCCCACCACCACCCGCCACTCCCGGCCTGCATGCAGCTTCTCTCGGGCCTGCGTGCCTGCATACTCCAAGTATGGATAGCATCACGTGTCATGACGTCACGACCAGGGGTGTCGCTATAATTGAGCAGATGGGTTCAAAGAACCCGGGCCCCTAGCAACTGAGGGCCCCACAGCTCCACCTCTCCCTATTTTCTTCGTTATCTCCCTCACTCTGAGGGACCATCGCAGAGAGGGGTGAACATGGGCCCCCTCTCCCCTAGCTATCCCCCTGATCATGACATGCGACACTATCCATACTTGTAGTATGCCAGAGCCGTGAAGAAGTCTGCTTCCCCAAGCTGTGAAGATTATGGCAGTATGAGTGGCAGGGCTGTGGAAGGCAGTGGTGGGCAACCGGGCAGTGGCGGGGCCCCTTGTGGGGCCCCTGACCAGTCCGGGCCCAGGGACAGTCACGCCTCCTTGCCCAACGGATGCTACGCCTCTGCCTGGCACTTCCTTCATAGCACTTATGCTGATTTTTGGCACCTGCAACCGTTTCCTCCTCTGCGGTTCAGAAGATGGTCAGTATTCTGTGACATCACAGCAGCTCAGCCAATAGGCCAGGGTGGTGGCTTGGTTTGCAAGCTGGCAACAGCAGCCTGTTCGCTATGAAAGAGAACATCCATCCCTGAGGCTGGATGATGAGGAAATGCCACATCCACTCTAGGGCCTAGAGGGGGGTAGTTGGGGCAGCTCTACGGGTTGATGTCTCCAGGTTAACTTCTGAAAATGTCAGTGGTGAGACAGACATGCTCTGCACATGAGCAGGAACTGCCTTGTCCTCAGCACGGCTTCATGGCTGGACTCTGGAAATGCCAGGTTCCAATGAAGCCAACTCTGGCTTTCCTTGTCCTCCCTTCCCAGATACCGCTGGGGCAATACCCCGAAGAGCACTTCACGGAGGAAGAGCCGAAACAGCTCATCACGGCTTTTCAGGAGCGTCTGGCCCACATTGCCGAGGCAATCAAGATGAGGAATGAGTCCATGACGTTGCCCTATACCTACCTCTTCCCACCCAACATCGAGAACAGCACATGCATCTAATGCCCGGGCGGGGACGGAGGTGGGGGCAATGCCTGGCACTGTTTCCAGACTAGCACACGGGTATCCTGCACTGCTGAGCTTCTTCTCATCCCTTCTCTTTGCTCCCGAGATGGCAAAGCTAACGGGTGACCCCTCCCTCCACTGACAGATGCCCTTGACCTGTCCTTCGTGCCCTCCACAGCTGCAGTTGCTCTGTAGACAAAAATGAAGCAAGACACCCTGCATCCACATAGCTACGGTGGCCGGGCTATAACCAAGAGATTTGCATGGTGGTTGCATGGTGTTCTTGAAATCAGCCACAAAGCGAGAGATAAGGCAGACTCGCTTTCTCGCCTCCTCTTCTTTCTCCTGTGCTCGCTCTCCAACCTGCTGTAACAGAAGCAGGGGGATGCAAAGTGGAAAGAACCTGGCAACATGTAAAGACTCACTTTGTCTGGCATACTGCACGCGGGGACATCAGTAACGTTGCATGCGTGCAGGCCCCACAATGATGTTACACGAGAGCAACCCCATTGGAAAGATTGGCATTACACAAGGGTTGCGCCATTTATTATTTATTTATTTATTAGATTTATATACCGCCCTTCCGATACGGCTCAGGGCGGTTCACAACATGATAAAATCAAATTAAAAACAAATTAACAATTAAAATCAAACTATTAAAACACAATTGGTATTATTGAAACTATTAAAACACCATTATTAAAACTATTAAAACACCCAACTATTAAAACACGATTGGCACCATTTTTGCATTTATGCAACCTGTGCGCGTGCAAAATCACAATGTACTCTTGTGCAGTATGTGGCATTCCCTGTAACAGGGATTCCCAGTGGTTGACTACAACTCCCATCACCTTCAGCTACAATAGCCTTTGGTTAGGGGTGATGGGAGCTATAGTCAACAACATCTGGGAATCCCTGTAACAGAGAATACTGGCAGAATGTCCACCGTTGTCTGGCAGTGAGGCGTGATGGGAGATTTTTTCGGACAAAAACATGACGAGGGCAATTTTTAAATTGCCTATCTTAGGCAATGTGAAATGAAAATATTTCAATCCAAATGGCTTTTCCTGGGGCGTTTTTAAATGAAACGCTGAATCTGAAATACGTGTTTTAATTTATGACGTCAGTCCCTTTGATTGCAGGGACACTCAAAACTATGTACCTGGGTGCTGGATCACGGGCTTTATTTTTCCCCCCTAGTTAAGGAGGCTGCTATTATATCCTTCAAACAACCTGCTCTTTCTCTCATCAGCTGGCCAATATACAGCTGCTTTCTGCTGGCATACGCAGCCTCCCACCGCAAACCTGCATGTGCTATCGAAGGGCATGCTCTCTAAGCATCTCCCCTGAGCACTTGATTGCGCACGCTTCAATCAACCCATCATCCCCTTTGGGTGCTTTTCCCCAGACACATGATTATTCATGCTTGTGAAATAGATGTGGTGTTTCTGTTTGTTTCACTCTTCCCATGTGTGGAAGCGGGGCAGGCCTGGCCGTCACCGGTCTTGAGCTAGTTTTCCTGTCTGCTCATTTCACTCAACAACTCTGCAGCTGGAGAGAGCCTTCGCCCAACTGTGGTGCAAAAAAAAGTCTGAGATTAAATATTCTGTTCATGTGTGACTGATTTTATCTGTGTTGGTTTGTTTTATCACCCAACTGATTAACAGGAAAACGTCCATCAGACGTGCAAAGTTGCAATCCAGTCCAGGTCACCTTGACACAATCTGCAAACCCACACTCCACCCTTGTGTGCAGGAAAACAGGATGCTGGGCTAGATAGGCCTAGGGCGTGATCCAGCAGGGCTGTTCTTACCAAAAGGCACAGACCTCAAAGCAGTGGTGCATCCACTGGTAACCTCCAGGCTCAGATACTGCACGGCAATGTGTTTTGTGTAGGGCTCATAGTCCGGAAACTTAAAATAGTTCAAAATGTGGCAGCCAGATTGCTCTCCGGGTTTACCTGGAGAGACTATATTATGCCTGTACTTTTAAAAATTGCACTGGCTGCTGATACATTTCTGGGCAAAATAGCAAGTGATGGTTATGACCTTTAAGGCCCCGAACGGCTTAGGGCCAGGTTACTTTAGAGTAGGGGTGTGCCCGAATTGATTTTTCCATTTTGATTTGTATCCAAATTAAAACACCTCCAATTTGTTTTGGGTCCGAATCTGACCCATCTGAATCACTCCTGATTCGATTTGGACCCAAATTTTTCCAAATCTGAATCTGAATTGATTCAGATTTTTAAAAAGGGTCCTGGGGGCAAAAAGAGTGGGGATGGTGGTAGTGCCCAATGGGTGGAAGCTAACATCCAAATTTCAAAGAAATTGAGCTAAGGGCTAATTGTGAATTTTTGAAGTTTACGCGTCTTTAAGATTTTTCCCATAGGGAATAAAGGGGATTACAGAAAACGTATAACTTCACATCGAGAGGTGCTAGTAAGGTTATTTCCTTCCCGATTTCCTGGCAAACCTCTCTTCTCTGCTAAACGTGGCAAGGGATAGACCAGTGTTTCTCAACCGCCGGTCTGTGGACAGGTGCTGGTCCATGAGCGGTTGGGTACCGGTCCGTCACATGTAGAGGGGCAGGGCCTGGGATCCATGGAGCCTGGGCGAGCTCTGGAGCTCATTTCTAGGCAGGCAGATCTCACTGCTGGAAAATGTTCCTTTAGCTTCCTTGAATGAAAATTATCCAGCAACAAGGGCTGCCTGGCAATGAGCTCCGGAGAGCTCCCGGTGGTGGCCCCTACCGGCCCAAAATTGTTCTGGGGCTCTGGGGTTGAGGTTTGGGGTGGGGGGGCGACCCCTTTACAAACTGCTGGTCCAGGAAACTGCACATGAAGAATGTACTGGCCCATGACTCCAAAAACGTTGAGAAACACTGGTATAGAGGACCCACATCTCTAGGCCAAGGGTGCCAATCTTGTGGTCCTCTGTTAAGACTACAACTCCCATCAACCCCAGCCACAATAGCCTCTGGCCATTGTGGCTGTGGATGATAAGAGTTGTAGTCCAATAGCATCTGGGGACCCAAGTTTGAGAATCCCGGCTTTAGGTGGTTAAAGAAGACACACAGCAATTATTTCAAGTGACACCTGGAGGCCATTTCAAAATGGTGCCCACCAGGTTCGTCTTCATGGCTTGTGCCTGCCTCTGTGGTGGAAGGCGGGACTACCAGTAGAAATTGCAACTGAGACTGGGGGTGATGGGCATTGTAGTCCAACAGTCCTTGGAGAGCTTCAGGTTGGCCACTCCTGATTAGGGTTGCAGACCAGATCCCTGCTGCTAGACGGAGGCAGTTTCTGGGTCCCCCCACTGATCAGCTCATCCACTTTCTCCCACCCTCCCTCTCGTAGCAAGTCTTTTTGGGTGCAGGACAGAGTGAGCTGACGGGCACAGACAGCACCTCTCTACTCTCTTCTTGCCTCAAACCTTTTCGCAGCAAAAGTTGCATTATCATAGAGGCCAGAGGCTTAATATAATTCAGAGATCTGTAACATTATGTGGAGAACGCAGACACAGAGAGATTCCCCCCACTTTCTCTCATAATATGGGAACGCAGTGAAATTGATGGGTAGTAGATTTGGAGCAGACAAAAGGAAGGAGTTCTTCACATGACACACTGCTGACTTGAGGAACTCACTGCCCCATGATGTGGTGAGGGCCAGTAGCTTACCTAGCTTTAAAAGTGGATTAGACAAATTCACAAAGGAGACGAGGTCTATAACAGCAGTCACAACTATATAGAATCTCCTCCAAGTTCAGAGACAGAATATACTACTAAATATGGCGGGAGGGCTCTGGCCTTCCTGCTCCACCGGTGGGCTCGCCAGAGGCATTTGACTGTGTGTGTGAAACAGGATGCTGGATGGAACGGACCTTTGGTCTGATCCAGCAGGGCTCTTCTGGTGGTCTTCATATTTGGAATTGAAGGCTTAGTGCACCTTCAGCAGACATAGTGAGTGCTTTCATTGGACACATGGCTTCTTGGCAAGATCCCAAGGTGGTGCTGGAGAGCGACACTGTACTCTCAAAATCCGCAAAGCTTATCCACAGAATGCTTCAACATCCCTCAGTCAAGGGCCCTGGGCAGGAGGCTTTCCGGAGGACGGTGGGAGACGCCCTTTGAGAAGACAGAAGCGCGATTCACACATCCTGTCCAACGCACTTACAGCCTGTTCACAGTGCATGCACATACAGATCCACTGCTATTACTACTGCACACATGCTGTGTGTCGATATGTGTTCTGAGAAACATCACAGTTGCAGAGGAAAGACTATTTCCCACAGCTTCCATTATTGCAAACCTAATGAATTTCATAGCCAGAACCAGAGATGGTGGTGGAAAGAATTCAGGTGGATGTATACAGATTGTAATTGCATTGTTTGATCACTTTTTTTGTTTTTGTTTTTTTATCATCTTTTTTTAAAAATGTTTCTCTGTTTATACTATTGATAAAATAATAAACAAATTATAGGGGGGAAATATTTTACGCTTCTGCAAATTTCTTTGCCACTTGCAAGCTGGCCTCCAGGGGGCGACTGTGACTGTAGTCTTCCTGTGGCTTGATGTGGTCTCCCTTCTCCATTGTTTTCAGTGGTAGAGCTTGTCTGGTTTTTTCCAGGAAAGTAATGGATTTTTCTGTGACTGGTTTTTTGTTTGTTTGTTTGTTTGGTGGTCTGTGTGTTTGTGATGGTCTGGAACCTACCTGTGAAATCAGCGTGTTTCTATCTTTTGTGGTTTGGTCTGGGAGTTCCATATCAGTCAGTCGGTGGGTCAGTGAGGCCAAAGCAGCTTTATATTATGGATGATTATGACGATGACATAAAATTGCCTCCGGCCACAAATTCCTGGTTTGTTACAGCACGCTAGTTAAGTTTAATAATTATTAAGTAAAACACAAGAAACATCAGCTCATGCTCACCTCTGGCTTCCTAAGTATGGGCTAAGTTTACAAGGGGGGCCTTTTCCTGTGTAGCAAGGAGAGCCAGACCAGTTCTCCCTCAGCTTGGCTCACTTCTTGCTCGGCCTCGGACCCTCACCAGTGGGATTTCTGCAGTAGAAAAGTCCCTCGTGCAATCCAAGGCTGCCCTGAATGACCCTGGAAACCCCTCCGTTCAGCCAGTATTCAGCAAACATCCCGCTATATTTTTGCAAACAGCAGTCTGCAAGCCTCCTGTTGTGCAAAGGCCCTTCCTGACAGCCAAAACGCACTTCTAATATATCTCATGGCATTAAACCATAGGTGCGTGGGAGTGACGTCATCGGCGCGTCTCCCAAAGGGAGGGGGCTCAGGAGGGAGGAGGGAGGAATGGGGAGGTGGGGGAGCGTAGCTGCTGGGGATAATGGGCCAATAAAGAGGGGCATTGGCCCTCTAATTGGGGATGGGAGGTGCACAGCCTGCTAGGGGGCATTTAAAGAGCCAGCCATGGATGGGTGGCTGGCAGATGGCGAGTGCTGAGTCCTCCAGAGAGGCTAGTACGAGGCGTGAACTGCTTGGGACGGAGGAGACCCAGGGCAGGGCCTATGATAGGGGGGCGCAGGGAGGACATCGTACCTGGGCCCGGGGTCCAAAAGGGGGCCCGGGAGCCAAAGTATTAACTGTAGCCTAGATTACATGTTATTGCAACAGTTCATCGCTTATCTATAGAACTTTTGTGGCCTAATGATGATAACTATGATCAGCTTGGCTAAGCCTATTCAAAAGATCAGGCATCACATACTGTACGTTCTGATAAGCCAATGATTTTTATGCTACAAAGAAACTTAAGTAGGTATGCAATTTGTACGTGAATCGTGAAAAGGAAAAGTGTATATTAATATACAATATTAAAAATTGGAATGGCTTTTAATGTTGGCTGGTAGATATTGACATTGCTTGAACTTAGCTGTAGTAGCATGTTCTCTTAAATGACAATGTACGTCACGTTAATTATAGCAGTACTACTACTAGTACTAGTACTACTAGTAGTAGTAGTACTAGTACTACTAGTACTACTATTAATACTAGTCTAATACTACTGCTACCACTGCGACCACTACTTCTACTTCTACAACAACTACTACTACTACTACTAAATTATTAGTATATAATATTTTTGTCTTATTGTCTCCCCCTCTTTTTCATATATAACAATATAAATTATCAATAATCTCTCCAAAATGTATTCTCACAAATCAGGAGCCCAGAAAAGACAAGACAAGAAAGAATGAGAGGAAAATGAAAAAAGGGGTCAACAAATACTCTTTCAATTCGGATTAAGTGTGGCTTAAAAATTTTTTTCATTGAACTCACCTACAGAATTGGAGCAAGAAGAAACTGTTGGAAACCTCATCCCCAAACAAGGAGCAGCTGATTTGGGTAATCATGCACAGGAGTTTGATGAAGGGGCAGATGCAGAAAATGAAAAAGGAAAACAGAAAGGAACAGACATACAGGCACATGTGGAAGTGAATTTGGAAAACGAGAGGAGTAGTCATACTGTAGGCCTTGCCATCAGATGTATCACAACCGAGTTTCCATCTCAAAAGGAAATAGAAAAGGAAGTTATGAATGGTCACACCCCTCTGCCTAAAACATTCCCAAAAGATACCTGCAATCAAGTTTTCCCAGAAAGCATACTGAAATTTCAAAGCACCAACAATGAACTACATGTAAGAGACAGGCTTGTCTGGAGTCAACAGAAACAAGCATTATATTGCTTTCCGTGTCAATTATTTTGGCACAAGACAGACAATAGTCTCAAGACTAGCACTTCTGTGTCTAAATCTGCACTGGTATCTGCTGTATACACCAGAGGAGGCCTACTTCAGAGAGTGTGTGCTTTACATTTTGGTAGACAATGGTATAGCAGGATTAGCTGTCTACTTCAGTGCTGTTAAGCAGTTGGCAGAAAAAGTTGATTTCTTGTGGAAATATCTCACCGTGTCTGAAACTGATGTGGAACGAAAAGCGTTATCTTTATCAGAGCAATATCCTGCTGACCTTAACAGTGATGATTTTGGAAAAGAAATGCAACATTTGCCCTCAGTACATAAAGCAATTTTTTTTTAATGCACAGTTAAAGCCATTAGATCTGTTGAACTTGTTAACAGAGTACAGACTTGGTGACCTGTTTCAAAATGTTTGTGTTAGCTTAAGAATACTATTAACAATTCCAGCAACAATAGCTTCTGCAGAGAGGTCATTCAGCAAACTCAAGCTGATTAGGAATTATTTAAGGTCTACAATGTCTCAGGAACATCTTGTGGATTTGGCCAGGCTAAGTATTGAATCAAACATTGCCAGAACAATTAATTTTCATGCTGTGATCTGAAATTTTTCACAAAAAAGGGCCAGGAAAGCTCTTTTTAAAAAGTAAATACTAAGCCTATTTCCTTTTTTTAAAAAAACAAAAAAACCTTTTTACTAATAATTATGTCTTCTGATGATCTGATCCGCATTGCAATATAAAAGGTTGTTTCAATGTGAATTCTTTCTCATCTGTATTGTAGCATAAACAAAGAAGTTCAAATCAAATGTACTTTCTGCTCTCTGATCCTCTTTTATCTATATTATTAATTCTCCAAGATGGGCCATGTGTGGGGACGTGGCAGAACGGAGGCGATTGGCTGACAGGGGGGCGGGGGAGCTGCGGGGGACAGGGGGCTGTGGGGAGAGCGAGCGAGCGAGTTGCAGGCGGGGGAGCTGTGAGTGGGGTGGGGGAGTTGCAGGGGCGGGGGAGCTGCAGGGGGTGGGGGGCGGGGGAGTTGCAGGGGCGGGCAGGGGAGTTGCAGGCAGCGGGGGCAAGCGAGGGAGTTGCGGGGGAGCGGGGGGCGAGAGCGAGAGTTGTGGGCGGGGGGGGGGATGCCACAGACTCCCTGCATGACTACACAGATGCTCTGTGCTGGGTCAGCTAGTTTTATTTATATTTATCATGGAGGGAGTATAGGAGCATAAGGCCTCGAATTCAGAAAACCAACAGAGCGCTCCATTCCACCCCTCTCTCATCTTCCACACCCTTTCTGGCCTCACAGGCTACAGCTCATGGCATAAAACCATAGTGGATAAAAACAGGATGACTAATGGAGAAGGGAAGGGCCCCTGAAAGACAGTGTGTACCCCCTGATAAAATTCCTCTCAGAGGCCCTGGCTCCAGCTCTTCAGGTCCCGACTTGTCCCTAGCAAGACGGAGCTCCAACAGGGAGCTCCTCCTGCTCCTGCAAGGGGACGAACACGGTTCCAGCCGGGCTGGTTCTTCCGCTGCCTGCCTGGGATCTGACAGATGGCTCCCTGGCTTTGATCTTCCCTGCCAAAGCAAACAGGTTTTCCTTACCCTCTTGGCTTCGCACAACGGTGCTTCGGAGCCTGGCTCTGGCTTGCATCATCCATTCACCACACAAGAGCTCGGTTTGTTGACCGGCCGAGAAAGATGGAGAAAAATGGAACCATGCACACTATGGGGGGGTGGGTGGGATATGCAACACATGACCATAAAAAGATGGAGACCGGGGCGTAGCAAGGTTGGAGTGGTCGCAGAGACAATATTTTAAAATGCCCCCCCCCCCTTACTGAAGCTCAGCTCATGAAGTAAAGAAATCTTAAAGGAGGCTGAATAGTGGTAACAAAAATTTATTATATATCTAACCTATGTGCCACAATAGAACATCATCCTAAATTATTTTTTTAAAGGTTTTGTAAATTGTGGACGATGCAAATCATTTAATGGTACTGGAGAAAGACATGCTGTGCTGGTAGCTCCAGGTCTTCACACTCACATCCATTTTGGAGGATGAATACAACTGAAGGAAGCCCGGGCGGGTGTGTGGCTGGGGGAGTCAGTCATGTGACTTGCCTCTGGGGCCCCCCCCAAGGCAGTGGGCCCCCAGACAAGTGTCTCCCCTTGCCCTATTCTAGTTACGCCCCTGGATGGAGAACAGAAAAATCTCTCTCTCACACCCGGGCAATCAAACAGGGCCAGGGCCGGACCGGGGCACTGAGAGGGCGGTGGAATGTATGTGGGGAGGGCACCGGGTTTTGAGCAGAATGGGTGCTTGAGGGTGGGAATATTCATTGCTGCCGAGTGCCGTGGGGCGCTGGGGCCAGGCAAGCCTGAACAGGGCCAGCTCTTCTCCTCCTCTCCCCAGATCTCCCCAGCATCCGGTGGTGTTATGATGTTATGGCCCCACCACCACCACCACCCCACCCCCCGCCCGCCCGCCCAGGAAGCAGGTGTAGCCAAAGGGAGGAAGAGTATCTGCTTTGCATGCAGAGAAGGTGGTCCCGCCCGGGTTCAATCCCTGGCAGTGCCTCCAAGTACAGGAGCTGGGAAAGACTCTTGCTTGAAACCCTGGGAGGCTGCTACCGATCAGAGCAGACAATCCTGAGCTAGATGGGCCTGGCTCAGTAGATGGCAGTTCCCCATCGTGCAGGAGGAGAGCTGGTCTTGTAGCAAGCAGGGACTGTCCTCTTTGCTCAGCAGGATCTGCCTTGGTTTGCATATGGATGGGAGATGCCACACAAGCGCAGTCAGATTTGGGGCCACAGCTCAGTGGAGGAGCATCTGCTCTGCATGCAGGAAGTCCCCAGGTTCGCTCCCAGCTGGCGGCATCTCCTGGCAGGACTGGGAGTTAGTTACTTCAAAGTGGGGTTCTCAAGCTTGGGTCCCAAGAGGTTGCTGGACTACATCATGGCCTCCCGCCATTGCAGCGGGGGTGTGTGTGTGTGTTGGGAGTTGTAGTCCAACATCATCTGGGCCCTGTCTTGACATCCTTTTCATTCATACCACTCTGGTGATTGACAGCAACAAGGGGGGGCATCATTGTGCAGTAGGGCAGGGTACCAGCCTTTTGAAGGAGGGGGGACCAGAGGTTCCGTGCCTTGCAGAGAAGCACAGGAAGCAAATATTGAGAAACGACGTGGTTCTCAGAATGCTGCTGCAGTAACCTTAACAGGAAGTGAAAGAGGGAAACTGGAAGTTCAACGGGTGTAGCAGTGGGACTCCAGGCTTAATAAGTCCCAACTGTCCCCTTTGGCCCCTGTCTTCTGGCACTGCCCCTGATACATCATGATCCCAGTTCTGCCTTACGGGGAGATTGGGGGTGGGTGCCTGCCTGAATGCACACCTGCACGTTCGCTTCTTCCCTTCCATCTCCTGCACAACAGCCCTGCTGCCTCAGGCCCAAGGAAGGCCATCTAGTCCAGCATCCTGTTTCACACAGTGGCCCACCAGATGCTGCGGGAAGCCTACAGGCAGGAGCTGAAAGGGGCATGCCCTCTCTCTTGGTGTGACTCCCTTGTAGCTGGCGTTCAGAGGTATCCTGCCTCTGAGGCTGGAGGTGGCCTGTAGCCTATCTATAGCCTACAGCCCTCAGACTGGTAGCCGTTGACAGACCTGTCCTCCATGAACTTCCTACTCAAATAAGAGACATGCTTCAAATGCTCTCTCTGAAGGAGAAGCAGATCCCTCAGGAGATTAAGCATCCTATCAAACAAGTGGGGAGGAGGATGATCCAGGACAAAATGTTGCAGAAATCCTCAGACCCCAAAAGGAGCACTCTTCACATGTCCTTTTAATTTCAACGGGACTACTCTGAGTAATTTTCCTCATCTCCCCAGCCGGTGTTTCCTTGTTCTCTCACATCACTCCCTGAGACCACGCTGAGACGTTCTCCTTGCTTCCTGCCTGATCATCTGGAACAAGCTGGCTGCAGTCCACCCTCTTCTTGGGAGCTGGTCTCATTGAACTTCCAGATAAACATGCCTCTCTTCTGCCATTGTGGCCGCCATTGCCTCCTGTTTGTTTTTTGATGTTGTATTGCTGCTGTTTTGATTGCTGGATATGGCCGGGGGTTGGGGTTGGGGGAGAGAGAAAATAAATGATGTAGCACAAATCCTGTTTAGTGCTGAAATCCTGTTTAGTGACAATCCTGTTTGGTGAGGGCCTGGTCTACCCAAATCTTGTGGCAGTGAGCATAAATTGTCCCCTTTGCTAAGCAGGGTCTGCCTTAGTTTGCATTTGCATGGGTGACTACATGTGAGCACTGTAAGATACAGGGGCGTAGCAAGGTTGGAGTGGGCCCAGAGACAAGATTTTAAAATGGGGCCCCCCCACTCAAAGTCCAGGGCCTCCACACACCCCAGGCCCCCAAGGATTTAAGTCTGATATTCCAAAATAAGTATGCTGCCTGGAAATACATTTCACTGAATACACACAAGCACACGTCACAATATATAGTGATATATATTGAGTACTATACATTTGTTTTACTTTTAATGCCTAGAACACACTAGAAAGATGAATGATTAAAATGGCCCCCTCGGTGCAGATTAGCAAAGGAGACTTTCAACCATGCAGGGTGAACCTATGTTTGTTTTCTCAGAATTCTGAACAAATTCAGTCAAGTTCAATTCCAGGAGGTTTTTCACAGGAGGCTTTTAAAGCCCTTTAACACACATCTCCTCTGGAATGGAGGTGCTGCATTCACATGTTGGCCAGATTTACCCTGAAGTCCCTGCAAGTTATTGGGGAGCAGTTCACACACAAGAAAAATAAAATAAAATAAAAGCACAAGACATGCTTCACAGTTCTCACTCAGACCTTCTGGGTTGCAAAACAACTTGAACATAAGTGCATTTATAAATGAATGAATAAAATAAATATAATACTGTTTCTTCCAGAAGTTTTTGTAATTTTCTGCCATGAAACAAGCCACTTATAGGCCTTTTTAGATAGTTTTTTTAAGCCAGCAAATTTTCCAAGCTGTTTAAAAATAAATATTCAGAGACTTCTCAGTCCCTCCCCCCCATATCAAAGCCCTATGGCAAGCAGATCCCTATATATCCGGGTGGGGGTGGGGAAGGTAACCACAAAAAGGAGTTCACACTACCTGGCAGCAGGGGGTCTTCTGCTGCAGAGAACAGTGGAGGCCTCTCTGGCTGCCTCCTCCTTCCCGTCTGGCTTGGCCCTACTGGAGTTCAGGCTTCACAGAGGCCTACACCAGACCTCCGTGGAAGCCCCGCCCACCCGCCGATCAGCTGAGAGGCGGGAGAAAAGTTGCTCTTTGCAGCTTGTCTGCTCCCTCGATTGCCGGCCAGGAGAACAAGCTGGAGAGACCGCGAACAGGACAAGTGGCTGAGGAGCCTTGGGGCTGGGCAGGGGGCAATGGGGAGTCACGTGAGGTGCCTCTGGGGGGCCCCTCCAGGCAGTGGGGCCCCCAGACAACTGTCTCCCCTTGCCCGATCGTTGTTACGCGCCTGGTAAGATATTCCCCTTAGGGGATGGGGGTCATATCTCAGTGGTAGAGCATCTGCTTTGCATGCAGAAGGTCCCAAGCTCACTCCTTGGCAGCATCTCCAGGTAGGGCTGGGTGAGACCCCTGCCTGGAACCCCAGAGAGTTGCTACCAGTCTGTGAAGGCAATACTGAGCTAGCTGGGCCTGACTTGGTATACAGCAGCATCCTATGTTCCTATGGCTATAAAGGCCATCAACTATGGTGGGAGAAATGTGTGTAGCCTGTCCTTGTCCAAATGGGATGGAAAGTACACACATGGTACACATGGTACACACAGGAGCCAGCGTGGTGTAGTGGTTAGAGTGCTGGACTAGGATTGGGGAGACCCGGGTTCAAGTCCCCATTCAGCCATGAGACTTGCTGGGTGACTCTGGTCCAGTCACTTCTCTCTCAGCCTAACTTACTTCATAGGGTTGTTGTGAAAGAGAAACTCAAGTATGTAGTACACCGCTCTGGGCTCCTTGGAGGAAGAGCGGGATATAAATGTAATAATAATAATAAACCCAGGTGAGGCCACGATATTATCCAAATTCCAGGCACATAGCAGGGTTTTTTTGAGCATACACACTTGAAGTTGTGGTGCATGACGTTTGGTCGTGCATCAAAACTTGGCGCACAATCTCTGCAATCCTCTTGAGAGCAGATTAAGAATAAATTGTGGTCTCTGCAATCTTGGATGAGTGAGAGGGAAACAACATTTCTGATGCCCTTTTGATGTGGTTTTCAACATGGGTTGCGACACTGAATCCAGAGCAGCAAGAGCCATCATTGAGCCTGAAGCAGAGGAGGGGGAGAGGAGACCGTTTCTCTCCCTAAAGGGTAAAGAAGAGCACAATTGTGGGAAAGCATGGATAAAATTTAAAGAATAATAAAAGGGGGTCGGAAGTATGGATTAACTGGCCTTGAACACACAAGGCAAGAACCAGAAGAAAAGTGTGTGTTCAGGGGCAGAAGGGAGGGGTGTGGACCTTCCAGGTTTCCCCCCCATATCACATCACCACTCATGCAAGTAATTCTTCCACCTCTGCAGGTTGCATGTTAGTCCGACAACGTGCTGCTCTCCAGATGTTGCTGAACTATAGAGATTGAATAAATAATAATAATAATAAATAATAATAACTACAATTCCCATCAGCCCCAACCAACCACAACTTATTACAGCTGGGGGTGATGGGAGTTATAGTTCAGATGCCTACCCCGCTCTACTCTTCTTCCTCACACATTTCCCCTTCTTCTATGATCTAGTTAGAAAAGGCACGGGTGTTTCACAGATTGTCAGGCAGATTGTGCTAGGAAACGTCATCTGGACTGACCACAAAGGAGAGCTGGTCTTGTGGTACAAGCATGAATTTCATGAATGCATGAATTGCATTGTACCCACCCTGTTGCATTTGAATGGGAGACATGTGTGAGCACCGGAAGGTATTCCCTCGTAGGGGATGGGGCCACTCTGGGAAGAGCCCCTGCCTGCTTGCATGCAGAAGGTTCCAAGTTCCCTCCTGGACAACATCTCCAAGTTGGGGCTGAGAAAGTCCTGCCTATAACCTTAGAAGCCGCGGCCAGTCTGAACTGACAATACTGAGCTACATGGACCAATGGTCTGACTCGGTATAAGGCAGTTCCTATGTTCCTAAAAACACACAAACAGGCACTAGCCTTAAGTAACAGATTCTAATTTCCTTAGAGACTTATTAGCAACTCTTCGTGCCTCTAGTGGTCAAAAGAAGTTACTGCGGTGCTAAGAGTCGATGCTGTAGAATTCTCACTTCTAGCAGATGGGCCAATGTTCTGACTCAGTATATGGCAGCTTCCTATGTTTCAAAATTCCCCACAAAACTTAGCAGTCGTGCTGGAGTAAACCACCATCTGAAAAGACCTAGAGCAAGCAAAACAAGAAGTTAAAAAGCTGATAGGAACCTAGGAAGTTGCCTTATGCCGAATTAGACGACCATTGCTCTCCCATGGTTCCCTCTAACAGGGATTCCCAGAGATGTTGCTGACTACAACTCCCATCATCCCCAAGCAAAAGCCACTGCAGCTGGGGATTCTGGGAATTGTGGTCAACAACATCTGGGAAGCCCTGTTAGAGGGAATACCGACTTCATCTAACTCAGTCTTGCCAAGCCTGACTGGCAGCTGCTGTTTCAGGCACAGTTATTTCCAAGGTTCTGTCTCTAAGGTTCTTTCCTAGCCAGACCTGGAGATGCTGCCAGGGAGTGAACCTGAGACTTTTCTGCATGCAAGCAGATGCTCTACCACTGACCTGCAGCCCCATCTCCTAAGAGGAATAGCTTTCAACAGACTGTGTTCTCACACATGTAGTCACCTATCCAGATGCAACCCAGGGCAGACCCTTTTAGGGAAGGGGACCATTCATGCTCACTACTGCAAGACTATATAAGCGAAATATCCCTTCTTTGAGCCTGTAGACTATTTTGGCCATGATTGTGGGGAAGGATGTTTTCCGGGTTTTGATGTTCGCCATGGGCAGAGCAATCAGAACTCCCAGTCAGGGTGGATGAAAGCAGTCTGTGCGTGCCTCAAGGTGGATGGCAGAGAGCTACAGCCTTTGAGTGTGGTGTTTATTCATTCATTCATTCATTCTTTCATTCACTTTCTATACTGCCCTTCCAAAAAATGGCTCAGGGAGGTTTACACAGAAAAATAACAAACAAGATGGCTCCCTGTCCCCAAAGGGCTCACAATCTAAAAGAAACATGATAGACACCAGCAACAGTCACTGGAGGTACTGGGGTTGGATAGGGCCAGGTACTCTCCCCCTGCTAAATAAAGAGAACCACCACATTAAAAGGTGCCTCTTTGCCAAGTTAGCAGGGGTATTTTAAAGTAGAGATTGATGCACACCATGTGATATCACTGGAAACTTTCATCACTTGGATTTTCTGTAGAATACCTACCATTACTAGGATATATACCTCTAAAACAACCAAAAAGATCCCCGATCATACTAGCCAATGGGGAAAAAAGAATAACCACAATATGATGGAAAATTACTATATTGGAAAGTGTATTCAATATGGATCCATTGGGTGTAAATAGAACAATGGTGTATACAACAAGAAACAATATAATCCACAGTGGAAATGACCATATAAATGACAGAGTCCATGGACTGTATATCAAAAGAGACCAATGGAGTCCCTAAGATGAAATTATTTGTGATGTCATCCACACACTACAGTGACCCAATGACCTCCATTTTGAAATAATTCTTTATCAAGTGCTGGTGGACACAGATCTTGTGAGTTGTCACTGATCAGTATACTCAGATTTCTTGATAATAGACTGGTTATATTGTCAAATGTAGTAGAAACATCCTTGTCTCAAAGATGTTTGAGCTGAAGAAACACTCAATATTCTGCTACCTCTTCTGTTGTCTCTAGAAAATGTTCTTGTGAGAGTAGGCGCAAGGCTTAGGAACATAGGAACATAGGAAACTGCCATATACTGAGTCAGACCATTGGTCTATCTAGCTCAGTATTGTCTTCACAGACTGGCAGCGGCTTCTCCAAGGTTGCAGGCAGGAATCTCTCCCAGCCCTATCTTGGAGATGCTGCCAGGGAGGGAACTTGAAACCTTCTGCTCTTCCCAGAGTGGCTTCATCCCCTGAGGGGAATCTCTTCCAGTGCTCACACATCAAGTCTCCCATTCAGATGCAACCAGGGCAGACCCTGCTTAGCTATGGGGGCAAGTCATGCTTGCTACCACAAGACCAGCTCTCCTCAAACTAGCCAATGGGTGTCTTAGACACAGACGATCAAAATGAAACAAGCCTTATCCTGGAGGCCATAAGAGAGCAACTTGATTATATATGCTCAACAAGAACCTGCCAGCTATTTATTGTCATGCTTATTGTCTAATCACTAATGAATGTTCTTTTGAGCAAGGACACATCAGCACTTCGATATGGGAACTTTACCCATATGGTCAGCCGAACCTAACCCTGTGGTTCAGGTGAGGTTGAATCTGTCCTTCATGTGTTGCTATATTATCCTTTTTATAATGCTTTTGGCTGCTTTTTAGATTGTGAGCCCTTTGGGGACAGGGATCAATCTTATTTATTTATTATTTCTCTCTGTAAACCACCCTGAGCCATTTTTGGAAGGGTGGTATAGAAATCAAATTAATAATAATAATAATAATAATAATAATAATAATAATAATAATAAGAAGAAGAAGAAGAAGAAGAAGAAAAACAAGTCAAAATAATCGACATAGCAATACCAGGTGATAGCAGAATAGAAGAAAAAGAAATAGAAAAAAATCACAAAATACAAAGATCTACAAATTGAAACTGAAAGGCTGTGGCAGAAGAAGACCAAAATAATCCCAGTGGTAATTGGCACCCTGGGTGCAGTTCCAAAAGACCTAGAAGAGCACCTCAACACTATAGGGGCCACAGAAATCACCATCAGCCAATTACAAAAAGCAACTTTACTGGGAACAGCCTATATTCTGCAACTATACCTATAATAATAACAGCAACAACACTTATAATAAAATTCAGCCATCCCAGGTCCTTGAGAAGGACTCGATGTCTGGATAAAACAAACCAGTCAATAACACCTGTCTGACTGTGTAAACAAGAAATAATAATAATGATAGTTGATGCCATTTTATTACTCCTTTACTATCACATCTCCCTGGCCAAACAGGTGAATCTTATGCCATATTCCACCTCTCAGAAAGGAAATCCTCAGTTACCTGCAAGGTTGCCAAATCTTGTGTGGCAGCCATAAAGATTTGTCAACAGTTAACTTCTGGCTCTACTTAGATATACTTATTAAGCAGCTGTTCAGCAGAAGCATCATTTTGGGGCAGCATTCCTATGCGAGTGAGGCATGATTGTGGTAGTGCATTTGTACCTGTTCAAAGATCGTAATAACATCCATCCACTGTGTGATGTCAACATTGCCGGGTGCCAGAGGAGAGGGATCTTGGGTCTTACTGGCATGGATAGGAAGGCACTTTGTGTTGCCACATACCCCCCACCCTGCCCCACGGTGGTCCCTCTGTAGGTTGCCTTCATCCTTGTGCAAGGTTTTGCACTGTGCTTCTGTTCCAGAGCCAGAGCATTGGGGTGCCAAATGCTGCCTTGTCCCAGGACACTGGTGGGAGCCAGCCCTCTTTCAGAATGGTGGTGGTTCTCTTATATTTAGCAGGGGGAGAGCAACTGGCCCTCTCCGTCCCCAGCACAGCATCCCTCCAGTGGCTGTTGCTGGTGCCTCTCTTATGTTTCTTTTTCTATTGGGAGCCCTTTGGGGACAGGGAACCATCTTTATTTATGTTTCTCTATGTAAACCACTTTGGGAACTTCTGTTGAAAAGCAGTATATAAATATCCATAGCAGTAGGATGGACTCATGCCAGCTTTGCAAGTAGTGCAGGGAGGAGAGGACGTGCCAGCAACAACAACCACAACAGCAGTAGCAGCAGCAAGGAGGCCTCCTCTTCTCTCCCTGGGCTTCCTACACATTTTGCAAGGCATGTGAGGAGAGGCCCCCCCCCCAGGCAAAGTTTGCAAGGGCCAGGTTGGTCCTGAACTGCTGCTCCAATGGCGGCGGGGGGGTGCATTTTGCTGCCCTCCCAATAATCTGCTGCCTGAGGCAATCGCCTCCCCACCCCTCATGAAAGGGCCGCCCCTGCTCAGACCATGCTTTGCTGCCATCACATAACTGGCCCCATTTCCTTTTTGCCTCGCATGTGGGTGGGTGGGGGAATCAGGACAGGAACTGTCCCCTTTCTAGCACAACATGCTTTCCCAAATCAGACGGGCTGATCGGAAGGGCCTCACACTGATCTCGTGGCTTTCCTTTCCCCTCAGCTCTTGGTATCAGTGTTAAAGCCACAACCACAAAGTGCATCCGCAGCGGGCCTCCTTGAGGCCATTTCTCCAGCTCCTGCTTCCGTGCTTTGCACACCAGCTTGCAGAGAGGCGCGCGCACTGATCATGCTTTCTCTCCTCACTGTGCACATCTTCCCCTCCTGACTCTCTGCAGATCAAGCTGCTGGTTAAGGCACATGCAGGTGCAAAGCAGGGCGTTTTTCCAGGTCAGTTGGCAAACTTACCCAAGGCAGGCTAGAAGAAGCCACAGAGACCAGCTGATACTTCCCTTCCTTCTGCCTTGTGGAAGTTGGATTGTTCCTGACTCTGGAATCCTTCGATGATATAAACTTCCTAGAAGCACTGCTTTACGTGCTGGCTTTATTTCCGTCTGCAATTCAAAAGGGAAAGAAACAAAAGAAAGCATGACCTCCTTGCCACTCCCTGAATAATTTGAGCAGCTCCTCCCAGGACAGGCTTGAAGAGGAAGCAGATAAAGAGCAGGGATGGAAGTAGGCTGAACTTGGGCAAAGAGTTCAAATATCTCAGCACGGTTCCAAGCCTCTGCAGCCATCCGTGTGGTCCTCTTGACGGATCCAGCTTCTGGTGCCTGACAGCTCGATCCCGCCCCAGGCAGCCGGTGAGTGATGAGGCGTCTGGACGCAACTTGATGAGCAGGGCAGCAGGGAGACAAATCCAGCTGGCTCCTAAATCCAGCTAGCTGCCAAAGTGGGGAAGGAGAGCCGGTTCTGTGGTAGTGGAAATGCATTTCCCCCTTTGCTAAGCAGGGTCTGCCATGGTTTGCTTTTGGGTGGGTGACTACATATCAGCTCTGTAAGATTAGGGGATGGGGCCATAGCTCAGCGCAAAAGCATCTGCATGTTTGCCTACGGAAGGTCCCAGGTTCATACCCTGGCAGCATCTTCAGGAAGGGCTGGGAAGGACTCTTGCCTGGAACCTTGGAGAGCCACTGCCAGTCAGTGTAGACAAACCTGGGCTGGATGAATCAAGGGTCTGACTCAGTAGGTGGCAGCTCCTCATGTTCCAAATGAAGCCAAGCTCTGGTGTCATGGCACCCCACACACCTGTCGGCTGTTCAGCCCCCCACCATAGCTGAAACAGGACTCTGGAGGCCCTATCTGTCCTCTGTGGCCTGGCCGAATCCTGCACCCCGTGCTCCACAAGGCCACCAGAGGCTGCCCCTGCAGCGCACACCGAAATGAGCCACCCGAAAGGGCGCACTTCAGCATCACGCTTAGGGAGTTGTGCACCTGGGGAGTGACACACAGCATGTGGGAAGCCGGCCAAGGTAACCTTGCTTAGTCTGCTTCTGGCCGTCGTCTTCTTGAAGCAGAGAAGAGGCCAGAACCACCGCTCCGAAAGGCGAGGAAGAGGACCAGCTCAGGTGAGTGATGTTGGACTGCCACTTCAAGGGTGGCAAACTGTCGACTCTTCTGCTTGCTTTTGCCACACAGACTTTCTGCCTCAGCCACCAAGCATGCTTTAGGGCAGGGTTTCTTAACCTTGGCCCCCAGATATTGTTGGACTACAACTCCCAGAATCCCCAGCCACAAAGGCCATGTCTGGGGATTCTGGGAGTTGTAGTCCAACAACATCTGGGGGCCCAAGGTTAAGAAACCCGGCTTTAGGGCATCTCTGATGTGAAGGGAATATTCTTAGGGTGGCATCGTAGAGTTGGAGGGTCCTCTGGGTCATCTCGTGAAGGGGTGGCTGAACTACAACTCCCATCACCCCCTGCTACCATTTATTGTCCTTCTTCAGCAAGCTCTGGAGCACACAGGCTAGGACCCGCCTCATAGTTATATCACTTGCAATGCACAAATCTCCCCGGCAGCAACTTCATAAACACAGACACGAGTAGAAAGGTGGCTGATAGGAAGCTGCCTTATACTGAGTCTGTCTAGCTCAGTATTGTCTACACAGGCTGGCAGCGGCTTCTCCAAGGTTGCAGGCAGGAGTCTCTCTCAGCCCTATCTTGGAGATGCTGCCAGGGAGGGAACTTGGAACCTTCTGCTCTTCCCAGAGCGGCCCCATCCCTTAAGGGGAATATCTTACAGAGCTCACATGTAGTCTCCCATTCAAATGCAAACCAGAGTGAACTCTGCTTAGCAAAGGAGACAATGCATGCTTGCTACCACAAGACCAGCTCTTCTCCTCAGCCTGAGATGACTTGGAAAAGAATATTCTCCAATTTGCCCCCCCCCCCACAAATTATCCTTCACTTAGAAGGGGTGAGAATAATTCAGAGAGTTCAGGGTTAAGAGTTAAGTCTGAAGGGTTAAGCGCGCGCACACACACAATTCCTGATGCACATTTGCATGTAACATGTAATTTGGATTGCCTAAATGGGGGACATTTTCAGCCAAATCAGGACAGGATAGAAAAGGTTCATTGCAGAAATAAGGAAGCCCCTAGCTAGTGAGCTAACTCTGTTCTAGCCCAGCAGCACCCATCTCCCCAGCATTTGCTCTGCCCACCCATCATTACTCTGGCCTTCTGCGGGCCTTCAACACGGGCATCCAAGGCTGTCGAGCACAACTTTGGCCTGTGAGCGGATCTCCAAGAAGAGCAGACAAAAGGGATTGCCAGATGGAGGGTGTTTCACACAAGCTCCGGTGGGTACCAGAAACGGCATGGGGAGGCATGGGGTGGTGGTGGTGGTGGTTCTGGTGAGCCAGGGGGCACCCAAGGAGGCGCAGCTGCCTTTGCTTCTCGGCAGCATCTCAGCGGGTCACTTCTTCCTCTCTCACTCTGCCTGCAGGCTGGCTGTTCATCAGGTTAACTGTGCAGCTCTACCTGACAAATGGCCAGCCTGAAGGCAGCGCAGTTCTCGGGCAGAGCAGGAGAGAAAGAAGCAACCCGAGCTGCATCTTTGGCAGCCCCCTGGCTCGTTAGGATGGGCCGCTACTGGTCTCGACCTAGCAGTTCTTGCATGCATCCCACAAATTTCTGTCCACACCAAGAGCAGCGCACAGCAACAGGGAGCAATGCAGAGTGAGGCTTCTTCTCTGTCCCTCCCTCCCGCTGAAAATTTAAATAGAAAATAAAAATCAAAAATTTTCTTGTTGCACATGTCTGGTTTAGCGCATTTGCAGCTTGTTGGGCTTCTGCAGCATTTCCCCACCACCTTCTCTTGCCAAGGGTTGTGTGGTGCTTGGCATGGAAGAAACCATGTTTGAATGTCCTTTCCTTGATAAACCTCTTTCTGAACTTCCAGCTTCGTCAGCCATGCCCTGAAATTGTGCTCAATTGCACTCCTTCCTTCCGAATCCTACCCGATCATCTGAAATGATTTGGCTGCAATCCTTTCCTGGGCACTTTCCAGATTAGACCCTGCAACGGGGTCACGTCGGATCTTGGAAGTGTGCTTCTGCACTTCCTGCATCGTGACACCACAGCCTACGCGGACAGCAGGGTGCCGTTCACATTTCCAGTGCCTTGTTTCGAATTTAATCACTGCGATATAGAGCTCGGAGGTTGTGTATCTGGCGTAAAAAGGTTGCTGTTTTTTCCGGTTGTTGGTTTCAGCGAGACTGCTCCCCGTGCTGTTTACATTTTGAATGTGACTTGCCCGAATGGAGGCATTTTGCTGCAATTGAGCAGCTAGTCTGGAAAGCGCCCTGGGAATTAGTCTCATTGAACTCAGTGAGACATACTTCTGAATAAACATGCCTCTGTTCTGCTGTTGTGCCACAATTCCCCCCCACCTTTCCCCCCCTTTTTAATGCTGTATTGCTACTCTTATGCTCTTTTAATTGCTGGAGGAAATAATAAGGGATGTCGCACAAATACTGCTTATACCGTGTTTCCCCGAAAATAAGACAGTGTCTTATATTAATTTTAGCCCCCCAAAATGCACTAGGGCATATTAGCGGTACATCAGAAATTACTGCTAGGTCTTACTTTCGGGGTAGGTCATACTTTCGGGGAAACAGGGTATATCATAGACCAGGGATTCTCAACGTTGGGTCTCCAGATGTTATTGGCCTTCAACTCCCATAATCCCCAACCAAAGACCACTGGGGCTGGGGATTATGGGAGTTGAAGTCCAATAACATCTAGTGACCCAACGGTGAGAATCCCTGTCATAGACTGTCCCATCAACTATGTTGTGGAATTGCTATATAGTTGGTGGTTTGTTTATCATGTAGATGGTATATTTGAAATGCTTATAGTTGGTGGTTTGTTTATCATGTAGATGGGTTGGAAAGCACATGACTGTTAGACCCATAAGGGGTCTACCATTATGCCGTCTGAATTTCAGGCACATGGTAGGGATTGTGCATGCACACTTTGAAGTTTGGGGGCTCGACTTTTGGCCATTAAAATTGCTGAGAACTCCACACCCGGAGTTAACAGGAAACAATGTTTCTGATGCCCGTTTGATGTGGTTTTGAGTCAAGCGCAGCAGCCACAACCATTTCGCAGCAACAGAAAGAAATAAATAGCTAAAGGCAGTGGCAGTAAGGACACTTATTTCCCTAAAGGCTGAAGAAACATGCAATTGTGGAAAAGGTTCAATTAAAATTAAAGATAGGAAAGAGGCCGATACATCACATGATCAATCAACTGGCCTTAGTTTTTAAAAAGCAAAAGAACTGTGCAAGTCAAGAACTGGAAGAAAAATGTGCTCAGGTGCAGAAGTGCAGCAGCATGAGGGGGTGTGACCCTTGGAATCCTATCTTCCTATCTGTCACCATCTATGCAGGTAACTTTTTGGAAGTTTTGGACTTCCAAAAAGCTTTTGAGAAAGTTCCCCACCAAAGGCTCTTGAGTAAGCGTAGCAGTCGTGGGATAAGGGGGCCGGTTCATGTGTGGATCCATAACTGGTTGAAGGACAGGAAACAGAGGGTAGGAATAAATGGACAGTTTTCACAATGGAGGGAAGTAAGAAGTGGGGTCCCCCAGGGATCTGGACTGGGATCAGCACTCTTTTACTTGTTCATAAATGCACTAGATCTAGTTGGGGAAAGCAGTGAGGTGGCCAAATTTGCCACCTGAATTTAGGGTAGTGAAATCCAAAACAGATTGTGAGGAGCTCCGAAAGGATCTCTCTGAACAGGGGGAGTGGGCAGAAAAATGGCAAATGAGGTTCAATGTAAGCAAGTGTGAAGTGATGCGTACTGGGCCATAAAACTCCAGCTTCACATATACATGGGGTCTGAGAGATCTTGTGGCTGCGATGGACAGCTTGTTCAAAGTGTCAAGTCAGTGTGCAGCAGCTGTGAAAAAGGCAAATTCTTGCCACCGTATCTTAAGAAGGACATTGAAAAACTGGGAAAGGTGCAGAAGCGGGCAACCAAGATGATCAGGGGCCTGGAGCATCTTCCTTATGAGGCAAAGCTACAGCATCCGGGACATTTTAGTTTGGAAAAGAGATGACTACAGGGAGAAATGATAGAGGTGTATAAACATGTGCATGGAGTAGAGAGAGTGGACATAAAGAAATGTTTCTCCCTCTCTCACAACTGGGGTCATCCTATGAAACTGAAAGAAATTTAGGACTGACAAAAGGAAGTACTTTTTCACACAGTGCATAATCAGACTATGGAATTCTCTGCCAGGGGATGTAGTGATGGCCACTGGCTTGGCTGGCTTTAAAAGGGGCTTAAATAAATTCATGGAGGACAGGCCTATCAAGGGCTACAGGTCTGGTGGCTATAGGCCACCTCCAGCCTCAGAGGCAAGATGCCTCTGAGTACCAGTTGCAGGGGAGCAACAGCAAGAGAGAAGGCACGCCCTCACCTCTTGCCTGTGGGCTTCTGAGGGGCATCTGGTGGGCCACTGTGGGAAACAGGATGCTGGTCTGGATGGGCAGCCTTGGGCCTGATCCAGCTGGGCTGCTTTTATGTTCTAACTACTCCTCTATGAGTTGCACTGTGGACTGTCAGCACCTTGCACAATTTCCCCCCTTCCATCATCAAGTTAGATTAAAATGTATGAATGGGGGTGGGGGGCTGCAGGCAGATCAGGCCAGAAAGTTACGCTATATGCAAAATGTCATCTGGACCATCAGCAACATAGCCCATGAGAGTGGACAGAATGCTTAACTCGAACCTGCCAAATCTGACCCAAATCTTTGCTGTTTTTTTAATAATTAGCTTGCCTTTGTGAGTGCCTTCATCACCTCATGTTCCCCCCCCCACCACCCCAGACCATTTAAGAGGCCATGGAAGTTTAAAGTAGAAACCGTTGCTTTCTCTCTGTGATGAAAAAATGCAGCCCCATGGAATCAGCTCAGACGCAAAGGGCTCAGGTGACATCGAACCTGTAGTCTCCTTTGTTAAGCTTCCAGCAACAACATCTGCATATGTAAAGCCTGTGTTCTTATGGTGACCAAGCATCAATAAGACAAAGCCTTATACAAAGACCCACATTTTGCATTCTTGTCCATGCTTGCGTTTAACACAGGAATTTCTCCCTCCCCTTCCCCTTCTGTACTCCCTCCACAGAATTTCGCCAATCTGCCTCAACCCCTCCCCGCCCGCCCCCAGCGCTCAAAATTGCAAATCACTCAAAGAGCAGACCATACCGAACACAGCGGTCAAACTCCCCTTCATGCTGACACTTGGCATTCCAGAAATCCACCCAGCAAACATTTAAAGGTGCAAGTTTGGAAAAAAGCTGAATTATCACCAGTGGTCCCTCCACACATCACAGATAAACTTTGGGGCATAACAGAAGCCTTGAAATCCATGCCCCCCCCCCCCGCGCCCCACCTTCCAAAAGCTGCTGAAAATAGAGGATTTTTTTACTCTGGACATAATTTGGGGGTGGGGGACAGAGTCATGTCTGAACTGGTCCCTGATAGCCCGCAGCAGCTTCGGGGTAAATCCAGCTGATATGTGGGCTCGTGCCCTCTATTCCAGAGGAGATTCAAACTAACAGCCATGTGTGTAAAAGTTCCTGATAGGGTTATTGGGATGGGGGAACAAAAACCATAAGTTTCTTGGAAGAGAGGTGTAGTTAGAGATGCCTATCGGGGATGGCTTGTTCACACATGCTGAGCCAACCTTTCTAATGGCTTTTTCAAAATTCTAAAATCAACATTTAAAAATAATGAAGCGGTGGGCCACTGTGTGAAACAGGACGCTGGACTAGATGGGCCTTGGGCCTGATCCAGCAGGGCTGTTCTTATGTTCTTATTCTAGTTTTGATATTGTGCCTCAGCTCTACCTGGTTTCTCAGTTCAAAATGCTCAGATGAACACTGCAGCAATTTTAAGCTTTTCTCGACCCAGAGGGGGCTATTTTATCCCAGCCGCTGTTAAGCTTTTTGAGGCAAAGGTTTTATCACAATTGCTGTACAGTAACCAGTTGGGCTCCAGTTCTGCCTCACTTGAGGCAATCCAATCCAAATTTCTTAGGGCAATTTTTCAAGCCGCATAGCCCCACTGAAGTTGCCTGATCAACTTGGTGTTCTCAGTTGGAGGCAAAGCTCCTAACGTATGGTTTATCATCAAATATTTTACTGCCTTTAAGATATGAGTGGACCAAGGTGACAATAAAGCAACGGATAAATGACACTGAACATCAACATGATATGAATATAGCATCTAGCTATTTGAATTTGGGAATAATAAATTGTAACTCTGAACCAGCAAACTATCTCTCTAGTCTAAACAGCCCTTAGTTATAGAAGAGCTTTTACCTTGGCAAGATCCAATGTCTTAACTTCGGCTATTTGGTTTGGAAAGGACCTGAACATTCCTTATAGTGAAAGTGTATGCTCATGTGATTTAAGCACAGTGGAGTCAACTGAACTGGAAAAATTTCCAGTTTTACTAGGAAATACAGAATTCTCTTATTATTCCCCTCTGATCATCTTTTCCCACCCATACTGAAGCATAAATATCTGCTTTATTTACTATCAGACCAGAATACAGCCATGAGTTTCAAGGCGGCCAAATTCTGCGTAGCTGTTTGCAAGATCAGGTACCACCTTTTTGGCTGAGGCCTTTAAATTGGTATTTAGTTTAAGTCATGTTATTGGTATTAACCATTAGCCTGGCATAGCCCATCAGGTACCGCTACCTGGAACAGATGGTGGGCCCATAAGATATTATGGATGGAGCCATGATTTATTATGCCGTGTGTGTGAAACCTGTTATTGTATCTGGTCTCCGACTGAAATAAAGATGATGACTACATGCCTGTATGGCATATACAAAGCTGACTTATACTGAGTCAGATTTTAGTCCATCTCAACTAGCAGTGTCCACACTGACTGGCAGCAGCTCAGCAGGATGGCCAAGAGGAAAGAGTCTTTCCTAGTCCTAGCCGGGACTTGAACCTGGAGCCTTCTGTATGCAAAACGAGGGCACCTCCACTGAGATACATCCTCTCCCCTAACTCTCACCCTTCTTCTTTTTTTAAGGGAGTGTGAAGATGAGGCTCAAGGCATTCTGGAGCTGGAAAGAAACCTGGAGAAGCCTGGACGGCATCCGCAGAGTTTTCGGCTTCAACAAGCCTTTAGCAGCAGGTGATTGTCTTTCTAATCATCACACCCCCTGACAAAATGAGGGCCCCTGAGGGAGGACCTCTAGAGAGGGGTCTCCAACCTTGGGCCCCCAGTTTTTGTTGGACTACAACCCCCATCACCCCCTGTTTTGGCTATTGTGGCAGGGGATGGTGGGAGCTGTAGTCCACCAACATCTGGAAACCCAAAGTTGGGGACCCCTGCTCTAGAGGAGATGTAACTCCCCCTGCCTTTTCCTCATAAATGTATCCTTTCCCTATAGGGCTTCATAGCCCACTTTTAACTCCAGGCAACGTTTTGAAAGGCAGAAACACAAACAACTCTTGCTAGGCAAATGGAGAAGGGTGAGACATAATAGCTGCTTTCTTCTCGTTATTTTTCATTTTCAATTTTAATTTTAAAAAGCACTATTTTAGTATAAACAATGAAAGGAACTGGCTTTCAGGCAGGCTGTGGGGTGGAGACGGACTTGATTGGCCTGATGGATGATCTCCAACTGGGTATTGATAGTGACTCTGTTGGTCCTTTTGGATCTCTTGGCGGCCTTCAGTACTATTGACCATAGTATCCTTCTGGAACGTCTGAGGGGGCTTGGAGTGGGAGGCACTGCTTTGCAGTGGTTCCGCTCCTACCTCAGGGGCAGATTCCAGATGCTGGTGTCTCTTGGAGACTGTGGTTCTTCAAAATCTAAACTTTCATATGGTGTCCCTCAGGGCTCCATTTATTCTTCGATGTTGTTTAGCATCTACATGAAGCCACTGGACGAGATCATCAGGAGATTTGGTGCAAGGTGTTATCAATATGCTGAAGACACCAAAATCTATTTTCTCCATGTCAACCTCATTGGGATAAGGCATAACTTCCTTAAATGACTTCCTGGAGGCGGTGATGGGCTGGATGAGGGATTACAAACTAAGGCTGAATCCAGATAAGATGGAGGTACTTATTGTGTGGGGTCGGAACTTGGGAGACGATTTTGATCCGCTGGTTCTGGATGGGGTCATGCTCCCCCGGAAGGAACAGGTATGCAGTCTGGGGGTGCTTCTGGATCTGAATCTCTCCCTTGTGTCCCAGGATGCGGCAGTGGCCAGAGGTGCCTTCTATCAGCTTTGGCTGATACACCAGCGGCATCCTTTTTTTGAGATGAACAACCTCAGAATGGTAGTACATATGCTGGTCACCTCCAGACTTGATGACTGCAATGTGCTTTATGTGGGGCTGCCTTTGTACGTAGTCCAGAAACGGCAGTTGGTACAGTATGTGGCAGCCAGGTTGATCTCTGGGTCATCTCAGAGAGACCATATTACTCCTGTATTGAAAGAGCTACACTGGCCACCAATAAGTTCCCAGGCAAAATGCAAGATGCTGGTTATTACCTCTACAGCTCTAAGCAGGCCCTGAGTATTTAAGAGAACATCTTCTTCGTTATGAACCCCACCACCCATTGAGATCATCAGGAGAGGTCCGTCTGCAGTTGCCACCAGCTCATCTGGTGGCTACTCGGGGACGGGCCTTCTCCGTTGCTGTCTCAAAGTTTTGGAACATGCTCCCCGTTGAAATAAGAACCTAGGTATCTCTGGCAACTTTTTAAAAGGCTCTGAAGACCTATTTGTTCACCCAAGCTTTTGATTAGATTTATAGTTTTTAATATTTTTAAATTATTTTATTTTAATATTTTGATAATTATTTTAAATTATTTATACTTTATATTATTTTACTGTTAATGATTTTGATGTTTCAATGATTTTAATTATAAACCACCTGGAGACGCAAGTTTTCGGTGGTATAGAAATATGTTAAATTAATGATTTTTTTTAAAAAAGCAAAGGAAAATAATAATAGTTGGGAACCAGTAATTGCAGCCTTCCCTACCTCGCTCCACCCTGCGCAAATAGAAACTGACAGCAGGGCAATGAAGAGATGCTATTCAGAGTCCCATGAAGAGCCAATTCATAATGAATTCCCCCACTTGTACTCACCGGGGAACAAGAAAAGAGGCAGAATTTGCAACCTGGAAACTTCATTTTGGAAGGCACAGGACTGAATGGGACTCCCAAATGACTTTCCTTTGCTGAATGGAGATTGCTGGCTGATAGATCCGTTCACACATCCTTTCAGGGTGGGTTGGAGGGCAGAAGAGCTCCTACCCCATCAGTAGCACACAAACAGAACCTCCATTTGGGTCTGCAAACCCAGGAAACGGACAACCAAGCCTCTGACTCCATTGTTGAACATGGCAGCTGCAAGTAATGCCTCTCCATGGAAAGTCTTCCAAAGGTGCCTCTGCCTTCCCAGCATGCCTTGAGGTGCCAGCAGACTGGAAAAGCCTCATGACATGGGTGGCTGTCCCCCCTTTGGCCATGAAGGAGCAGGAGGCAGACACAACCCTGCCACAGCTGCTGCAAGTTCAGGATCATAGAGTGTGTTTTGCAGGGGGGGAAATACCTTGCTGACTAACACCGTGACCCCTCTGCTAATCAGAGTCAGGCAAGGCGTTTCCAGCTAAGGAGGTTGAAAAGTATTCCTTTTCTGTTTCCACAGCATACGATCCTGAGTATGGGGGGAAAGTGGCCTTCTTTGGGAGCCACCACCTGATCGGAGCCAGTCCCATGATGATCCGGAAGTGCTCCAAGACCCCAGCCAGTTTCCTAGGGCCACAGGGGATCGTGGTCCCTTCTTTGGAAAAACCCAACCATCTCCATGAAGACCCAAAGGTAACTCTTCCGTTCCATCCGTCTTGGCTCGTGTCAGTTGACGGAACCATGGAATCTTCTGCCTGCAAAGCGTTTGGTTGACCTCTGACTTACAGATCTTTGCTGTTGCCAAATATTTTCCCACCCTATAAGAAAACCCTTTTAAGGTCAGTGGTGCATGGTGCATGCAACATTTCCTAGAAGTGATAACACTTGTGGAACACAGCAGCAGCTGACCTCCCTTTCCCTGATACTTGGGCAAAAGAAGACCGGTGTGTGTGGATTGTGACCCAAGATATCTTCTTGGCTGACCCTTAAAAGGGGATTTCCCCCCTGCCTCTTTCCCAACAGACTCATCCAGTTACGTGAGACGCAGGAGGGGAAAACCTGATCTCTTGCTTCAAAGTTTGCTCTGGTTTTGTCTTCCCAGGAGAAGGGATCTTGGAGGACTGAGGAAACGCCAGTGGCTGCTTACAAAGTGCTGGTGGCTACCGGGCAGTTTTGGGCCTCGGGGACCTTTGACTCAATCTCCATCACCCTGGTGGGCTCAAAGGGGGAAAGCCTCAAGAAGCCGCTCAACAACACCGGGAAGGACTTCATCCCAGGCGCGGTGAGGACCTGCAGGGTTCGGGAAGGAAGGAGGGGAGGGAGCCATGAGCCCCGAGGGGCCGGGTCAGCAGCCACACAGTGGGGGAGCACAGAATTTGCATGCCGCAGGTCCCAGGTTCAGTCCCTGGCAGCATCTCTAGGAAGGGCCGAGTGAGACTCCTGCCTGCAACCTCGGAAAAGCCGTTGCCAGCCAGTGTAGGCAATCCTGAGCTGGATGGGCCAAGGGTCTGACTCATTATAAAGCTGTAGATGGGGCTGTAGATCGGTGGAAGAGCCTCTGCTTGGCATGCAGAAGGTCCCAGCTTCAATCCCTGGCAGCATCTCCAGGTTGGGCTGGGAGAGACTCCGCCTGAAACCTTGGAGAGCCGCTGCCAGTCAATGTAGGCAGTCCTGAGCTGGATGAACCCGGGCCCTGACTCGGTAGAAGGCAGCTTCCTACATCCCCATGTTTCTGAATAGCTTCCTATTTCCTGCTGCTCCCGAACAGCTGGATTCCACCAGGAATTCCACCAGGATTCCAGAATTCCACCAGGAATTCCACCTGGATTCCACCAGGAATTCGCTCCTGGATTTGCAACAGGGCTCAAGCACAGTTGTCTCCCGAGTGTTGCATTTGATCAACAAGGAAGGATAAGTGCAGGCCTTGGCAGGCCGGCCCTGGAATTAGACGTCTTTGTAAGTGCTGAGAGGTCCTTGAAGAAAGGCCCCACCCCACCCCTTATGGCTGGATTAAACCAGCGGATCACACGGGAAAGAACATTGGGACGGGGTGAGACAACTATCCCTGCACCGTGAGCCCTGGGGGTGCCGCCGGGGTGCCCCCCCCCACCCCTGCTCCATTCCCTCTTACTGCGCTCCCCAGCCATCCCTGCCACTGAGGCCAGGTGTGCTACCATGGCCAGCACTGCGGACAAAGGTGCAGCAGCCCCCGGCCCTCTCCAGCCAGCCGAGGTTCCTTTTGCTCCCTCACCAGCAGGGGGCAGGGCGTGGCTGGTGTGGGGTAGTGCGCTTGGCAGCCTCAGTGACTTGCCCCAGGGTCGCCAGCAGCCTCACTAGGGCCCTGAAGCAGGCCCTCGACTCAGAAAACTCCTCCCCTTGTCCCCTTGGGGCTTTTAAAAAGGAACATTCATAGGAACAGAGGAAGCTGCCGTATACTGAGTCCGGCCATTTTTGAACTGCCCCCATGTTCTTTTTTTGGAACAGCACCTTTGGGGAGGGAGGGGGCTGCACGGTCTGTGCACATTTTAAAAGAGCCGCCCTGCCTTGCCCTGAAAGGGGATGCTTCTACCCAGCACAGAGATGCAGTCGTGGGATCTTTTCTCTCTGTAGATGGATGAATACGAGCTGCAGAGTGACCGAGAGCTGGGCACCATCATGCTTATCCGCCTCCACAAGGAACCGTACCTCTTCTTCCCGGAGGACAGCTGGTACTGCAGATTTGTGGAACTGAGAACCTTGCAAGGAGAGAGCTACCGGTTCCCTTGCTACCAGTGGATTGAGGGGTATCAAAGCCTAGAGCTCAGGGAGGGAACAGGTGAGGAACTAGCACATTTGAGATCTTCCAAAGAGTTCCATCTGCCGTTGCCAGCAGTTCATCTGGTGGCCACAGAGGGGTGGGCTTTTTCTGTTGCCACCCCCAGGCATTGGAACGTGCTCCCTGGCGAAATGAGAGCCTCCCCAGCTCTGACAGCTTTTAAAGACTCTTAAGACGCATTTAATCACCCAAGCTTTTTAACTAGAATTACAGTTTTAAACTGTTTTGATTTTTGCTTTAATTTGTTTTATGTTTGTTGTAAACCACCCAGAGATGTGAATTTAGGGTGGTCTACAAATATACTAAATAAATAAGATTTAAGACCTCTTTTGATGCATAGATAAAAGAAATAAAACAAAGATCTTACAAACCTGAGCAAACACATTTCAGTGTTAAAGCATGATTGTCAATGCTCTATCTGAAACAGCTGGAGACTCTTAAGGTTAAATACAGCAACTGAAGCTAAATAACCAATCCAAGAACAGGAGGGAGGAGGAAGGAGGAGATGACTCTGCAGAACAAATTTTAACCCTTTTATAAACCAATCAATTTCATTGCCTCTTTCATTTCTTCTCTAACATTAATAGTCGGTTGCAGCGGTTCAGCATACATGACCTCTTTTATCTTACGCTTTACTGTATTCCCTTCAGTAGCCAAAATAAACATATTTGTTTGCACAACTTTTCCCTTATGTTTTGCTTTCATATGCTTTGCCCAGGGTTTCAGTCGGTTTTTATTATGTTGCGTGTCTGCCAAAAGCTCTTTATACTTTTCAACAGGGGTCTCCCTTTCTCCCCAATGTAAAATTCTTCACATTCCAGACAGACGATCTTATATACTGGTCCTTTAATTTGGCAACAAGATTGTTGTTTGATTTTCGAGATTTCCTTCTCGAAAATCAAACAACCACCACCCCTCACTTTTACTGTCATAAAGCCTGGACTTAACCAGATGCTGTTTCAGGTTCATGGGTGCTGTAAAAATTACATTCGCTTTCAGGCCATGTTTTCTCAAAATCTTTTGTGTTTGCCAAGTAAATCTGTCAGTCACATAAGGAATTTAATCTTGTCTGGAGTAGGAGAGTATGCATATATCATCACCACTATATGTCTTAATTAATTAATTAATTAATTAATTAATTAAAACAAATAAATGTTGCCATTATTTTGCACAGAGTAAACACTTAGAGGCTGGGATGTGTGTTTAAAACAGATATTTCAAATGCAAATTCCAAATGCAAATTCTCTTTTTCGCTGGCCTCTCTCCTTCCAGGCAAACTGGCTTGCGACGATGAGGAAAACCTGTTACTCCTGCGTCATCGGGTGGAGGAGGTGAAAGCAAGGCAGGACTGTTACAGGTGAGGAATTTCTGCCTGCCAGATCAACACCCTTCTCCATACATCCCCCTCGCCTTCCTACACAGGAGTCCTTTGTATATTTGCAAATCCTTGGCATGGTTGATTCCAAGCACGCTCTTTTCCAGCCACAAATGGTTGCCGGTCAACATGCCATTTCCCAGTTCTCTTTTCTTCTTCTTCTTTTGCAACATTCAGAGCAGCAGATGCTGCAGAGCTCCTTAAAACAGGAGGTTAAAGGACGGAATTTTGCAAGACAGACATTTATCTTAATGAACACTCTGTTCCACCTGCCTCTGTTTACCAGGACACGCCTTTTCTGGACTTTGCCCCTGGTGAGCCATGGACCATATCAGGGGTTGGCAACCTTTCAGAAGCAGTGTCTCAAGTCCTTAGGGGTGGCTTGAGGGATGGGGGTGCTGCCTGAAGTAAGGTTGGAACCCCCTACCCCCTGCATCAGCCAGGCTGAGAAGCTGCCCTGCCCTGCCCCGTTGTCGCTGGCCATGCTCCCAGCCACTAGACTCACCGCCCAACTGGAAGGCCCCTGCTGTGCTGACCACCCTCCCTTTTCTTCCTGGCAATCTTCCGTGCTGTCCTCCGGCCAACATTCAGCAGCACAAGCTGGTCTGCCCCTTGACCCTTCAGCCAACTCTTGTGCTTGGTCTCCTCCATTTGGGGAGCAGGAAAAGCACTGTGGCTGGAGGAGAGAGAGTGTGCATGTGCGAGAAAGGCCGGCCACTACAATGCCCGCTGCCTGCCTTGAGCTGGTGTGTCACTGGTTGCTGTTGCGGTCAGCGGACACCCCATATCAGTGGCAGAGGTCTCTCTGGCTAAGCCAGCTGCTGGCTATCTGTCTTTCGCATGCGCCTGTTTAATCTTTCAGAGCATGCGCATTCAAGAGAGAGAGTCGGCCAGCCGGCACTGCCAGAGAGACCTCCACCGCTGATCCGGGAGCTCTGCTGCCTATTCCAGCGAGCGACTGGCCTTCCTAGCAGTGTGGCTGCTGCTCAGAATCACATCACATGCTGCTCTCGGCACCCGTGCCAGAGGTTGCTGGACCCTGGACTATACTGCGTACCAGTTTTTGCCTCTGGGGATGCACCAATTCGGGGGGGCCCAACTTTGGGTCCCTCCATGTTGTTAGACTGCAGCCCCCTTCTGAAGAACATTGTGGCAGGGAATGATGGGAATTGTAGTCCAAGAAAGCTGGGGACCCATTGTTGGGGATGCCTGCCCTAATTAGTGTGAGTTGTTAGGCTTCAACCATTCCCTCCCCAGGGTTTCTCGAAATGGGGGTCTGGGAGTGGGAAGTGGATACACCTTGGCTCTGGGAGTGTCAGGGGTGAGCACAGGAAGGCGCAAGGCAAGGCACTGCCTGCCAATTTAAACCTTGCAGCTGCTAAGGGGTATTTTGAACCTTGCTGATAACCTATCCTCGGAGCATTCCATTGCTGCTAAGACATCTGTTGAGCCAAAAGAGCAAACATCTGCCTGGATTTTAAAACAGGGAGAGGCAGGCGACTGCTGAGAAAATGTATACTACATCTCAAAGGTGAAGCACAGCCTTCAGCGCCAGGTAGAATTTCAGAATCGGAAAGGGCCTCGGAGTTCCCCTGGCCCAGCGGTTCCCAACCTGTGGTCTCCCAGATGTTGCTGAACGACAACTCCCATCATCCTCAGCCACAATAAATTGTAGCTGGGGGTGATGGGAGTTGTAGTCCAGCAGCATCTGGAGCAACGCCGGTTGGGAAGCCCTGCTCTAATCCAACCCTTTATTCAGACCAGGGATGCTGTGCTGCAGCGTCCCTCACAGGTGACCATCCAACATTGGTTTGAAAACCCCCAGGGCTGGGGGAGACCCCTGCCTGGACCCTTGCAGAAGCCGCTACCAGTCAGTGTAGACAATCCTGAGCTAGACGGACCAAGAGTCTGACTCAGTATATGGCAGCTTCCAATGTTCCAGGTCTTCTCCATGACAACAAAATAGCTTACCCTATTCAGGTAGGTAGATGGTGTAGGAGAGAGCGGGAGGGAGGGAGGGAGGGGGAGGGAAGGAGGGAGGGGGAGGGAGGGGGGAGAGAGAGAGAGAGATGCTTCGTCCCTCAGTGAGTCGAAAGTCTGACATGGAATGTGAGTTGTTTGTATTATGTAAAAATCAAATTTTCATTCCAAAACCAGGTGGACAGAATTTGCACCGGGGATGCCTCATTGCCTGGCTGTGGAAAGCTTAGAGGAGCTGGACACCAATGCGAAGTTCTCCTTCACCAAGTTCAGCACCTTCATTCTGCGCTCCAACCTCACGTGAGTTCTGAAGGGCAGCAGTCCGGAGGAGAACCAGTGCTCCTTAGAGCAAGGCTCTCCTGGGCCCCTTGCCCGCTGCCACACACCCTGCCTTCCACCCTGTCCACACATTAGCACACTGGGACGCTGATCTTGAAGAGATATTACTATTTTTAAGAACATATGCTTTTTTAAAAAAAAAAGTTCCTCAAAACGGCTTACATAGAAAGAGGAAGAAGAAGGTTCCCTGCCCTGCTCACAAGCTAGAAAGAAACAGCAGGCAACAGCTGCCGGTAGAAAGATGCTTCCAGTGGATAGGGACAATGTGTCTCCCCTTGCTCAGCAGAAGAGCGCCTCTGTGTCTCTTGATGTCTCTCTCTCTCTTGATGTCTCTCCTGCTTTCAGATCCTGTTCGCTTCTACACTAGAACAAGTCCCTGAACGCCACTGAGTGGGGGGCAGCTCCCCCATGAGGGAAGGAGAGGCAACAGCCTTAGGTGGCAAATCTGCCACGGGGTGGCCGGTGTGGGCCCCCAACGATAACCACACCACTGGCCTGCTGCCGCCTCCCTGCCCCTACCCCCCCTCCCTGTTGCATTCCCCCCCCCACATGGCTTTTGATGCGGTCACCGCCCTGCCTCTCTCACCGGCCCCCACCCTCTTCCCCTCACCAGGCAAGTCTCAACTTCCAGGCCCTCCTTGAGGCTGTGATGCCCACCAGTTGGGATGGCTTTAAAAGAGGCAGACATCCTATACACCCACGTTATGTTCCACCCTTGTGCAGCAAGGTAGTAGGTCTGTTCACAGGTCCAATTATTCACATGCTGTGCTGAACGCAGGTACAACAGCACACTCCCGGTCTGTAGCCTGCATTTGAGGGGCCTCTACCCAGAATCACCTTTAACATGAATGCAGGAACAATCATTCGCACAAAAACACATACGGGTGTACAGACATCTGTGCTCTCGAACAACATAATGGTTCCCAGAGGCGAAAGTTTGGGGCGAAAGTTTCGACCCAGAGACGAAAGTTTGGGGCTGTGTACAAATTTGATTAATAATAATCATAGGATAGGACTTTAGACAAATGCATGGAGGGCAGGTCTATCAGTGGCTACTGGTCCTAATGGCTAAAAGTGGCCTCCAGGCTCAAAGGTAAGATGCATCTGAATCCCAGTCACAGGGCAGCAACAGCAGGAGAAGGAGGCATGCCTTCATCTGCTAGTTCTTGGACTCCCCAGAGGCATGTCGTGGGCTACTGTGGGAAACAGGATGCTGGACTAGACAGGCCTTGGACTAGATAGGCAGGGCTCTTAGTTCTTATAATGTTGTAAATTGGTGGTACTGTGGTATTATTTATTTATGTGTTTGTTTAACTTATTTATATACCGCCCCAAACTTATGACTCCGGGTAGTTTGCAATTAAAAAACAACCACCACAGATTAAAATGCATTTGATAAATCTAATTAATAGCACCCCAAACTCATGTCTCTGGGTGGTTTACAATTTAAAACACACACCACAGATTAAAACAACATTAAAAGAATTTAAAATCTAAACCCACGATGGATTCTATGAACCTAATTAAAAGCCTGGAGGAACAAGAAGTGAGTCTTAACAGCCCTTTTAAAAGCTGTCTGAGATGGGGAGGCGCTTATTTCGCCAGGGAGGGCATTCCAAAGCCTAGAGGTGACAATGGAGAAGGCCCCTCCCTGAGTAGCCAGCAGATGAGCTGATGGCAGCTGCAGATGCCCTACCCCGATGATCTCAATAGGCAGTGGGGCTCATCAAGAAGAAGGCATTCTCTTGAATAAAATCTTAAATAGCACCACTTTTTTGCACCTACACCAGCAGCTTGAATGGTCGCTCACTCTCTAACTCACTCTCTCCCACCCACAAACTTGTCCACTTTGCTCCCAAAATGGTGCAGACAATCTGGACACGATTCTGGGTGGAAGTGATGGGGGGAGTGAAGCTGGAGGGCTCTCTCCCCGCTCCACTCTCTCTCCCCCTCCACTTTATTTACTATAAATAAACAAAATTATTTATTTATTAATCTATTTATATTTCTCTGCTTAAACTGCTTTGGGAACTTTTGTTGAAAAGCAGTGTATAAATTGTAGGAGTAGGAGTAGCAGCAGTACGAAGACGAAGACGACGAATATTTATATTAGGGGTGTGCAATTTGGGTTTTCGTTGATTTGGTTTGGGACCCGAACCAAATCACCCCCGTTCTGTTCTGTGCCCGAATATGGGCTACCCGAATATACCCCGATTCGGTTTGGATTCGGATTTAATCCGAATCTGAATCAATTTGGGTCAGAAAAACGGGTCCCAGGGGCAAAATAGTGGGGTGGGGTGGTAGTGCCCAATGGGTGGAGGCTACCACCCAAATTTCAGGGGGATTAGGCAAAGGGCTGATTTTTGGGTAATTTTTGAAGTTTTAGTGTCTTTGGGGCAGTTCAGGGGCATAGCGTGGGATCTGGGCAAAAAGAGTGGGGTGGGGTGGTAGTGCCTAATGGGTGGAGGCTGCCACCCCAATTTCAGAGTGATTGGGCAGAGGGCTGATTTTTGGGGAATTGTTGAAGTTTACGAGTCTTTAAGGGTTTTCTCCATAAAGAAGCATGGAGGTGTCAGCAAATGTATAGCTTCACGTCGGGGGCAAAGGGGTAGCCTAGAGCAGTGTGGGGTTGGTGGTAGTACCAGGTAGGGGCAAGGAAGCTACCTGAATTTTTTCAAAGGATTTGGGCAAAGGGCTGATTTTTGGGGAATTGTTGAAGTTTACGCGTCTTTAAGCTTTTTCCTCATAAGGTATTATGGAGCTTTCAGCAGCCCCATAAGTGCACTTGGGGGGTGCTGGGGTGGCCCAGAGCGAGTGGTGGTGTAGTGCACATAGGGTGCCAACCACCCCCATGGGTTGCTAACCCATGGTGTACAGGGTTCTGTTGTTTCTGAGGTTTTCTGAGTGTAGATTCTATGATAGCAAATGAGATTTTCAATGAAACACCATGAATCCCCTGGGACCCGAAATTCGAGCAGACGTCACATCAGACCTTTTTGCATTGAAATCAATGGATGCAAAAAGGCAGGAAATTCAAAGAGACGTCATCCCGAATCACCTGAATTTTTCGGGCACGAATCAGGGGAGATTCGGCTCGGGCACGAAAAATATTGGGGAGCATTGGGGGTGATTCGGTTCAGCCCCGAATCACCCGAAATTGCTCGTTTCGGGCACAGATCGATCTGTGCCCAAAACGTTTTGCACATCCCTAATTTATATACAGCTTTTCAACAAAAAGTTCCCAAAGTAGTTGAAAGGTAAAGTGTGCTGTCAAATTGTTTTCGACTCCTGGCGCCCACAGAGCCTTGTGGTTTTCTTTGATAGAATACAGGAGGGGTTGACCATTGCCGCCTCCCGCGCCTTTCAGCATCTTCCTATATCGCTGCTGCCCAATATATAGATATAAATAGATCAGGGATTCTCAACGTTGGGTCCCCAGATGTTATTGGACTTCAACTCCCATAATCCCCAGCCCTAGTGGCCTTTGGTTGGGGATTATGGGAGCTGAAGTCCACTAACATCTGGGGACCCAACGTTGAGAATCCCTGAAACAGATAACTAAAATGGTAGTAGTAAAACTGCCACCGCCACAGCAGTAGTAGTAGTAGTAGAAGCAGCAGCAGTGGTGGGTAGAGGTCATCCCTGCAGGCAGCCTCGCTCCTGCCATGGCTGACCAACAGCAGCAAGCAGCAGCTGCATCCTGCCCGGAGGGTAAGGCCTAGACCTCGTCGACTTAGCAGCGCTCCTGCCAAGGCACTGCTCTGTGAGCCAGAAGGTGGCAACAGTCAGGAGCGAAAGTGAGGTAGTGACTCTGAGCAGAGAAGTTTAGACCTCAGCTTTGGCACTGGAAACCTCCACAGATGACTCTTAAGCATGAAAGAACTAGGGTGTGACTGGGCAACCAATGGGTCACGGGCTGGGAATGAATACGAAAAAGAGAAGGACACGTTAGCTCTTATCCATACAGATCAGTTAAAAGTGGCTGACTATGGAGGCTTCGCCTACAAAATGGCGGTTTGTGCTTTTTCAAAATGGCGGAGGTCAGGCCAAGCGGCCTCACGCCACCAGCAGGCAGAGGTGAGCGTAGCCTCTGGAGGGGAAGACCTGTTTCCTGTCACAGGGAATATAAATCCAATGCATGTATTGTATAGATCGGGTCGGCCAGTCTGAGACTCCCCAGTTGTCGTTGGACTGCAGCTCCCATCATCCCCAGTCACCATAATCGCAGATGGGGTGATGGGATTTGTAGTCCAACTACAGCTGGAGCCACTCCTGACACAGACCAACAGTGAAATCCCAAAAGGTCTTTTTCCTTCGCTGATTAAACCCAGCTGAGTCCAGAGAAACTGATCAATGTGAGAGAGGATATTATTTCCATCTCAGCCAGCATAATAAGGTGACAATTTGCATTGCAAAACCTGCCCAGAACCGTCTATTGCTGTTGGTAACTCACGCTTCAAGCAATGCTGGAGCTGTCCTTTCCACCCACCCCACGTGCTGATGCAAATTCTGTGACCGCTGGTAACTGCAACGGGTTATTTCTACTTGGTAGCCAACAGCCAATACTCATACATACCAAGAGGAGACTTCAAAGAAGCTTTATTAGCTCTGCAGAGTAGCAAAGCGACCGTCAAGGGGATAGCTCCCAAAAGACAAGACAGACCCAAGATGGAGTCCGTCCAAAGCATTTATACATGAATTGATACATCTGAATATATCATCATTCACAACAAGCCAGCTAGGTAGTCCAGCAGTACAACTCCATCTTAGGCCAACAGGCTTACAATACTACCATTGTTAAAGGGGTGTCTATGCAGCCTCTAGGAGCAGTTTAGATACCAGCATCATCATCTCTCCTGACCAGTAGGCCAGAACAAAGCAAGGCATAGAGAATACATATTATGTTGCAAGTTACAAGGTCTGCAAGGCACAGAATATGAGAACCAAACTAAAGCATACTAAGCAGATTCCTTCCTACTGACATACTTTCGGGAATACAAGATGGGAGGAATTCTTGCTTTTTCTAATTCATCAGAATGGAGCAGCTATGGCTCAGCTCTGCGTTAACTACATACCCTAGGATCTATCTATCTATCTATCTATCTATCTATCTATCTATCTATCTATCTATCTATCTATCTATCTATCTATCTATCTCAATATAAAATGCTTAGATTCACAGGTAACATCGACCGCCAGCCTGCGTTTTTACCCAGTTTTTTGTTTGTCCTTAGGAAAATGGAGATGATGCTAAAAGGATTCATGAACTGCCAAGAATCGTGGAAGAAACTGGAAGACATCCACAAGGTTTTCTGGTTCAACAAAACTCCGGTTTCGGGTGAGTGTCCTCAGGTGCAAGCTCAGGAGGATGGAAGTGTGTGGAAGAAGGGTGGTTTCCTAAAAGGTGCTTGGCCCAGCCTCCTCCTTCTGGTCAAGACCTCTGCAGCCTTTCACAGTGGCACGACCTCATGTTTCCAATCCTGGGGTGGAGATGCAACAATGGTGAAAGCTTCCCCTGTCAAACTTTGACCTGTGGCATGTCACGGATAAAGTTACAGCAGCCTTGGCTGCAAGAGAAACAAGGGAGCAGTTTTAGCCGAGTGGTGCCCATTCTCCAAAAGGGCAGGGCTGTGGGAAGGGCAGGATTTGGCCAAATACAAAAGAGCTTGTCTTGTTAACGACATAGATAGAGCTCCAGTTCTCACGGCAGTCCCTTGGCCCAACAGCTGACCACCAGACCTCTGTCTCCTCCCAGAACTCCAAAATAGAACTCAGGAATCCTAGGGCCATAACCCCCCTGCTTTTACCCACTGGGCCATGGTTTGCAGCCGTGGGTCCCCAGGTGCTGTTCAACTACAATTCCCATCATCTGCATTCATAGGAACATAGGAAGCTGCCATATACTGAGTCAGACCATTGGTCCATCTAGCTCAGTATTGTCTGCACAGACTGGCAGCCGCTTTTTCAAGGTAGCAAGCAGGGATCTCTCTCAGCCCTATCTTGGAGATGCTGCCAGGGAGGGAACTTGTGTTGGGAATTCTCTCTGGTAAGAGATACCCTTCTATTACAGCAGAGTGCACTGAGGCACAACACAGCGGAGTCTGCCCAGGCATGCGTGTATGCTGAGAGTAAAAGAAACTTGGAACCAGTTCATAGTTTCAAATCAATATAAGGAGTCTTTATTAGTGAACTCCATTCTAGACAGTGAAGTGGAGAGATAGGATCTCTAATCTAGCTAGCTAGCTGGATGCAAAGGGATGGTTTCTGCATCCCTGTACACATGGTGCAGTGGGTGTTGCAAGGGAGAAGAAAGGGAAGAGGGAGAGGAAGTGGCAAGGAAGGAAGTCCCTGAGAGTAGCAATCTACATATCAAAGGGATAGTGTCATAGCAGTAGAGAAGGGATGAGAGCCAGCGTGGTGTAGTGGCTAGAGTGCTGGACTAGGACCGGGGAGACCCGAGTTCAAATCCCCATTCAGCCATGAGACTAGCTGGGTGACTCTGGGCCAGTCACTTCTCTCTCAGCCTAACCTACTTCACAGGGTTGTTGTGAAAGAGAAACTCAAGTATGTAGTACACCGCTCTGGGCTCCTTGGAGGAAAAGCAGGATATAAATGTAATAATAATAATAATAATTATTATGGGAGCTATAATCCAGCAACCAGGTGCAAAGGAATAATGGAGTGGAGGTGTGTGGGCAAATGTCCCTGGGCCATCAGTGACTTGGGGCTGCTTGCCTGTGCGGCTCCCACTGGCCAGCCAGTTGCCCACCCACTGCTGCCTGCTTGCCTCCCTTTGCTGGCTGCGTCAGCACAGCGCGGTCATTATTTTGCTTCGTGACCAGCACAGGGAGCAGGATGGGCAGCCCGTGAGCAGCAAGCAATGCCAGGGGCCACCCCAAATCTCGATCCGGGGCCACCTTCAACATTGCTACACCCCCACCCACAGTATTCTGGGGATCCAAAGATGGGACCGCCGGCCCTAGACCCCTTGCCATGAAAAGCATTTTGAGAACGGTTTGGGGCTGAAAAAAAGGCAAGGAAAGATTGTGCCATCGAGTCGGTGTCGACTTCTGGAGACCACAAAGCCACATGGTTTTCTTGTATGCTGGACTAGATGGACCTTGTGCCTGATCCAGCAGGGCTGTTCTTATGTTCGTATGTTCTTATATTCTTAAAGCAGAGCATGCCTGATTGTACTGGGGGGCAGGGGGAGGGAATTAGACAATATCACCATTATACAAATACAGCAATGTAGAGATAATAATACTGAGGTCAGTCCTTGTAGGATTGTTGTAAGGAGTGCAGCCAGATGATGTATGGAAAGGAAAGGTTGTGCCGTCAAGACAGTGTGACTCCTGGCGACCACAGAGCCGTGTGGTTTTCTTGGTAGAATACAGGAGGGGTTGACCATTGCCTCCTCCCGTGCAGTATGAGATGATGATGCCTTTCAGCACCTTCCTAGATAGCTGCTGCCCGATATAGGTGTTTCTTATAGTCTGGAGATCCTGCCTTTCTGTGTCCCCAGAGTATGTGGCTGATCACTGGATGGAAGATACTTTCTTTGGCTACCAGTACCTGAACGGAGTCAACCCCCTGGTGATCCAAAAATGCACCAAGATCCCAGACAACTTCCCTGTGACCCAGGAGATGGTGGCCGGATCGCTCAGGGAATCCACCACCCTCCAGGAGGAACTGCAGGTGACCTGTTTTTCATTCCCAACTTTCTTACAGGAACACAGGAAGCTGCCATATACTGAGTCAGACCATTGGTCTATCTAGCACAGTATTTTCTTCACAGACTGGCAGCGGCTTCTTCAAGGTTGCAGGCAAGAATCGCTCTCAGCCCTATCTTGGAGAAGCCAGGGAGGGAACTTGAAGCCTTTTGCTCTTCCCAGAGCAGCTCCATCCCCTGAGGGGAATATCTCACAGTGCTCACACATCAAGTCTCCCTTTCATATGCAACCAGGGCAGAACCTGCTTAGCTAAGGGGACAAGTCATGCTTGCTACCACAAGACCAGCTCTCCTCTCCTGTAGCAACATGAAAAATGGTTGCCAGTTTTCACAGGGCAAGGGATTCCTAACTGCATAGATTTCTCTCACCCAGAGATGGCAGCATCTCAGCAGCCCAAGAAAGCGCCTTGTGACAAAATGGATGATGCACCCACCCCTCCCTCCAGTTCTACCTAGTCTATATAAATAAAGTTTAATGTATGTCGGTCTGTCTGTCTGTTCCCTATACATTCCTACACCCTTTGAACTATCAGGACCAATCTTGACAAAGTGACTTCCCATGACCTGACGAGTAACATAGGGTACCCAGGGACCCAACAACTAGACAGACGGAGGGATAATTAGCGGGTATAGCCACAAAAGCCCGAGCAATGCTGGGTACACTGTGCTAGTAAAGAATACTCCACACTGGCTGACATGCCAAGTTACTAGATCTCAGTGAGGAGACTTTCTTTCTCGCCCCCCCCCCACACTTTTTTTGCTTTGTATTCCCACACACAAGAGTTCCATTCTGTTGCATGCTTTTCCCTGGCTCGCCTTCTGCCGCCTGCCCACCACCATTCACTGCCGTTATCTCTGCCCGACCGCCAGCTGGCCGCCACCGCCGCCATTTTCTCCCACGTCCCTGTCACTATCCGGGCAGCTGCTTGCGAACACTCGTGATTGCTGCCACACATGGGATTAGCAATGGGTACGCCTAAGAGAGATATATAGATAGATTCCTTACATTAATTTCTTCAATGTCATGTCCAATATCTATAAGTTACGCAGCTTGGGGGTGCTACTGGACCCGGCTCTGCTTTTGGAAGCTCAGGTGGAGGCAGTGGCCAGGGGTGCCTTTGCACGGCTTCGGCTGGTGCGCCAGCTGCGTCCCTTTCTCGAGAAGGCAGATCTAGCCACGGTTACCCACGCCTTAGTCACGTCGCGGCTGGATTACTGTAATGCGCTCTACGTGGGGCTGCCCTTGAAGAATATCCGGAAACTGCAGCTAGTGCAAAACGCGGCAGCGAGGAGCTGCCGGAGCAGCCCGTTGGGAACATATCACCCCCATTTTGAAAGAGCTGCACTGGCTGCCGGTTCGTTTCCGGGTCCAATTCAAGGTGCTGGTTTTGACCTTTAAAGCCCTAAACGGTTTGGGCCCGGGGTATTTGAGGGACCGCCTGCTCCCAAGGGTTGCTGCCCACTTGACAAGGACATCTGAGGGGGCCCTGCTCCGGGTGCCGACAATGAGGGAGGCCCGGCTGTCGTGCACTCGGGACAGGGCCTTCTCTGTTGCTGCCCCCAGACTCTGGAATGCTCTCCCAGTGGCCATTCGTTCCTCGGACTCCATCACGGCTTTTAGAAAGCTTTTAAAGACTTGGCTTTTTACCCAGGCTTTTACATGATCGTTTTCTACTGCGGCTTCTCTGTGTTTTTATTTGTTGTATTTGTTGTATTGTTTTTATGCCTGTTTTTATATGTTTTTATACTTTTAACATGATGTTTTTATTGTCTTTTTATTGTATGTTTTTAACTTTTGTAAACTGCCTTGAGGTTATCTTTTTAACAAAAGGCGGTATATAAATGCAAAAATAAATACAAATAAATAAATAAAATAAGTTAGAATGACTGGTTCTCAGGCCAGATTCGGATGCCACACATCTGGAATAAATTTTGCCACCTACCTCTATTCAAGGCTGGGTTTCGGAGCAGAGGAAGTTGCCTTATACCAGAGGAGGCCCTGGGTCCATCAAGCTCAGTGTTGCCTGCACTGGCTGGCAGCAGCTCTCCAAGGCTTCAGGCTGGAGTCTCTCCCAGCCCTCCCTGGAGTTGCTGCCATGGATTGAACCTGGGAGCTTCTGCATGAAGAGCAGAGGCTCCACCACTGAGCTATGCCCCACCCCCAAAGACTTAAGACTCGCTGCCTTCTATTGAGTCAGACCCTTGTTCCATCTAGCTCAGTATTGTCTACACTGACTGGCAGCAGCTCCTGGCATGGATCCTGGAGATGCTGCCAGGGAGTGAACCTGGGACCTTCTCTATGAAGAGCAGATGTTCTACCGCTGCACTATGGTCCCATGGTTGCATCTTGACACGATGGATTGTTGACACATGACTTATGATGATGGTGCTGCTGGTTCTAATATTTCTCTCTGTTCCTTAAAGAAGGGGAACATCTTCATTGTGGACTACAAGCTGCTTCAGGGCGTCCCAACCAACATGATCCAGGGCCAGAAGCAATACATCACGGCCCCTCTCTGCCTGCTGCACCAGACACCTTCCAGGGACCTCGTCCCCATCGCTATCCAGGTAACACCGAAACGGAAATGAAAAACGCAGCCCATTCTGAGCACTGGAAACCATCACTTCCTCAAAACTGCCTGCAAAGCTTTCTCTTTGCAAATGTGGCCAGGCACTTTGTCATGAAACTGAACTTTTGGGTGGGGAAACCTGCTATTTGGTGGAGGGTAGAGTGGCCGTGCCCCCCGGAATTCCAGGTTCCACCCGGATTTTAAGCATCTCGCCCAGATTGCTTAGCCCACCCAGACTCGCCCAGATTTCAGCTTTCATTAAAACACACACACACACACAGAGCTGAGCTCTAGCCCTTGTAGAAGCGGAGTTATGGAGCAAAACGTGCACTCACTCTTCTGCTCAAAAATTATTTTTGAGCCAATTTACATAAAATGCAAATCAGGCACCCAGATTTGGAAAGCCAGAATATGGCAACTCTAGTAGAGGGGAAGGGTTTCATGGGGTTTTCCACCGCCCCTTTGCTATGTGTCACATTTTGTTGAGTTTTCGGAAGTGCCCTTGCCCTAATAAGCTGGAGTGTGTGTGTGTGTCTGCCATACACGGCGCAGCTGCCTCTGGTTCCCAGCAGCTCCAGTTGTGCATGCCTCTCCTTCCCACCCTGCTCCAGTGCTCATGAGAGCCATGCTGCCTGCAGGCTGGCCACTCGTCAGGTAGAGCAAGACAGTTAACCTGGTGAGTGGACAGCCTGCAGGCAGTGCTGCAGCTCTCATTAACTCTGGGCCAGGGTGGGATGGGAGACAGAGACACAATCAGAGCTGCTGGGAAGCAGAGGCAGCTGCATCGTCTTCGGCATCCCCCTGTCTCCTTAGGATTAGCTGCTGGTGGTGCAGAGAGAAGGCCATGCCGCTTTCTGGCCAATGCCTCCCCACAGGCCAAATTGGCTACAAGGCAGGCTAAATGAGGAGGAGCACACAGCCTGCCCCCCTCCACCAGGGTTCCCTCTAACAGGGATTCCCAGATGCTGTTGACTACAACTCCCAGCATCCCCAGCTACGATAGCCTTCGCTCGGGGATTATGGGAGTTGTAGTCAACAACATCTGGGAATCCCTGCTAGAGGAAACACTGCCCCCCACCCCACCCCAGACTACCCCCTTTCCTCCTCCTTTTGCTCATGCGTAGGTTTCTTACAGGGACATAGCGAGGTTGGAGTGGGACGCCTGAGGACAAGCTTTGGAAACTCCACCCTTCCGCCCACCTTCCTCTCCTTCCCCTGCCCCCATGGCTTTGCTGCGTGGAGGAAGAGTGGGATATAAATGTCAAGAGAAATGAAATAACTCTACATAGAAAATTAAACTGTATGTTAGTATACTACCTGGAAGAAGCACTCTATGGGAAGCTAAGCAAATAAACTCCTAAGCCAAGAATGTCTGGTGGAAGGAAGGAAGGAAGGAAGGTCTCTTTCCTTAGCTGATTAATTTTTCTGCAGGTTTTTCATCCTACAAATGAAATGCCCAAGCAGCAAGTACATAATTTTAAGAACAGAGAAAGCTGCCTTAGGTCAACTGTCAGACCCTGCTTTCTCTCCCTCATCAGACCTTAGGAACATAGAAAGCTGTTTATACCAAATCAGACCCCACACTTGGTCCATTTAACTCCATATTGTCTGCTCAAGGTTGCAGGCAGGATTCTTGGGCCTGGATTCAACAAATCCTCAGCGCTGAGGATTCCTAGAAGGCATCCAAGCTGAAACATCCAACCATCACACGAAGCTTTTCATTATATTTTCTTCGTGAGATGCAAAATGGAAACAGGAAACTCAGCTTTCCCGCTCACCTCACTCTTCTTCCGGAGTTATGATGAAAAGGAAGCTGACATTGTTGTACGTACAGCTCATATTCAAAACCGACGTCTGGACTTGAGGAAGTTTAAAACAGGAAATCTCTCAGAGATTGTACTTGAAGAACACACAAAGCAGAATTCATAGCCAAACACATTCATGCAGCCCTTTAAAAAAGTAACACAGGAACATAGGAAGCTGCCTTATACTGAGTCAGACCCTTGGTCCATCGAGATCAGTATTTTCTGCACAGACCGGCAGCGGCTTCTCCACGGTTGCAGGCAGGAGTCTCTCTGGGCCCTTTCTGGAGATGCTGCAAGGGAGGGAACCTGGAACCTTCTGCATGCAAGAGTGAAGGTGCTTTTCCCAGAGTGGACCCATCCCCTGAGGGGAATATCTTGCCGTACTCACATACTTAGTCTCCCATTCAAATGCAAACCAGGATGGACCCTGCTTGGCAAAAGGGACGATTTATGCTGGCTACCACAAGACCAGCTTTTTTCCACCCCTTGCTCTCCCCCCGCGCAATAGAAACCACCACTTGAAAAGTGGAGTTGGCAGGGACGGCAGGATGGCTGGCCAACGGGAGACAGAAACGGATGAGGTCTCCACTTCGACAGTCCTTCCACAACCCTTGTGCCTTCCAGCCGCATCCTGCTGCTCTGCTTCCTTTCCCCGCCACCCCACCGCATTCACCTGCTTCTCTTGCTCCCTTTTGCAGCTCAGCCAAACCCCAAGCTCCGACAGCCCCATCTTCCTCCCCAGCGACTCCTTGTGGGACTGGACCATGGCCAAGATGTGGGTGCGCAATGCCGACTTCCATGTCCACCAGAACATCTCCCACCTCCTCCGGACACACCTGTTGGCCGAGGTTTTTGCCATGGCCACCCTGCGGCAGCTGCCCATGTGCCACCCGCTCTTCAAGGTACGGCTGGGATGGCGCAAGAGCTGATGGGAAAGGGTCATGGTGGGATTCTTGGCCCATCCTCGGCCCATCCTGCCATTGGGGTCCAGAGAACTCCCCATAGAGATAAGAGAAGCTCAGAAGGCGATCTTGGTTCCTCTCTTGGCTTTTACACCCATCCAGTAATCCTCTAACAGGGATTCCCAGATGTTGTTGACTGCAATCCCCAGCTGCAATGGCTTCTGTGTAGGGATTCTGGGAATTGTAGTCAACAACATCTGGGAATCCCTGTTGGAGGAGACACTGCACCCGTCACCTGACAAACTCGAAGGCCGCACTTGAGTTCCTCCAGCTGGGAAGTGCTGTGCTGTCCATGGCTGCACATGTGCTATGCCATTTCGGACAGAAGAACCCAAGGCTGTTGAGGCTTTGAGAAGCCGGGGGAAGCTAAGTCTTAAAGGTGGCTGGTGAGGAGGTGGGCGAGGGGGGAACAGATCACACACGCCTCTGCTGAAGGGACTCACCAAGCTGAACACCTCCTGCCAACAATGGATTATGACTTGTCAAGAGTTTCAGAAAGCTCCTGTTTGCTGTCTGACCACAAAGGGGTGTGTGTGTGTGTGTGTGTGTTTGCGTGTGTGTGTTTTGGAAGGGCAATATAGAAATCGAATTATTATTATTAATAATAATAATAATAATAATAATAATAGGGGGAGGGAGGGGCAGGCCACTTCCATGCAAAACTAAAGTGTGGGATATTCAAAATCTTTGCTCAAGTTCCAGGCATAATCTTACTCACAACAGCAACATATAAATACTCTCTGTACATACACACCAAGCAGCCTTGTGTGATCTCCACAGCACCACCTGCTGGCCAGGCCTTGCATTCTGAGAAGAGCCCCACCCCCCGCCAGCTGCCACAAAAGTGGTAATGAAAAGGGACGAGTTCGTCCCAGAATCCAAGAGCTGGCCAGCAGGTGGCACTGCAAAAATCACGCAAGGTCCCTGCTTGGCGTGTGTACAGAGAGGAAGATTGCACTAGGATTTAGTGTGTGGAAGCCTGCAGCCGTGTGTGGACTGGGAATAAGATCAGGCTTAGAACTTGACCAAAAGCTTCGAATATCCTGCACTTTATTGCCGCCTGGAAGTGGCCAGAGAAACACCTGGCAGAGCATCATCCACAGCCAGTCAGCCACATCTGGCCTGATAGTTCCCAACCCACACAAGCCTGTAATGGACTGCTAGGAGTGCTGGATCCAGTGTCCATGTTGGAAGTTGGGCTGCAAAACATTTTGAGTCTCCCTTCCGACCAGCAGTGACTTTTCCCTCTTGCCTTGCTGCAGCTCCTGATCCCCCACTTCCGATACACGCTCCAGATCAACGCTTTAGCCAGAGTCAGGCTCATCAAAGAAGGTGGCATGATGGATCTGGTAAGAACAACAACCTTTTGGCCAGTTGGGGTGTCTGTCCAATGCTTTCCCATGCCCGTCTCCCACCCCACCCCGTTCTTACCACAATAGAATTCAAGATCAAACCAGGGGAAGCATCAAGGAGTGTTAGCTGCCTTGGCCCTCTCCTCCATGACACCACATTAAGAACATAACAACAGCCCTGCTGGATCAGGCCCAAGGAGGCCCACCTAGTCCAGCATCCTGTTTCGCACAGTGGCCCACTAGATGCCACTGGGAGCCCACAGACAGGAGTTGAGGGCATGCCCTCTCTCCTGCTGTGACTCCCCTGCAACTGGTACTCAGAGGCATCCTGCCTCTGAGGCTGGAGGTGGCCTTTAGCCCTCCGACTAGTAGCCATTGATTGACCTCTCCTCCATGAAGTTATCCAACCCCCTCTTAAAGCCATCCAGATTGTTGGCTGTCACCACATCTTGTGGCAGAGAATTCCACAAGTTCATTATGCATTGTATGAAAAAGTACCTCCATTTGCTGGTCCTACATTTCATGGCAATCAATTTCAAGGGATGACCCCTGGTTCTAGTGTTATGCGCGAGGGGCGCTTTCCTGACTAGACCCTACAACGGGGTCAGGACGTCTCTCGGAAGGGTGCTTCCACACTTCCTGCATCGTGACACCGCAGTCCCTACGCGGACAGCAGGGTGCTGTTCACATTTCCAATGCCTTGTTGCGAATTTAATCGCTGCGATATAGAGCAAGGACTTCGTATATCCGGCGTGAAAAAAGTTGCTGTTTATTCGGGTTGTTAGTTGCTGCGAGGCTGCTCCCCTTGCTGTTTACGGCCCAAATGTGACTTGCCCAAACAGAAGCATTTTGCTGCTGTTCCAGCAGCTAGTCTGGAAGAATTTCTCTCTCTCCACTTTCTCCACACCATGCATGATTTTATAGACCTCTATCATGTCTCCCCGCAGTCGTCTTTTTTTCAAAATTAAATAGCATCAGGTGCTGTAGCTTTGCCCCATAAGGAAGGTGCTCTAGGCCCCTGATCATCCTGGTTGCCCTCTTCTGCAATGTTCTCATTGACTTCCCAGCTTTTCAACAACCACAAAAATCCTCACAGCCATTTATATAGCAAAATAATAAGAAAATTGTCCCCTGTCCCAGGAGTGCTCACCATTTTTTTTTAAAGGGGGCGGACATGGACAGAATCCAGTAACTGCTTCTGGAGAGAAGCTATGCTGGACTGAATGAGGATAATCGCCCAGCCCTTGATACATATAAGGCACCCACCACTTTAAATGTGCCTAGCAAGGGATATTTATTTTCTCCAAAGCAATTCATTCATTCCCATAGAGAGAGAGCAACTTGCAATAAATAATTCAAATACAGGGTTTCTGATGCAAATTGCTATTACAGTAGCTACTTACTGGCACTTCTGCCCTGACCAGGACACTGTCCCCTTCCTTGACCAGCTACCCTTTTCCTCTCGCCTGTACAGATCAAATTATCAGTAGCTTGAAGAATAAGCTGCATACATACAATGCTGGGAGCTGGAAGATTTATCACCCTCGAGCTCTGCCCAACACTCTGCACTCCACACAATACACACACACACACACACCACACACAACACAACACAACACTCACATCACATGATCGCCACATACAGACTATGTGTGACCCAAGCTCCTTCTTCCAGGCCACCTCGGCGGGCTTCAAAGGGGTCGTGTCCATTGTGGAGAAAGGTCTTCACGAGATGACCTACGCCTCCCTCTGCCTCCCAGATGATATCGAGGGCCGCGGAGTCGGCTCCATCGCCAACTACTACTACAGGGACGATGCCCTGAAGATCTGGGCAGCCATAGAGAGGTGACGCCAGCCCAGAGGCAGAGGGGATGGGGGAGAGGGAAGGGAGCAAGGCTAGGCAAAATCTACAGGATAGACCCGGATGTGGAGAAGGAGGGAAAGGGAATGTGGGGAATAAGTGGGAATGCTTGGTGCCTTTGAGACTAGGCTGCCATATTGGCACAGGAAAAGGAAGAGGAGGGGAGATACCTGAGCCTCGTTTCCGACATTCCACACAGCTCCCAAATTAATGTACCTGTATGATACATGTTTATCCCATCCACAAAGGTATAACTTTAGGTTTTTGGTGCTGCGTGAAGACCCCCTTGAGGCTTTACACCACACAGCAAGCAGCTGATGGCCAAGGGCTTGTCTCTTTGCTAGAAAGGCAGAGGGAGGGAGGGATGAGAAGATATACCCCAGAACGATTTTTGGGAGGCGATAGGAAAAGGCCAGCAGTTTCTTGGTGCTGGGTCGTGAGTGAAATGGGAGCTGAGCTTGCTGGAGCAGACAATGGATGGGATTGTTCTGAGGGCCAAACTAGATGTTCATTTCAGCATGTGAGTGAGGATAATGGGTTTGTTTTTTAATTCAGAATGGGGACCTCTGGAGATTAGGAGTGCAACATGGGGGGGGGAGTTTAACCCTTTTTCTCTGCCATTGTCCGCTCCAGATTGAGGAGGGAGGGTATTGACGCCAATGGAACCCCCATCCCCACCCCGGCAAATAGCTGCCAATAGGGAGGGCTGATCCACATTGGGACCATGGCAAGAGCAGAGAGTCAAATCCCTCTATCCCCACATTATGGTCCAAATCCATGAGGCCTCCAGTCCAACTGCTATTTATTGAGCGCAAGCACGCAAGCCTCAGTCGCATGCTTAAAGCAATGCCTAGTCTGACCCTGAACAAGTCCATTGGGATTATTTCTGCCTGCGGCTTGGTCAAGATCCGTGACAAGGCAGCCCTAACCATGCAGCAGGCTTTAATGCATCCATCTGGGGATTCAAGACATAGTTAATCCAGCATGTGGGTTCTTCTGTTCCAGCTACGTGTCGGGCATCGTCCAGTTCTATTACAAGAGCGACGACCGTGTCCAAAGTGACTCAGAGCTCCAGGCATGGATTCTGGAGATCTTTGTGGAAGCATTCTTATCCAGAAAGGCCTCAGGACTACCCTCCTCTCTGGAGACCATGGCAGATCTCACAAGGTTCTTGACCGTGGTGATTTTCATCTGCTCAGCTCAACACGCTGCTGTCAACAGTGGCCAGGTGAGACAGAGATTGTGTTTTATTTATTTATTTATTTATTTTTGCATTTATATACCGCCTTTCGTTAAAAAGATAACCCCAAGGCGGTTTACAAAAGTTAAAAACATACAATAAAAAGACAATAAAAACATCATGTTAAAAATATAAAAACATATAAAACAGGCATAAAAACAATACAACAAATACAACAAATGTTGCCAACTCTCCCTCATTTCAGGGATGAAATATTGGTCCCTATAGGGTTTCCCCTATAGGGACAACATTTGTCCCTCATTTATTCAATAGCATATAATTCAATTACATACATGTCAATAATAGGCTTTTGATTACCACTGCATACACCTCCCCTCCAGCCAGACTCCACAAACTAGTGTCCCTCATTCTGGAACTTGTGTCCTTCATTCTGGCAATGAAATGTTGGCAACCCTAGACGGAGAGGCCTCCCCACCCCTCACACACGCACCCTGATTTCCCACGCTGTCAGCAAACACAGCTTCTGTCGGTTTAGTATGCGTGAAGGCAGAGAAAGTATTTACAACTCTTGAAACAGCCCTCCATTGTAGCCTCCTGCCTCTGGTCGGATTTTTGCCATGACTATGCCAGAGAAAAAAGGTGGGGAAACCCTAAAATGCCTCTAAATGTGGGGTTTCCTGGCCCAGCGTATTTCGGCAAGGCCTTTATCAAGAGCTCTTGATCCAATATCTCTCAAAAGTCAGAAAAGGTTCAAGAGGAGGTACTCAGAGGTGCACTTAGGTGATTTTGGAGCCTGGACCTAAAGGCCTTTGGAGCCCCCTCTCCCCGCTGGAGAGCTCCCTCCTGCTGCAAGTTAAGCATCACACACATACACACAGAGTATTTTTAACATATGGGTTATATTGATGCAAATATGCAGTAGCAGAAACACTTCAACACGCAACTTAACGTCTTCCCATTCCACCTGTTTCTCTCCCCACTCCCACATCTGTTGCTAAAGCACCCGGCATAGGTCATAATCACACCTGGCACAGTGCAGGCCAGCAGTGACCACACCACCACCCAGGACAGTCCAAAGAGGATTTGGAGGGGCCCCAGGGGTGGGGAGGCCCTGAACATCGGCCCTGAAGTCCAGGAGTAAGAGCAGCACTGCTTGTGCTACTCTTAGTAACTGAAATCTAATAGATTTTAAAAAAAAATAAAATTCTGGCCTGACACATTTTGTTGAGGCCCTTGAGACCAGGAATATCGTTCCGATTAGAGGTATTTGGGGTTTCAACTCCTTTTTCATCCGGTTTAGTGCTTTCCCCCCTTTTTTGTTCCATTCGCCGTGTCTTGTGGTAGCAAGCATGACTTGTCCCCTTAGCTAAGCAGGGTCTGCCCTGGTTGCATATGAATGGGAGACTCCATGTGTGAGCACTGTAAGATATTCCCCTCACGAGAAGGTTCCCAGTTCCCTCCCTGGCAGCATCTCCAAGATAGGGCTGAGAGAGATTCCTGCCTGCAACCTTGGAGAAGCTGCTGCCAGTCTGGGTAGACAGTACTGAACTAGATAGACCCAGGGTCTGACTCCGTATATGGCAGATTCCTATGTTCCGGCCCCTGGTTTAGAGAGGCCTATAATACTGGTGGGTGTTGTTGATCTTACTTTGCAGTTTGTTATTTGTCGGTTGGTTTCTATGCTGCCTATTTTGCCTGTTAACTGCCATTTTATCCCTGCTAACTGAGCAAAGAGGCTCCTTTTTAAACTGGTGATTCTCTTCTTTTTAGCAGGGGGAGAGCAACTGGCCCTATCCAGCCCCAGCACAGCATCCCTCCAGTGGCTGCTGCTGGTGTCTATCTTTCTTTTTAGATTGTGAGCCCTTTGGGGACAGGGAGACATCTTTATCTATTTATTTTTATTTCTCCATGTAAACTGCTTTGGGAACTTTTGTTGAATAGCGGTATATAAATATTCATAGTAGTAATTTCAATTGTGATTTTATGCCACTTTGAAGGCAGTTTTGAGCTGAAAAGTGGCATATATATTTTTATCATTACTAATAACGTGGAAGTTGAAATGAAATTTGCTTTTGCACAGGGTGAATTTTGCCCATGATGGCTCAGATCTGGCCACCTTGAATGACATCGAAATTGTTGCCTCCCATGCATAGCGGTGGGCCTCTATTAAATTTAAGGATTGCTTTAACATGGTGGTGCATCCCTTGTCCACAGTATGACTACGGAGCATGGATCCCCAACATCCCGCCCTCCATGAGGAGACCCCCGCCCAAGGTGAAGGGTATGGAGACCTTGGAGAGCATTCTGGAGACCATTCCGCAAGTTAACGTCACCTGCATTGCCCTGAGTTCTCTGTGGTTGCTAAGCAATGAGGCAGGGGACAGGGTAAGACTCTGCTTGGTGGCAAAAATCTTTTTTTTTTTTTAATATCCAGCATTTCTGTGGAAAAAATGTTGAGTGACCAGATGTGCATTTTGCTACTGAAATGTTGAGTTTTACTCTCAAAATGGGACTTTTAGCAGCATTTTGAAACATTTTTTTTAAACTGGCTGATCCCCAAATTAAGCCCTGCACAATGAACAAAGGGTATGCTAGCTCAAGAAGATTACATAGCTTCACAAAGTCATGGAGAAGACTGAAATTGCACTATTGCACAAAAGCCGGTGTGGTGTAGTGTAGTGGTTAGAGCGTTGGACTAAGACCAGGGAGACCCCATTCAGAACAAATTTAAGGCCATTCACTTCTCTCTCAGCCTAAGCGACCTCACAGGGTGGCTGGGAGGATAAACATTACATGTACACCACTCTGGTCTTGTGGTAGCAGACATGACTTGTCCCCTTTGCTAAGCAGGGCCCACCCTGGTTTGCATTTGAATGGGAGACTATTTAAGTGTGTGGGCACTGTAAGATATTCACCTCAGAGGGTGGGGCTTCTCTGGGAAAAGCACTTGCATGCAGAAGGTTCCAAGTTCCCTCCCTGGCAGCATCTCCAAGATAGAGATTCCTGCCTGCAACCTTGGAGAAGCCATTGCCAGTCTGTGAAGACAATACTGAGCTAGCTGGACCAAGGGTCTGGCAGCTTCCTATGTTCCATTCTGGGGTCCTTGGAGGAAGAGTGGGATATAAATAAATAAAGTTTCTTGGGAAACATATTAGGCACACCAGAAGTCACATGCCTTGTTGTGCACAACACTTGCCAATCAATCTTTATTGATCTAGTCACTGACCAGTAGAAGTAAATACACTTACCAGTATATAAGTAATCTGAATACATACCATATACAGAATAAAAAGAAATACAAAAGCTGTATAATAAATAGTAGAAATAATTCATAAGATTATACTGCTAATAAAACCTTACCGATTACGTTATTAAGTCATAATAATGTTATAAAATCATAATCATGTTATAAAATCATAATATTAAATTACTAGTGTTTTTAGGCCTGTTGTAATAACGGGCGCTAGTAGGGGAGAGTTCCCCCCCCGCCCCACTCCCTCTGGCCTTCCCCCCCCCCCCGCCCTCCCAGCTGCCCGAGACCTCCTTACCCGAAGCAGCCCGCGACAGTCGGGCGAACTAAAAGCAGTTTTTGCGAAGAAGAGAGGAGCTCCCGAACAGAGCTCCTCTCTGTGCTAAGCCTCTTCCCGAAGTGGTGCTTTGGGCGCAAAGGACGCCTATTGCGTCCATAGCAGCAGTTTGGGCATTGGCTTAGCACAGAGAGGAGCTCTGTTCGGGAGCTCCTCTCTTCTTCGCAAAAACTGCTTTTAGTTCGCCCGACTGTCGCGGGCTACTTCAGGTAAGGAGGTCTTGGGCAGCTGGGAGGGCGGTTGGCGGCCGTGGCGGCGGCTGCGGAGGCATTCTCCTGGGCCATTTTGGCCCTTAATCATTTGGAGGGGGGAGCGGGGAAGGCGAATTTGGGCAGCTGGGAGGGCGGGAGAGCGGGCAGCGGCGGCGGCTGGGCGGACTCTGGGGGCGCCGCTGCCGGTCCAGTCCGGGCCGCCCCCGCCTCACATTCCCGGCCGGTTTCCCCGGCCGGGCAAGGGCCCCAAGAACTCCCAGCCGCCTGGCTGCGGCGGCGGTGCCAGGCCTCGGCGGCGGCTCCGCCACCACCTCGGCCAGCTTCCCCCGCCGCCTCCTCCCCCCGCCCGGCTTCGGCGGTGCGGCCAGGCCGCAGCCATGGCTCCGCCGCGCCTTGGCCACGCCTCGGCCAGTGTCCCCCTCCTCCGCAGTCCCGGCTTCTTCGGGGCGGCTGTTTCTGGCCGCCCAAGATGGCCGCCGGGTCCTGCCTGTCGTGCCTGCCTTGCTCTGTTCTGGGCATGCGCTCCGCGCATGCCTAAAACAGGCGAGGCACGAACGCACGCTTGGTGTCTGTCCACGGACGGACACCAAGCGTTTTATTAGAGAGGATGTCATTAAATTAATCACATTATTAAAAGGAAAAATCTGTTACTAAAGTCTGATCACTTAATAAACAGTACTATTTATTAAGTATATTTATCATCGAGACAGCATGGATAACATCTCCTGACGAATTCTACTGGCTATCAGACAGAACTTAAGTACTTTATATGAAATGTCATCATCCTAGTCAGAAGATAGCATACATAAAATTTATTCAGTTGGCCTGGAAAATCTGTTAAAACTCCAGACTTAGCTCAGCTAGCTAGCAGCCCAACAGCCTTGCTTAGTCTGGGTGTCAGCCAGAGACTTTTGTGGGAAATTCACAGAATGTTTAAAAAGGACCCTCAGTTTCAGGGGCAAAGCCTGCATTTTGCTATTCAAATATCAATTTTGCCCCGCAATTTAATTGTTTTGCCCCAAATGGAGGCCATCCTTGAAGTTTTAGATCCGGATTATTTTAGGGCTCTGAATGTGAGAAGCTCACTGTGACCTAAATGTGAGTCAAACAGGGATGTTCAAACCCCCATCACCATGGATTTATCCTTAATCTTTTTCAGAGGCCTTTGGGATCCTTTCCAGATGAACATTTTGTCGAGGATGAGCCAAAGAGGCTTATTGTGGCTTTTCAGGATCGCCTGGCTGAGATTTCAAAGGAAATTGAGGAAAGGAACAAGGTTCTTCCCCTCCCATACAACTACCTAAACCCTCTTTACATCGAGAACAGCATCTCAATTTAGGTCCTGCTCCCAGGTGATGAGGGATGTCTCACTGAAATTTGTAATTCCCTGCTGTGGGTTGCAAATCTGTTCCATCTCATCATGTTTGACTGCCCAAGAGTATTTCTCCGACTCGGAATGAAAAACGATGTTTTTGCGAGATCCTGCAGATGCACGGTCGGCTTTCAGCAGATCAAGCAGAGAGGTGCATGCCCAACATTTTTTAAAATGTTAAAGCTCTTGCTGAAAACTTTGTTGATTTCTGGGAAACTATGTAAACTACAAAGCCAGCTGATGCAGAGAACTAAAGAGATCTTTAATATTCACCTTTCACTCTCAGTGAAACTTGCACTGATTCCTGTGAACTAACTGACCAGACTGCCTGACTAGTGACTACTGCTTGGCTATTCTTGAGTATGTTCTCTATTTGGGTCCATTCCCTTAATTGATCCTTGCAAATTTTGGTGGAATTACTGCTCTCATCCACATCCAAAACCCTTTCTTGTTGCTGAGTATGTTTGTTTTTGGACCAAAGAGAGATGGCTGAATGGTATCATGGTCCTCTGCTGTGCCTGGTGCTGGGAACTACAATTCCCAGGGTTTAATGTGATAAGGCACATAAACACAGCACGTTCAGTGCACTTCTGGGATCTCACCTGTGGAGGTGCTGAAGGAGTGATGCTCATTGCTGTGAAGTAATTGTAGCCAGAGCACAGAGCTGCCCCTTCACTCCCGGCTACACCTCTTCCAGTTCCACCTCATGAAGGAAGCTTATCTCTCGAGTATTCAAGTGCCTGGGGAATGCAGAACCTGTCGGGCTGATCTCCAGCATTCCCAGCCTTCATTGGAAGAAGATTCTGGTTCCTGCCCCACCCTAGAACACAATCCTTCCATTCAGATTTTTAAAAGAAACATCAGGTTTTAGTGATGGTGGTGGTGAGACAATTCATCTGGGGGAGTGGGGGCGGGATAAGATTTTTATTGAGGGATCAAGACCCATTTCTGGATGTATTTGAGAGTAGAATAGAAAAAGGCCACCCATTTGAAGAACATTGATTGGGCTTGTTTGCTAGCGCAATGGGCAGTCACCTCTCTGTCACCTCTGGTAAAGGTAAAATGTGCCGTCAGTCGATTTCGACTCCTGGCGCCCGCAGAGGCCTGTGGTTGTCTTTGGTAGAATACAGGAGGGGTTTACCATTGCCTCCTTCTGCACAGTATGAGATGATGCTTTTCAGCATCTTCCTATATCGCTGCTGCCCAGTATAGGTGTTTTCCCATTGTCTGGGACAAATACCAGCAGGGATTCAAACCAGCAACCTTCTGCTTGTTAGTCAAGCATTTCCCCACTGCGCCACTTTAAGGTGGCTGTTTAAGAAAGGGGATTTCTGCCTTAGGTGTGCATACCCAGTACCAAGGTTCAGTTCATTGTCCTTAGGCCAGGGATTCTCAAACTTGGGTCCCCAGATGTTGCTGGGCTACACAGCTCCCATCATCCCCAGTCCCAATGGCCAAAGCCTGGGGGTGATGGGAGTTGTAGTCCAGCAACATCTGGGGAGCCAGTTAGAGAACCTTAGAGAACCCTTAGGCCCTCCATGGGTAGAATCAGTGGCTGGCTAGAATTCTAGGTGCTCCTCAGGACAGGCGTTCTCAAGCTTGCATCCCCAGATGTTGCTGGAGGATAACTCCCATCCTCTGGCTATTCTGGATGGGGATGATGGGAATTGTAGTCCAACAACATCTGGGGACCCACACTGGGCAACCTAAGGAATAATCATATGTGGTCTGAAAAAAATGTGATTGATTGATTAAGTGCTGTCAAGTCGGTGTCAACTCTTAGCGACCACATAGATAGATTCTCTTCAGGATGACCTGTCTTCAACTTGGCCTTTAAGGTCTCTCGGTGGTGCATTCGTTGCTGTTGTGATCGAGTCCATCCACCTTGCTGTTGGTCGTCCTCTTCTTCTCTTGCCTTCAACGTTCCCCAGCATTATGGACTTCTCAAGGGAGCTGGGTCTTTGCATAATGTGTCCGAAGTAGGATAGTTTGAGCCTGGTCATTTGTGCCTTGAGGGAAAATTCTGGATTGATCTGTTCTATGATCCATTTGTTTGTTTTCCTGGCTGTCTTCTCCAGCACCAAAGTTCAAAAGCGTCAGTACTTTTTCTATCTTGCTTCTTCAAGGTCCAGCTTTCGCATCCATAGAGTGTCACAGGAAAAACCATTGTCCAAATATTTCTAGTCTTTGTAGACATAGACACGTCACGGCATCTAAATATCCTTTCCAAGGCCTTCATTGCAACCCTACCAAGTGCTAGTCTGTGGTGTATTTCTTGACTGCTGGATTCTTGACTGTTGATGATCAATCCTAAAAGCAGAAGCTATCCACCACTTCAGTGTCTTCAGTATCAATTCTGAAAAAGAATGAAAAGAATATATACATTCTTTCATGAGAATGTATACATTCTTCCATTGAATACATCCAATGAAAAGAATGTATAGCCTCCTTATATGGTGTCCTGCCTTAAATGTGCAACACATAAAGAACAGAAGCAAGATAACGATCATGCTGAACCCGTGAATCAAGTTAAGCTAGTCTTGCCACCCACTATTGGGTTGACAACACATGATTCCTGGCAGCTCGGGAAGCAGAATGCGGATCACTGAACGTGGATTCTAATATGGAGGAGGAAGATGAAGAGGAGGAGGAGGAGGAAGAAGGATCTTAGTCTTCCTCCCACAGGATTCTTCTACTTCAAAATACAGGGTCAGAGTACATTTGAATGCTTCTCAGTGCCCAGAGTTGCAGACATGTAGAAAGCAATCACTTCAGGGAGAAAGGTAGGCATTAATATCTTGATCTGCTAGCTTTCCACTGACAGAGCATTGTTGGCATGGGGGGGGTGCTTTGAAACATGCAAGACCCTCCTCTGCAGAGGTGCAGTATGTGTGTTAGGGCTGAGCCATGGGCAGCTTCCTCCAACTGCCCTAGGACCCAAGGTCAAGACTGGGAGGCCCTGCAGGCAACTGGGCATCGAGGGGCAGGAGAGAAGGTGAGAGTCAGGATCAAAGCTGGGGGTTGGGCGTTGGGTGGGCTGACTAGGACCACACTAGGGCCACACAGCAAGCTGTAGGCCAGGGGCGGATGTAGGGATCAAGAGGCAAGCTGGAGATCATGAACTGTCATGGCCCTTGACCCCAGGCTCCCTCAGTTGAGAGATGAGGTGGAACATGCAGGGGATGCAATGGGGTGGGGAAAAGCTGTGATCCAGATCCTGGATGACCCTGTGCCACTGGGACCTGCCACACCAGGAGAAGCCGAGCCAGCGTCCCTACCATAACCAGAGGCCATCGTCCCCCGACTCAGAGGAGTCCCCTGAGAACCTACCAGTCTTAGCCAAGGCTCCCTAGTATTGCCATAGCAGTGGTTGGGCAAGGCCTCTTTAAGCAGCACAGCCTTTCCTAGGGGAAGGGTGAGGTCAGTGTCACTCCGCCTGGGGAGCAGTAGTCAGTCCGATGTGAGGAAATGCCGGAGCAACGTCCCTTTTCTGCTGCCGTGCCCAGCTCCTGTGTCCCTGCTGAGCGTTGGCCAAGGTTCTGACTCATGCCCACGGAGCTGTCCAGGGTCTGGTGAGGTCTTTGAGTCCTTCTTGGCAGAGACCTTGACTTAGCCTGGAACAGGGAAGCAACTGGGTCATCTAGGAGAGACCATATTACTCCCGGATTGAAGGAGTTACACTGGCTGCCAATATGTTTCCGGGCAAAATACAAGGTGTTGGTCATAACCTATAAAGCCCTAAACAGCTTGGGCCCTGGGTTTTTAAGAGAACGGCTTCTTCATAATGAACCCCGCCGCCCATTGAGATCATCAGGAAAGGTCCGTATGCATTTGCCACTGGCTCGTCTGGTGGCTACTCAGGGACGGGCCTTCTCCGTTGCTGCCCCGAGGCTTTGGAATGCGTTCCCTAGTGCAATAAGAGTCTCCCCATCTCTGACATCCTTTTAAAAGTCCTTAAAGACGCATTTCTTCACCCAGGCTTTTAACTGATATTGTTTTGAATGTTGTTTTTAGAATATCGTTTTAAGAGTTTTAAATTGTGTTTTACATTTCTTGCTTTTAAATTTTTGTTTTGTTTTTAATTAATGTTTTACTTTTTTAATCTTGTTGTAAACCACCCAGAGACATAAGTTTTGGGTGGTGTAAAAATATGATAGATAAATAAATAAAAATAAATAAGTAGCCGAGCCAGAAAAAAGAGAGACAGAAACGCAGCAGGACCAAGGAGACCTCAAAAAAACCCCAAAAAACTCCAGATAGGCAGCTTCTTATACCTTTCCTGTTGTAAGAGGAGCCTGTGGTTGACCCCATGGGATGGGACTTATCTAGGGCATGCAGGCTCAGAACCTGGATGGGGCTTTAGCTCAATGGAAGGGCATCTGCTCTGCATGCTGGCAACATCTCCAGGTAGAGACTCCTGCCGGATACCTCAGAGCGCTGCTGCCAGTAAGTGCAGACAATGCTGAGATGAAAAGTTTGACTTGGGAGAAGGCGGATTCTCCTCTTTCTAAAATCAAAATGTAGCTTTCTCTTCTGCCATAGAAGAATGGGTGCCCAGCATTAGGCACGACTGAAGTTTTAGGTCGGGTTAAAAAAAAAATCATGTAAAATATCATGAGTTTGTTATGAAATAAAATGACATCATCATGTGATATATGTTTTGCACGCCCATTAAAAAAAAAAAAAGGTAGCCACTGTCTGAATTTGTATCCAAAATGTCAGCTTCCAAATGATAATTCCATTGTAAGGGATACTTTTTGAAAAGCACGCCGATCTTAAGGTTTGCTGGGATGTTCTTAAGGCTATGATTAGCAGAGTTTCTGTTTTTGTGGTTTCATTATTATGGTTTCTTAGGATGTTTTGTTGTTCAGTGTTATTGTTTTGTTTTCCCATGCTACTTATTTTAAGCCATCTTGAAGATGTTTTTGTAAACGGAAAGGTGGAGGGCAGCCATGTAATATCAAAACTTCAATACTGTTTCTTTACAGTGGCATCTATTATTAGGATTTTTTTAAAATAACTGGATGAAAATTATATACATTTGAACATTTCCAAGTTCATTCACATAGATCTGTTCAGTCCCCAACTCCTCCCACTCTGGGGCACCCCAACCCTATACTTCATCTTCACCATATCTCCAGCCATCTTTCTAGTATATCTCCAGGGTCCATGGCTCTATGGAAGGCACCAAGGGGATTAGGCCAAGGAAGAGATGCCCCCACTCCCTCCACCACCATGACAGCTCCAAGGCAGAGAAGGCTCTTGGCCTGCTTTTTGCTGCACTGCAGTGCCACTCAGAAAATGGCCAGAGAAGGTACTGTGTTTCCCCAGACCTGTTTCTCTTCTCTCATATTTTCAAACATACACTTTCTCTCCCCCCCCCCCACATCTCACTTCCCCAATGCACGGAAACACTGACGGAATTGTTCACCACTCCACAGCCCATAACTCTGCATGGCCCCATGCGCACAACTTTGCATTTCGGGGGGACATAGGAAGCTGTTGTCTACTGAGTCAGACCTTTGGTCCATCTAGCTCAGTCTTGGCTACACAGACTGGCAGCGGCTTCTCCAAAGTTGCACGCAGGCGCCTCTCACAGCAGTATCTTGTAGATGCCAGGGAAGGCACTCGGAACCCTCTGCAGGCAAGCAGGCAGGTTCTCTTCCCAGAATGTGATCTCTTCCAGTGCTCACACATGTAGACTCCCATTCAAATGCAAAGCAGGGTAGACCCTGCTTAGCAAGGGGGACAAGTCATGGTGCCTACCACAAGCATGGCTGCAACCCACAAGCATCTCTCCTCCCTTAGACTGGGGGTGTGGCTGCCAAGATGGTCTCTGTTGGTCCTTGATCAAGCAAAGACCAGGAGCAGTCACGAAGTGAAACCAGCAAAGAAACAGGGGAAAAAATTCCTTCCGTGACTATGAAAATGTATGTAATGAGAAATCAAACATAAAAAATGTAACTCAACATGAAAAACGTATATTCGAAAGGAAGGGTCAATATTAAATGACCAATACACATATACAAAAAACACAAACCAGTAATAAATAACCAATAACATGAATGAACAAGCGTTATGAAACTAAATTGAGTAACTTGACACTAATAATGCATAATGAAAACCAGTCAATAATAAATGGTATACCAAAAGCCTTCTCACATAACTGAATGCATCAGTGATAACATGTCCTGCTAGGCTGTGTCCAGCTTATGAAAGTAGATACCGGTCTTTATGTCAGTTGGGAGGCTGATGACGCTTTGGTGAGCGAAACGGCTTTTATCCAGAAGAGTCGTCAACGTTGATTTATGAACGACTTCGATCCATCTAGTCCGCTTTTCTTCGCATACGTTGATTTATGAACAACACCGATTCATCCAGTTTGTTTCTCCTCGCAAGGGCATGCAGAGGGTGGTACTGTACAATCGGTGCTGAACATTTTGCCATTGTGGACACTTTCATCTCCTCCTGGGACTACATCTGACTCAGCGCATTTGTTATTTACAACCCATCATGTTACATAACTCTGCCCTCTCCATCGTGCTGCCCTATATTTGGCTGGGCCCCATCTTCCCCTTTTGATTACCACTTTTGTACATGCTATCACTGATGGATTTTCATGCTGAGTTACATTTTTTATGTTTGATTTCTCATTACATACATTTTCATAGTCACGGAAGGATTTTTTTTTTCTGTTTCTTTGCTGGTCCTTGATCAAGGGCAATGTGAGGAAAGGCCCTCATTGCCAATGACAGAGAAAGTGATAAAGCCTCGGGAGGAAAATGCACTTTACTTAAACTCAGGAGTTCTGAACCTTGGGTCCCCAGATGTGTTGGGTGGCAACTGCCATCTTCCTCAACTACTGTGGCTAGCGAGGATGGGAGTTTCCATCCAAGCCCATCTGGGGACCCAGGGTTCGGAACTCTTGCTTTGAGGAATAAACACAGGACTCTAATGCCACATTGGTGTCATTCTGCCCATGCATCGTTGGAAAGCCTTTCTCCAAACTGACAGTACAGAACCAGCCCTCTGCGATACTCAGTGGGGCTTCCAGAGGGTGTCACTGCTCTCAGTATCGATGTGTTTTGTGTGTTCGGTTTCCCCCCCCTTGTTTTTTTTTTCCTGGATGTTGGAGATGAGAGGAGAATATTTCCCTTTCTTGGTAAAGGAACATTCCAAGGGGAGTGACTGAGATTTTATTTATTTATTTATTTATTTATTTATTTATGTTTACGTTTTATATCCCGCTCTTCCTCCAAGGAGCCCAGAGCGATGTACTACATACTGAAGTTTCTCCTCACAACAACCCTGTGAAGTAGGTTAGGCTGAGAGAGAAGTGACTGGCCCAGAGTCACCCCGCAAGTATCATGGCTGGATGGGGATTTGAACGCAGGTCTCCCCGGTCCTAGTCCAGCACTCTAACCACTACACCATGTTGGCTCTCTATTGCTAGGAGTCTAGTGGTCTCTGGAAGTACATGACTTGGGGCAGTGTGGTGGGGAGCCCTCATCCTGCAAATGGGGTGGCCCAGCTGAAACCTGGGGGTGGGGGAGTGAAAGGGAACGATGCCAGAACTCCCCACTGCAGCCCAGCATACAAAACAGTAGAGCAGAAGTGTTTGGAGGCAGACTAGGCTGCCTGGTCTCAAACGGGCTGTCCCAAATGTCTGCTACCCACAGCCTCCAGAACAGACCTGTCACTTGTGCAGTAAACCTGTATTTGCTGCCGGCCTGGGATTGCAGAAACAGGAAAGGTGAGGCTGTGTCCAGTGCCTAGCAGGCTACGGTTTGTGGCTGGAAGTTTCCTGTATTTCTCATGCATCTGGCTTCAAGAGGCTTGTTATACACAAAGGTTGCAGTGGAAGATGCAGGCAGGGGGTGCGAGACAGAGAGAGAGAGAGAGAGAGAGAGAGGTGGAGAACTTCAAAGGGAGACCTCAAAGTAGAGATGTGCACAAAACCAGTTTGCTCAGTTCAGTTCATGTCTGAACTGGACTCGAAACAAACTGGGCATGTTCAGTTTTGGCCCCCAAACAGACCACCCCCGGCTTGTCTCGTTTTTGTTTGTTTTAAAAAACAACTTTTTAAAAACAACACACTGCCTCGGGGGGGGGAGATTTGCTGCTGCAGCTGTAGGAGATCTCTGGCAGCCCCCCACCCACCCCATAGTCATGACTTGGCCATACAGATGGCCAGTGTGCATGCGTGGTGGCCTCCAAAAGGGCCGCTGCCAGCGGAGAGAGCCCTGGAACGGGCCAAAAATGGCCCGAACTCAATTGGACCATTTGAAACCCCGGGGGGGGGGGCTCGCACATCCCTACCTCAGAGCTGAAGAGCCTGGAGCAAGTACAGGGAAGGGAAAGGAGGTGGGTTCCGGAGGAGGGTTTGCTGAAAAGAGCCTGTGCTGTGCTAATGAATCCTCATTAGTATGGGGTTTGAAATGTTCATTTTTCATTGCTCACAACTCACATTCTCATTGATCGCTGCAGTCACACAGGGCGCCATGCTTGGGATGTGGGGGTTACCGCTGCACTCAAATGATAAACTATTAATGTTAAATTGTAACCAATGGGACTATTTGGGAGTAGGAAGTCAAACACATGTGTAAAAAATCATTACTCCAGATGATGGTTAAATATTAACAGTCTCTTGTAAGAGTCAAGAACATAAATATGAGCAAAATGTCTGTATTTTATAAGGACAATTGCTAGGGGATAACTAATTTAACTGCCACTGAACTCCTGTTGGTAGAAAAAAACATTTCCAAGCAAGACTGTTATTCTACTTAAACCCACAAGGACGTTGCTGCTGTAAAAATATATTGAAATAACAGTATTGTAGACCGATTTTTAGGCATATAGTACTTAAGCCAGTTTAGATAGGGTTTAACTAACTGAGGGATGCTCACACATCAAGTTCCCTGCATGTGTGCCCTGGTCTGTGTGATTCGTCACAGGAGAGAGAGAGAGAGAGAGAGAGAGAAGCAACGAGGGCCCCACCCAGGAAAGCGCCCACAAGATTGCACAAGGCCTTCGAACCAGTTTATTGGTGCAATTTGGATGCCAGCAGCCGTGTGCGAAGCAAAGCCAGGAGCTCTGTTGCTGTAGAACTTGTGCAACTGAGATCTAGGGACTGATCCTAGCAGCACCCCTCTTCTCCCACTTCACGGGGCAGCAGCCAGTCTGCAGCTCAGACACGCCAGCAAAGAACAGGTTAGCCAGGGGTGGATGGTGCAGACAGCTACCCTTGGGGAGAAGCAGAGAGACATTCTTTCCACTTGCCTCAGAGACCGCACAAGTCTCCCATCTGTCCTTGCAGTCTGAGGTCTCTTTTGCCCTCTTCCAAATGGCCACCTATAAGGTCCAGGTGGCTACTGGCAATCTCTTGCTGGCAGGCACCTACAGCAGCGTCTCCATCACCCTGGTCGGGGCTCGAGGGGAGAGCCCCAAACACCGGCTGGATCATCTGGGACGGGATTTTGTTCCTGGGGCCGTAAGTATTCTGTGAGCGTGCACAGACTAGACTGGGATGGTTCCAGGGATTAAGAGGACAACCTGGAGATCTGCAGCTTGGCTGGCTTTATTTCTTGGTCCGCGTTAAAGCTGGAAAACATTGGCAGGGAGGGAGAAAAACTGGGAGCAAAATACCCATCTCTCAACCACATCATCGTGGCTGATCACTGGAAGGCACTCCATGTGAGGCTGCCTGTGAAGAGTATTTGGAAGCTGCAGATGGCCCAAAATGCAGCGACCAGTGTTTTGTCCAAAGTGGGATCGATCATATTACGCCCAATTTGCAAGAGCTACACAAGGGCTGACAGTTTGTTTCCAAGTCCAGTTGAAGGGGGTGGTTATAACCTTTAAAGCCCTTCATGCACCAGTTCAGGGGCATAGCAAGGTTGTAGTGGGCCCAGAGACAAGATTTTAAAATCCCCACCACCACCACATCATCCTAAATTATTATTTTTAAGGTTTTGTAAATTGTGGATGATGCAAGTCATTTAATGCTGCTAGAGAAAGACATGCTGTTCTGGTAGCTCCAGGTCTCAACACTCACATCCATTTCAGAGGATGAATACCACTGAAGGAAGCCTGGGTGGGTGCGTGGCTGGGGGGGGGGAGTCATGTGACTTGCCTCTGCCCCCCCCAGGCAGTGGGCCCCCAGACAACTGTCTCCCCTTGCCCTATTATAGTTACGCCCCTGCACCGGTTCTCTAACTTGGGTTGTTGATGGACTGCAACTCCCATCATCCCCAGCCTCAATGGCCCAAGGCTAATGTCCACCCAAGTCTGACAACCCTGGCCTTAATGATTCGGGGCCCGTGACCCAGGCCTTTGACCCTTAAGGAGGGCTGTTCCTCATACAATGCTGCTCGCGTTGTGGTGTTTTATTGATGGGTGTTTTAAATTAATTGTTTATGGCTTTTATTGTTGTTGTGTTTTAACATGCTTGTGGACTGCCTTGTTATGATCATTGTTATGGAAGGCAGAGTGAAAAACCTAACCATAAATAAATACTCCTACCTTCTCGTGAAAATATGTGCAATTATTTCCTTCTTACTCACGCTTAAAACTACTCACAATTAGTAACATGGGAAGCTGCCATATACTGCGTCAGACCCTTGGTCCATCTAGCCCAGTATTGCCTACACAGACTGGCAACAGCTTCTCCAAGGTTGCAGGCAGGAATCTCTCTCAGCCCTTTCTTGGAGATGCTGCTGCCAGGGAGGGAATTTGGAACCTTCTGCTCTTCCCAGAGCGGCTCCGTCCCCTGAGGGGAATATCTTACAGTGCTCACACATCAAGTCTCCCTTTCATATACAACCAGGGCAGACCCTGCTTAGCTAAGGGGACAAGTCATGCTGGCTCCCACAAGACCAGCTCTCTACAAATGCTAACGTTAGAAGCATGCAGAAAAGAAAACAGGATGTGCAGCATTGGACACGGCCAATGAAGGGTTAAAAAGCACTGTCTTAAATTGTCTCTACAAGACTCAGCATCCTAAAGACCCAAATTTTGAGCACCTGGACAGATTTCCAAACTTGTGGTTGCAATTTCAGTGTGCATGTGTTGCTGTGTGTGCCCCACTCTCCCCAGCTGATCAGCAGTCCCACAGCCATACCTGGGTTTAGTTTCCGTAGCATATGAGAGATCAGTGGAGGCTTCTGGGGTCTTTATAATATTTGCCATATTCACAAAAGGGCAAATGGGGTTCCTAAAAACAGGCTTCAGATGAGAAAGAGTCATCAGAGTCATTTTAATTAGTTTTCATTGTTCTAATGCTCTAACCTGGTTTTCAGGGTTTTAATTGCTCTTATTGTTTGTTTTCGAAGATGTTTTAATTGTTAATTGGTGTTTATATTTATTGTTTTGATTGTTGTTAGTTGTAATGGTTTCTGTTTTAATTGTAAACCGCCCTGAGCCTTTTCTGAAGGGCGGTATAACAATCGAATAAATAAATAATAAATAAATAAGGGGGGGTGCAGAAGGAGAGAGGGAGGGAGAGAGTATATATGGGAGAACCTCCACGTTCACAGGGGTTCTGTTCTCTGCGGCTACCACAGGTACAGGGACCTCAAAAACAAGAGGCATTCAGGCAATGGAATTGGAGGGATTAGATTCCAGGAGGTCGGAAAAATGTTATCAAAGGGTGGGGGAGGAATGGCCTTAAAAATGAGGGGGGAATGGCCTACCATGATCCACGGCTACCCAGCAGGACAGCAATGCCCCCCAATAGCAAAAAGAAAATCGGCCAGAAATTGTGGGGTTTTGCCTTTTTTTTTCCTTCACCTGCAAAAGGAGCCATTTTGAGGCTCCCGATCTTAAAATGGTGGCCAGAAATGACCTCCGAGGTCATTTCCGGCCACTCTCAACCCATGAATACATGAAAACAAATCCCGTTGTTGCCTATTTTTTTCCACCTATACCGAGGTTGGGTGCCAATTCACTGACTGCGGATACGCAAAACTGCAGGTATGAAGTCCGCAAGTAAGGTTCTTCTGCACGTGCTTAGGAAAATAGGAACACAGGAAGCCGCCTTCTACTGAGTCAGACCCTTGGTCCATCTAACTCCATATTATTGTTAACACAGACTGGCAGTGGCTTCTTCTCCAAGGCTGCAGGCAGGAGTCTCTCCCAGCCTTATCTTGGAGATACTGACAGGGAAGGAACTTGGGACCTTCTGCACGCAAGCAGGCAGGTGTCTTACCATGCCCACATACGTTGTCTCCCATCCAAATGCGAACCAGGGTGGACCCTGCTGAGCAAAGGAGACAATTCATGCTGGCCACCACGAGAGCAACTCTCCACCACACTCAAGAGGCTCGTCCACACAACTGTAAGGTCGGAGGAGATCCCAGTCAGGGTCGGAGAGCCCCATTCATCAAGGAAGCCCTGAGCTCTGCCTCACCCCAGCAGGCGAAAGGCCCGTTCAAAGGACCAGCTGCAGCCCTGAACAGACAAGCAATAAATACCTGACAATGAAATAAGTTATACTAGCTGGCCCGGCGCAGAGCATCTGTGCGCTAGTTCTCCCGGTCTCTTCCCCCACCCCCGCTGATCCAGCCGTCCCCCCCAGTCACCCCCTGCCATCCAGGATGGCAGGGGAGGCAGTGAAACCTCCTTCCTGCCCTCTCACCAGCCAATTCGGCCCCTTGCCCAGCCTCCCCCCTGCCTCACTTCCCTCCCCTGCCTTAAACCACCCCATGGCGGCAGAGAGGATGGGTGCTGACGGGGTGCTGGCGGCGGAGATGGTAGTGAAAGCTCCTTCCATGGGCCCACCTGCCACCCAAATGGCTCCACCGCCATCCTCGCCTTGGACAAAGGTTGCATGTACAAGCCACGCCCCTACATTTTCATTGGTGGGGGCGTGGCTTGTGGTAGCCAGCATGACTTGTCCCCTTAGCTAAGCAGGGTCCACCCTGGTTAAAAATGAATGGGAGACTAGAAGTGTGAGCAGCACTGTAAGATCTTCCCCTCAGGATGGAGCCACTCTGGGAAGAGCATCTAGGTTCCAAGTTCCCTCCCTGGCAGCATCTCCAAGATAGGGCTGAGAGAAATTCCTGCCTGCAACCTTGGAGAAGCCACTGCCAGTCTGTGAAGACTATACTGAGCTAGATAGACCAATGGTCTGACTCAGTATTTGGCAGCTTCCTATGTTCCTATTTTCACGTATAACCTTCGTGTTTTATAGAGAGAGATTATACATGGAATAGGAATATACAGACAAACAGGATGCATTGAGGTGATCCTTTACAAACAACGATCCAATACCAACAACAAAAATTAAACAATGCCAAATCTGTAGCGCTAAGATCAAGTTTCGAAATCTTCCTCAGTCAATGAAATACAATCAATAATCCAGCCACTTATTTTGTGAATTATAAGCACATAGCAGAGTCCTCCTTAAATCCAAAGGGAGCAAGTAGGCTTGAAGTTTTACTCAGTAGACCGAGAAAGTATTTCACAATCTTCAGATGCTAGGGATCTTTCCCAGATGCTGCCAGGGCACTTTCCAGATCAGATCCTGCAACGGGGTCACGTCGGATCTCGGAAGTGGGCTTTCACACTTCCTGCGTTGTGACACCGCTGTCCCTACACAGACAGCAGGGTGCCGTTCATGTTGCCAATGCCTTGTCTCGAAATCGCTGTCTTAAAATTGCTTGTCTTAATCGCTTGTCTTAAAATCGCTTGTCTTAAAATCACTGTTTGAAGAGATTTAATCGCTCGGATTTAAGAGCTAGGACGTCATATATCCAGCATAAGAAAGTTATTGCTTTTTCGAGTCCTTAGTTGCTGCGAGACTGCTCCCCCTACAGTTTACGTTTCGAGTGTGACTTGCCTGGACGGAGGCATTTTGCTGCTGTTGAGCAGCTAGGAAAGCACCCAGGAAAGTGGGTGCTTTCCAGGAAAGCACCCAGGGGTTGGACCTGGGACCTAGGAAGCCCATGCAGGGATTTCAAAGGGGCATCTCACCGTCAGAGAGAGGCAGGCGCTTTGGGCAGCAATGCGATGGGCAGAGGTGAGGGAGTCAAGATGGGGACGGCCAGAGAGGAGAGCCGTCCAGGCGTGAGCTGGCCAGAGAGAGCAGGAGTCAGAGTCCTGGCCAAGGGGGCGGAGTGCTGAGGCGGCGTGGCTGCCGTCTACCTGTGCTGCTGCTCCCCCTTCAGGCGGGTTCTCCTTTCCGTGTCCAGGTGGACGAGTACGAGGTGCCGTGTGAACACGACCTGGGGCCCATCCTGCTGATCTGGCTGCACAAGGAGCCCTACTTGTTTTTCCCCGAGGACAGCTGGTTCTGCAGCTTCGTCACGGTGAAGAGTCCAGGGGGCGAGACCTTCCACTTCCCATCCTACCAGTGGCTGGAGGGATACTGCACTCTGACCCTGCGGGAGGGGGCAGGTAGGACACCACCCCTCCTCTCCTTTCTCAAGGGGCGGCTCATAAACCCTGGCCTGCTGGGAGCCAGGCGGGGCCAGGCCTTTGTGAGACGGCCTTCGGGACCGGACGCCGGGGAGAGATGCCTGGTGGCCCTTGCCCTGGGCGGGTGTGGTGAAGTGGGGTGAGAGGGCTGCAGTTGCTCCTGTGGATGTTGATGTGGGGATGGCAGCTGCAATCAGCGAGCAGAGTATGAGCCGGAATGCCCGATTCAGCCATGAGGCTGTCCGAGTGGACAGATGCCCGTACACTTGTAGATGTGTTGGTGTGAATGACCGTGCCCAGGTTCATGCTCAAAGTGAGACCTGGGTACAGGCCCCTCAAATGCAGGGTACAGATAGGAAGTGTGCTGCTGTACCTGTGTTCAACAGAACGTGTGAATAGTGGTACCTGTGTACACTGTACACTCCTACGAGTACACAGAATGTCTGAATAGGGCTAAAGACCCCCCCGACTCCCTGCAATCCGGACACAGGCTGGAGCCTGTTTCCAGGCTCAGATCTCAGCTGAATTGAATGGGAGGGGTTGTCTCTGAGCATGTGCAGAGCACATGTCTTTAGAAAGCTCCTATGCACTTACTTTCCACCGTCAGGCCGCGGGGGCCAGGGGGATCAGCGCGGTCTGTACTGACTGCCAGCAGCATTCCAGGGCTTCGGACAGAGGGGGGATTGCCCCAGCCCCGCCTGTAGCTGCTGCCAGGCGGCCATGTGACCCACAGCCTTCCAGTGATGGAAGAAGGATTGCAGGCCCAGAAGGAGACTCCAAGGTCCCTGTGCAGACAGCTTCTTGCACAGCAGACTGGGTGCAGAGGAGGCGAGGGAGAGGTTCCCACGCCTCTCCCCCTCTCTCTGAAAGCCCTCCCCACATGGACAGAGCTGTTCCTGAGAGTCAGGCCGGTTCCTTCCTAATCCTCAGCCCTTCCTCCACCCCCAGAAGGCTGTGTAAGTCAGGGTGGGACAGCCACAATGGCCAGCGGCTGGTGGGATGATGGGAGTTGTTGTCCAATAACATCTGGGGACCCATGCTTGGAAACCCCTGTCAGAAGGGTCTCCTATTTTCCCCTTCCCTCTCTAGCCAAAACAGTTGCGGATGATGTTGGAAATCCTCTTCTCTCGGAGCATCGGAAGGAAGAGCTGAAAACTCGGCAAGAAAACTTTGGGTGAGCAGGAGATTAGCTGTCGCTTCCCTTTAGAACTTGCTCCAATCACTTGGGCAGCTGGTCATAAGGCTCTTTTTGGCAGCTGGGCATAAGGAAACTAAGGCTGCACTCTTGAATTGATTTGGCAGTTTGATTACCTGCTTAAAAATCTCGGGTAATCTCACCAAGCAACTAAGATTAATCAAGCAACAGAAGCACATGTAAAAATTTCAGGTGGCAGGCATTGTCTAGTCTTAGAAGAGGCATTCCCCCAATCTTAGAAGAGGTATTCCTCCAGTCTTAAAAGAGGCACTCCTGCAATTTTAGAAGAGGCATTCCCCCCAGTCTCAGAAGAGGTATTCCCCTAGTCTTAAAGAGATATCCCCCACTTCCTCTTCTTATATGGCACTTGCAGCAAGATATATATGCATCATCATGCAGTTCCAGTGAATTACCAGTGCCCATTGATGAAAGGCATAAATATAAATTTAAGAAAGACAGACAGAAAGAAAGAATCAATCAAATAATAGAATCGCTATACACAGAAAATGACACCTCACCTGCTTCGATGCAGAGACTTTTGGTCTCTGCCTACAGCAGGAGTGGCTAACCAGAGGCCAGAGGCCACTGTTGAACTACGACTCCCATCAGCTCCAGGTGCTGTCCCCCTCTCCCAGTGGTCTGTGGAGAAGCATCCCATTCCTATGAGCCCTGCCCCTGCAGGCTGAAGTGGTGCAGACCAGACACAGCCTGACATGCAATCCTGAGAGCAGGTCTTAGTCTTAACTCAGTTCGCCCCGGGTGCTTTTTCTGGGTTGTGTAAGTAACTGGGGTGGTGTGGGAGGCAGGAGGAGCTGTTGTTTCTGAGCAGCGCTGGCAGAAAGAGGGACAAAATTCAACCGATGTGGAGGAAGTGTCTGAGAAAACCCTCCAAATGTTTCTCCTTTGGAGAATCCTCTCTGAAGTTCTCCTTGGCACAAACCTTGAGTGTCCTCTTTCGAATTTCACTGTGGAGAAATTTCGGTTCCAGCCCTAGAAAATCCCACCTTTAGTAGTTGCAGTTTGAAGAGTTAGAAGGTGAACATAAAACAAGCCTTTAAAAAATGCCCTTGCTTGAGTCATCTGGTAAGAGGACTTTGGAAGGCTCTTTCCCTTTCGTATAAGGGGTTCAGACCCCCAAATCCTCAAACCAGTCCTGCTAAGTCTCCATCACGGTGAGAATTCTGTCTTGCAGCAGCGATAATAAGCTAGATTCAACTGGGACAGGGCAGGATGATGAGATCCATTCTGAGTTGTTCTTCTCCAGCAAAGGGTACTGCCCAGAACAATGGGCACCTGAGCCCAGAGGTGCACCTAGGTAATTTTGGAGCCTGGACTTAAAGGCCTTTCGAGCACCCCCTCCTCCCCCACCCCAAGTTAAGCATCATCCTCCCCTAAACACACACTGTGATTGATTGATTAATTGATTGATTGATTGATTAAGTGCCGTCAAGTCCGTGTCAACTCTTAGAGACCACACAGATAGATTCTCTCCAGGATGATCTGTCCTCAGCTTGGCCTTTAAGGGCTCTCAGTCAGTGGTGCATTCATTGTTGTCGTAATCAAGTCCATCCACCTTGCTGCTGGATGTCCTCTTCTTCTCTTTCCTTCCACTTTTCCCAGCATTATGGACTTCTCAAGGGATCTGGATCTTCGCATAATGTCAGGGGCGTAGCTATAATTGAGCGAAAGGGTCAAAGAACACGGGCCCCCAGCTCCTGAGGGCCCTCCAGATCCACTCCTCCCTATTTTCTTCATTATCTCCCTCACTCTGGGGGGCCACCAGAGAGAAGGATGAACACAGGCCCTCTCTCCCCTAGCTACGCCCCTGCATAATGTGTCCAAAGTATGATAGTTTGAACCTGATCATTTGTGCCTCGAGTGAAAATTCTGGATTGACCTGTTCTATGATCCATTTTTTTGTTTCCCTGGCTGTCCGTGGTATCCTCAAAAGTCTTCTCCAGCACCAAAGTTCAAAAGCCTCAATATTTTTTCTATCTTGCTTCTTCAAAGTCCATCTTTTGCATCCATAAAGTGTCACAGGAAAAAAACATTGTCCAAACAATTCTAAGTTTTGTAGGTATAAACACGTCACGGCATCTGAACATCCTTTCCAAGGCCTTCATTGCAACCCTACCAAGTGCTAGTCTGTGGCGTATTTCTTGACTGCTGGACCCTTTACTGTTATGGTCGATCCTAAAAGGCAGAAGTTATCCACCACTTCAATGTCTTCATTATCAATTCTGAGGCTGATCGCTGTACCCATTGTTTTGTCTTCTTTACATTTAGTCGTAGTCCCATTTTTTTCACTGTGCTCCTTGACTTTCATTACTAGAGCTTGTAGATCATCTGCATTCTCAGCTATCAAGAGTGGTGTGATCAGCATAGCGCAGGTTATTGATGTTTCTTCCTCCAACTTTAAAACCACACTCCTCTTCTTCTAATCCAGCTTCTCTCAGTATATGTTCAGCATATAAGTAGAAAAAAGGAGAAAGTAGAGAGCTGTGTCTTACTCCTTTACCGATATGGAACCAGTCTGTTTTACCATGTTCCGTCTGGATTGTGGCTTCCTGTCCTGTGTGTAGGTTTCTCATGAGAACAATGAGATATTCCACAACTTGACAATTGAAGGCATTTCTGTAAAACACATATTGACTTCTTTCTGGTATTCTTTGGCTTTCTCAATTATCCAGCGTGCATCAGCAATGATGTCTCTTGTTCCTCGGCCTGTTCTGAAACCAGCTTGAACATCCAGCATTTCCCTTTCCACGTAGGGCTCTAATCTGTGTTGGATGAGCCTGAGCATTATTTTGCTAGCATGTGAAATTAAGGATATTGTGCGATGGTTTGAGCAATCTGTTAAGTCTCCTTTCTTTGGTATGGGTATGTAAGCTGAGCTCTTCCACTGTTGGCCACTGTGTCATTCTCCAAATTTGCTGGCATAGTTTGGTTAGAGCCTTGACTGATTCTTCTTCTGTTGCGTGCCATATTTCTGTAGCTATTCCATCCATTCCTGTAGCCTTCCGACTTGCTAATGACCGGAGTGCTGATCTAACTTCATCTTCCCGTACTAGAGGTTCTTGCAAGAAGGGCATATCTTCTAGAGTTTCTTGGATGTTGATGTCCCTGCTGTACAAATTTTCAGTATACTCCTATCTCAGTTTGACCTTCTCTGAATCAGATACTACCTTCCTTTGGCATCCCTTAACTTACCAATTCGAAGTTGGAACTTCTTTCTGAATTCAGAGATCTTTCGGAAAACTTTCCTCATTTTTCTGTGTCTATTTCCACCCTTAAGGTCTTTACAGACGTCACTGAAGGAGGTGTCCAGCAATCCCTCTTGCAGTATTAGACTGGATCAGTTTCAATCTGTGATGCCTGAGGATGTGGACAAGCTGCTTGGGGCGGTGTGGCTTACCACTTGTTCTCTGGATCCTGTCCGACTTGGCTGCTTCTGTCTAGCAGGGAGATTGTTGGAGGTGGCCTAGTTAATATCATAAATGTATCGCTGAGGGAGGGAAGGGTGCCTTCTTGTCTGAAGGAGGCAGTGGTTAGACCGCTTCTTAAGAAGCCTTCCCTGGACCCCATAGCGATGGATAGTTATAGGCCAATCTCCAATCTCCCTTGGTTGGGCAAAGTAATTGAATGGGTGGTGGCCAACCAGCCCCAGGCGGTTTTTGAGGAAACTGATTATCTAGACCTATTTCAAACTGGATTTAGAGCGGGCTATGGGGTTGAGACAGCTTTGGTCAGCCTAATGGATGACCTTTACCCAGGAATCGACAGAGGGAGTGTGACTCTGCTGGTTCTTTTGGGTCTCTCAGCGGCGTTCGATACCATCGACCATGGTATCCTTCTGGATCGCCTGGGGGAGTTGGGGATAGGAGGCACTGCTTTGCAGTGGTTCCGTTTCTATCTCTTGGGTAGATTCCAGATGGTGGAGCTGGGTGACAATTGCTCCTCAAAACGGGAGCTGTTATATGGAGTCCCCCAGGGCTCCATTCTGTCACCAATGCTTTTTAATATCTACATGAAACTGCTGGGTGAGGTCATCAGGAGATTTGGTGCTGGGTATTATCAATATGCTGATGACACCCAAATCTACTTCTCCTTTTCATCTTCAGGAATGGCACTCATTCTCTAAGTTCCTGCCTACAGGACGTAATGGGCTGGATGAGGGATAACAAATTTAAACTGAAACCAAGCAAGACGGAGGTGTTCATTGTAGGGGTTCAGAGTCTGAGGGAGGAGTTAGAACTTCCTGTGCTGGATGGGGTTACACTCCCCCAGAAGGAGCAGGTGCACAGCTTGGGAGTACTCCTGGACCCAGGCCTCACCCCGGTATCTCAGGTGGAGGCCATGGCCAGGAGTGCTTTCTATCAGTTTCGGCTGATTCGACAGCTGCGTCCATTCCTCGGAGAGGATGACCTCAAAACAGTGGTGCATCAGCTGGTAACCTCCCGGTTTGAGTACTGCAATGCGCTCTACATGGGGCTGCCTTTGTATGTAGTCCGGAAACTTCAGTTAGTTCGGAATGCAGAAGCCAGACTGGTCTCTGGGGCAACCCGGAGAGACCATATTATGCCTGTTTTGAAACAGCTACACTGGCTGCTGATATGTTTCCGGGCAAAATACAAAGTGCTGGTTATTACCTTTAAAGCCCTGAACGGCTTAGGTCCGAGTTATCTATGAGAGCGCCTTATTTTACATGATCCTCACCGCACGTTAAGGTCATCTGAGGAGGTTCGTCTCCAGTTGCCACCAGTTCGTCTGGTGGCGATTCAGAGGCGGGCCTTCTCTGTAGCGGTTCCTGGGCTATGGAATGCACTCCCGGCAGAAATTTGTAATTTGAGATCATTGCTGTCCTTCAAGAGAGCCTTTAAAACGCACTTATTTGGCCTGGCCTTCCAGAGTTTTAAATTATTAATTGTTTTAAGCTGTTTTAAATTGTTCCCCTGATTTTCAGGGCTTTTAGCTGTTTTATTGGTTTTATTGTGTTTTAATAGTTTGATTTTAATTGTTAATTTGTTTTTAATTGTTTTTATCATGTTGTGAACCACCCTGAGCCGTATCGGAAGAGCAGTATATAAATCTAATAAATAAATAATAAATAAATAATAATAAATAATTGAGCTCTCCCACCTCCTTGCATCAATAATGTAATCAATTTGATTTCTGTGTATTCCATCTGGTGATGTCCATGTGTATAGGTGCCACTTTGGTTGTTTGAAGAATGTGTTAGCAGTGAAGAGATCATTGGCTTGGCAGAAACTAACAAGTCGTTCTCCTGCTTCGTTTCTGTTTCCTAGGCCATACAGTCTGACTGTGTTTTCCTCCTTACCTTTTCCATCTTTGGCATTCCAGTCTCCATCCATCAGCAGCACATCTTGCTTGCATGTTCTGTCCATTTCAGACTGAACTTGAGCATAAAACTCATCAACTTCCTCTTCTTCTGTATCAGTCATTGGGGCATAGACTTGAAAAGCTGTCATGTTAAAGGGTTGTCCACAAAATCTAATTAATATTAGTCGGTCACTGACTGCATTGTACCCAAGTACTGTCATTGCTATATCCTTCCTGACTATGAAAGCAACACTGTTCCTTCTCTGTTTTTCATGTCCTGAGCAGTAAACGGTATGATTTTCTGACTGAAAGTGTTGCATTCCAGTCCATTTTACTTCACTGATGCCCAAGATGTCAATCTGCAGTCGATTCATTTCCTCTTTCACTGTGTCGGGCTTTCCCTTATTCATGCTTCTTCGGTTCCACATTCTCATTGTAACTCTGTCTTTGCAGCTTCGGATTTTCTTTTCCCACACGGCAACAACAGCCGCTAGATGTCCAAAAGGCTTGAATCTAACCGCGTCATAAACACCATCGATACTCTGATAGATCCATTCCTCAGCTCTTCCTCAGTAGCATGTTGAGTACCATCCGACCTGAGGGGCCCATGGTCATCCGGCACTACATCGACAATCATTCCATTTTGTCTATCCATGTGGTTTCCTTGGTAAAGTACAGGAATGGTTTACCATTGCCTTCTCCCGTGCAGTATGAAATGATGCCTTTGTCGTTGTCACTAAAGTGACCGTCCTTCGTATATCACTGCTGCCCAATATAGGTGCCTGCTTGCTTTAGCTGAGCAGCTGGGATGACCTTCGCACCTTGGGTGACCCTACTGGGAGTATACCTCCTGGTGTACTTTACTCATCCCTCCCAGGAACACACACACAGCACCACAATGAGGCAGCATAGCCGGACTTGGCGGGGACACACTGTGGCACATTTTTGTGCCACATTCTTACATTCTTGTGAGTTCAGTTGCTGTTTGTGCCCTCAAGAACCCATGTGTTAAAAATATTGTGCGTGTCACACACCATGACACACACAATATTTTCAACACATGGGTTCTTGAGAGCACAAACAGCAACTGAACTCACAAGAAGCAACTGAACTCACAAACTCACAACTGAACAGGAACAGAATTCACAACTGAACTCACAAGATATAAAACAGGTATATGTATGCAAATATGCATTAGCAGAACTTAACATATTCCCTTCCTACATATTTCTTTCCCCTCTCCTCCGCCCAGTGCAGTAGTGTTTTTTTTTAGTGGTAGTGTTTTTTTTGTTCTTTGGTTCATCGTTTTTAGCTTTTTATTCATAACCTTTAATTTGAAACTTTTAAAAATGTGTAATTTAAAATGTGGGTTCAGCTTGGTCTTTCAACTTGTTTGCTTTTATTTTTATTATTTTACTTTATATTGTATCTATTTTATTAATGTTGTGAGCCGCCCCGAACAGTAGTGTACTGGAAGGGGTGGGGTATAACTATTGTAAATAAATAAATATGCTTCCCTCAATCATGGCTGATGACAGCTACCAATGGGCCTCTGCTCTTTAAGACCGGCCACGTGATTGTAATTAGGGTAGTGCTGCCCCCGTCCAGGAGCTGTGAGAGCTCCCATTATTGTGTGAGAGGGAAAAAGCAAGGTAGGGAGGGGCAGAAGTGTTCCTCTGGGGGAGAGGAGCTGGGTCAGAGGCAGTGTTCCCTCTAAGGCGTGTGCGTGTCCGTGCACTCACACTTTTTTTAATGTCCACTCAGTTAATTCTAGATCCTGCTCAGGTTGAATCAGGAAGGCCCCATTCTGAATGCAGGTATGCACACACTGCCTTGATACTGCCACCCAGAACAAAACTCATTCCGCAAACAGATGAAATTTTTTTTAGAAAGAACACTAGTCAGAGGGCACTATCCTGTCCAGCTCCCGTACCCGGCACTTTACCGAGGTAGGAGGAAATGCCATCCGAACTCAGCTCCTCTCTCCAAGACGACCATTTCTCCCCCCTCCAACCTCACTGCTTACCTCGCACGCGATTACAAAACGGGATCAGTCACCTAGTTAGAGGGCTTTCTGCCGCATTTATTTCGATTTCTACACCGCCCTTCTAAAAATGGCTCAGGGCGGTATACACAGAGAAACGACAAATAAATAAGATGGCTCCCTGTCCCCAAAGAGCTCACAATCTAAAAAGAAATGTAAGATAGACACCAGCAACAGTCACTGGAGGGATGCTGTGCTGGAGACAGATAGGGCCAGCTACTCTCCCCCTGCTAAATAAAAGAGAATCACCAGGTTAAAAAGGTGCCGCTTTGCCAAGTCAGCAGCGATTTATGATCGTGGGAATAGCCTTTGTGGGTTTTATCTAACCCAGGGCTGCACAACTTTGGTCTTCCTGCAGCTGCTGGGCCACAAGACCGTCCTCCCTTATTATTGGCCACTGTGGCTGGGGATATTATTATTATTATTATTATTATTATTATTATTATTATTAGCCACTTATAATGGGCCCCTGTGGCTTTAGTCCAAAGACAGCTGGAGGGCTGGACAGCCTGGATCTAACCAGCGGCATAGCAATCTGCCAGCGGTGGGGGTGCACCCTGCCACTGGTGGCCCCTATTTGTGATGAAGGGCATGCGCTAGCGCACATGCGCCATGTCCGCGCCCCTGAATCTGACGTCAGACTCAGGGGGTGTGGTCAGATGTGGAAATGTCCGTGAGCTGCTTCAGCCAGCGCTGGGGTTCCAACCTAGCTGGGGATCCCTTTAGAGGGGACCCAGGCACGTAATGGTGACTCTACCCCTGGATCTAACCCAGAGGTTTCCAGGCTTGGGTCCCCAGATGTTATTGGACTACAACTCCCATCTTTCCCAGCCACAGTGGCCAAATAGCCAAAGGCCATTGTGGCTGGGGATGGTGGGAGTTGTAGTCCAACAACATCTGGCCATTGTGGCTGGGGATGATGGGAGTTGTAGTCCAGCAACATCTGGGGACCTGAGCTTGGAACCCTCTGATCTAATTTTAAAGCAATTTGTGCCCATGACTTTTGCAATATCTTTGCTTCTGCATCCTGCAAAGTTGGGCCTGCCTTGTGTCCCTGCAGGTGGAAGGAGTACGCCCCAGGCTTTCCGAGATGCATCGATGCTGAGAGCACAGCTGATCTGGATTCCAACTCGAAGTACTTGGTCACCAAGACTGCCGTCTTCGGCCTGCGCGTAGCCAAGTCGTGAGTCACTGTGGCCGCGGGGCTTGCTGCTGGGGTGGGCCTGGGGTAGTGGGCTCACAATGGAGAGAGAGATGTTCCAGTCTGGAAAGAGGCACAAAGGAGACGCGTGTGTGACGCGAGGCCCGGGTTTTGCAGAAGCCAGGCGCTTCTCCCGTGATGCCATTTTGCAGAGATTAGGGACAGTGTGGGTCCCTGCCCTCCACCCCAGGGTGTGTGGTTATAGTCTTCAGTGACAGGAAATAGAGATGATGGGGAAAGGGGGGCTGACACATGAGTGGTAGAAACAAAGTATGTGTGCAGAGGTGGTGGATGGGTGCGGAGGAGCAGGTCAGGGGAGGCTTGATCTGCTCAGGGGATGGAGCCATAGCTCAGTGAGAGAGCATCTCCTTTGCATGCAGAAGAGCCCAGGTTCAGTCCCTGGCAGCCTCTCCCGGTAGGGCTGGGAAATGCTACCTGAAACCTGAAGAGCTGCTGCCAGTCAGTGCAGACAACACTGAACTAGGTGAAGCAAGCTCTGACTCAGCAAATGGCAGCTTCCTATCTACTATCAGGAATCACTTTATTAAAGGAGTGAACCTTGAGATGAGAAATAATAACAACAATAACAACAACAACTTTGTTAGCCGCTGCGTAACAAATTGTGCTCTGGGCGGCTCACAACACAGCATGAAAACATCAAGTAAAAACACATAACACATGAAATCGCAACACACCAAAAGAAAAAAGAAAAAAGAAAAAAATACAAAACAAAACAAAAACTGCTTTAAAAATCAGTTAAAAACAAAAAGCAGTTTTAAAAATCTGTGTGTTCTGCCAGCACTGCCCTCGTTGGGCGGGGCTGGAGTGGGGCTGGGTGGGAGGGCAGGTCCCGCTTGGCATTTCAGTGCTGCCAGTTTTGAAACTCTGCCTAAGGGGAGAAGCCTGCTGAGAGGCTCAAAGAGGCGATCCCGTGACACCTTTGATCCAGACTGATAGGCAAAGCTGGTAACTTGCCTTGGAATGCCTCATGGGAGGGAATTTGATGAAGCAGGGCTGTGTGGGCGAGGGAGAATGGCCAAATGGGGTGGTGAAATGGGGTGCTCCCTAGATGTGGGACGACTCGCCTGCTTGCTCATTCAATCCCTCTGGAATGACATGGCAGGAGGGTGAATTTCACCACCTCCGCACCAGGCCTTTTTGCTCAGGTGTCTTGCTGCTAGTGAGCACTTCAAATTGGGCCCAGAAACGGACTGGGATCCAGTGCAGCTGATGAAGCACTGGCATGATATGCTCAAAACCCTCTAGAACAGGCTGAAGATCATTCACCCGGGCAGAGGAACCACCAACCAGCAGTACTTCTGTCTTGTCTGGGTTGAGTCTCAGCTCGTTCACCCTCATCCAGTCCATTACTGCATCCAGGCACTGAGTCAGGAGTTTCAGTCCAACAAGAGAAGCAACTGAGCAGGAGGCAGGGGAAGCCCTTCCAGATAGAGGCACGTTTTGGGTGGTATAGAAATATTTTAAATAAAATTAAAATATTACTTATTTATTTACTTATGTCATTGCTATACCACCCATCCAGTACAGCTCCAGGGCGCTTTCCAGATGAGACCTTGCAACGGGGTCCCAGCGTATCTCAGAAGTGTGCTTCCACGCTGCCTGTGTTGTGACACCGCAGTCCCTACGCGGACAGCAGGGTGCCGTTCATATTTCCAATGCCTTGTTTCGGATTTAATCACTGTGATATAGTGCTATAACATTGTATATCCGGCGTTAAAAGGTTGCTGTTTGTTCGGGTTGTTAGTTTTCACGAGACTGCTCCCCCTGCTGGGTGCTTTGCTATTTACGTTTCGAATGCGATTTGCTTGAACGAAAGCATTTTGCCACTGTTGAGAGGCTAATCTGGAAAGTGCGCAGGCAGTTCACAACCACATAAGGAGCAGCTGAACAGAAGGCACAGAACTGGAAGTGACCAAGCAGGAAAAAGTAGGGTGTTTGGTGATAAGCTTGCGTTATAACAGAGAGACAAAGAAGGGGTGTTTAGGTAGTCAGACTGAAGGGTGCCGGGTTTTTAAAAAGCCTGAGTTTGGAGTTTGCGGGGAGGGGCATATAACCTGACTGTAGCAAGAGGAGAGAGAGAGAGAGAGAGGTGCATCCTTCCACTTGAACTGCGGCCTGAATCACTAGCAAGACACCTGAGCAAAAAGGCCTGGTGCGGAGGTGGTGAAATTCACCCTCCTGCCATGTCATTCCAGAGGGATCGAATGAGCAAGCAGGTGAGTTGTCCCACATCTAGGGAGCACCCCATTTCACCACCCCATTTGGCCATTCTCCCTCGCCCAAACGGCCCTGCTTCATCAAATTCCCTCCCACGAGGCATTCCAGGGCAAGTTACCAGCCTGGATCAAAGGTGTCACGGGATTGCCTCTTTGAGCCTCTCTACAGGCTTCTCCCCATGGGCAAAGTTTCAAAACTGGCAGCACTGAAATGCCAAGCAGGATCTGCCCTCCAGCCCAGCCCCACTCCAGCCCCACCCAACAAGGGCAGTGATGGCAGAACACATTCTTCCTCTGCCAGCCTCTCTTGGTTTTGATGTAGAGTAACTGGGTTGCAAAATGTTTGGAGGGCCCACGATAGGACCCAAAAGAGGAGGATAGTCACCTGAAAAATAAGCCTTTAAAGTTGAAGAATTCACATGGGGGTTGAAAGAAGAAATACATCGGCCTCAATCCAGCTGCGTAGCCACAAGATCAGGGGAGGGGTTCTCAGCCCTGGGTCCCCAGATGTGGTTTGACCGAAACTCCCATCATCCCCCACCTTTGGCCATTGGGAATGATGAGAGTTGTAGTCTGCCAACCTCTGGGGACTCCCAGCTGAGAACCCCTTCACTGAAGAAATTAGATAAGAATGGGAAACTTGAACGCTAGTTAGTTGTCATGCTGCTAACTAATCCAGTGGCAACACAACCACTGGGCCCAGAAGTGGAAGCACATCTGGATCCCGACTGGGCAAAGCATAGAGAAGGCTGCTTATCCCTCTCCTCCAAGAACTCTCTTGCTGGATTGGGGAGATGATCAAGTTCTGCACTTACCGGAATCCAAGACTAGGCTTTCCCCATGTTCTTTGATGTTAGAAATGGGGGCTGGGGGGGGGTCATCTTCAATTCAGAATCCCCTCCCTCCCTCCCTTCCTTCCTTCCTTCCTTCCTTCCTTTGATTTCTATACTGCCCTTCTAAAAATGCCTCAGGGCGGTTTACACAGAGAAATAACATTCTGGAGATTGTTGTGAATGCAATCCTGCCCAGCCTCA